>NC_139626.1:50291299-50303799 GCF_964638095.1 Poromitra crassiceps
AACGTGACAGAGAGGGAGGGAGACAGAGAGCATCATGGGAAATGTAACGTGACAGAGAGGGAGGGAGACAGAGAGCATCATGGGACATGTAACGTGACAGAGAGGGAGGGAGACAGAGAGCATCATGGGAAATGTAACGTGACAGAGAGGGAGGGAGACAGAGAGCATCATGGGGAATGTAACGTGACAGAGAGGGAGGGAGACAGAGAGCATCATGGGACATGTAACGTGACAGAGAGGGAGGGAGACAGAGAGCATCATGGGAAATGTAACGTGACAGAGAGGGAGGGAGACAGAGAGCATCATGGGACATGTAACGTGACAGAGAGGGAGGGAGACAGAGAGCATCATGGGACATGTAACGTGACAGAGAGGGAGGGAGACAGAGAGCATCATGGGAAATGTAACGTGACAGAGAGGGAGGGAGACAGAGAGCATCATGGGACATGTAACGTGACAGAGAGGGAGGGAGACAGAGAGCATCATGGGACATGTAACGTGACAGAGAGGGAGGGAGACAGAGAGCATCATGGGACAGCAGGGTGGTGTGGTGGTTGGAGAGACAGGGAGGTCGCAAGTTTGACAGCCGATCAATGAAATCACTGTTGAGCCAGATGCTGCTATACGTGCTTGGTTCGCTGCTTATATAGCCTATTTCTTTGTGATTGTTGTGCTTAGTGCCTCTCCTCTTCCCATCCAGACATCAGCAAGGTAACCACCCAACCACGGCCTGTGCTGCTCCCTCCTGCCCTCTGGGAGGCGCTACATGAGCCTCAAAACCTGTACCTCTACGCTCAGAAACAGCTTTCCCCCCAGGCGGTTATAATACCCGCCTGAACCTGAGCCTGGCCGGATAGCCGCTGAACTCTTCCCAACCACTTCTCCACCCCACTGCTTCAAACTTTGCACATTTGACAATAAACTTGAATTAAATTGAATTGAATTGTGAAGCTATACAGCAAGGCACCGGCACTGTCTGCTTTACACTTCATCAATCTGTCACGTCCGATACATTCCAGTTGTTATCCTGTAGTGTGATGACATAATAATTAATTATTATAATTATTATAATTAATAAGTTAATTATTAGCCATAATGAACTGAACTGTCAGTGGAGAAACTGCTCTCTCTCCTCTCTTCTACCACGGATTTCTCCCTGTGTGATTGTTGAACGTCTGTCGGTGAAAAAAGTAGACCCTTTTCACGGCAGCCATTTTGTGTCTCAAAGGCAGGATAAACACAGGTGTACCAAAACATGAATTAAGGTTTCCAACTTCCAGTCCATTTAGGTGTTCCAGTGCTGGGGCCCTAATTAGTGAGTTGGGTGCACCTGCGTGTTTACCCTGCCTTTTAGACACAAAATGGCAGCTGTGAAAAGGGTCCATGGCTCTGTGATTCTTCGCCAATTCCCTCGTTGCTCCGCCCCGCTGCTGATCTGGGGAGAGTTGTCGACTAGCACATGCTTCCTCCGATACGTGTGCAGTCGACAGCCTTATTTGCACCTGACAGCGAGGAGTTTCACCGGCAGGACATAGCGTGTGTGTGTGTGTGTGTGTGTGTGTGTGTGTGTGCGTGTGCTCGTGCACGTGCACGTTCAATACTGCTACAGCTCTGTGTCTTAGTAACTGTACATGCTGCTCTCCCCTCCAGCGCTGCTCAGCAGGCGTGTTGAAGTAACAGCCCTCTGTGGGGAGCAACACCCCCACGCCCTGAGGTGGTGGAGAGAGGAAGAAACACTCAGAGAGCGAGAGAGAGAGAGAGAGAGAGAGAGAGAGAGAGAACAGGATATAGCGAAAGAGAACAGTGAGGGATGGGAGCAGGATTGTAGTTGCAATTAGTTCCCTCCGTTTTAATTCCCACTATCCGTTATTTCAGAATCTCAGATTATTTGGGCAGGTTGGGCCTGCTGAGATTGGAATCTCAGATTATTTGGGCAGGTTGGCCCTGCTGAGATTAGAATCTCAGATTATTTGGGCAGGTTGGCCCTGCTGAGATTGGAATCTCAGATTCGAAGGTGACCTTTACGTGGGAAATGAGAGAACAGGGGAGATGCTAGTGAAGGGGGAAGGGAGGTGCTATGTTTTAACCTTTATTTAAACAGGCAATATGAAGAACACACACCTCCCACACTCAGCAGCCGGTACTCAACCTGCCCCCTCCAGAGAAAGGAGAAAGGAGTGGGTGGCTCCTATAGACGGTTTTCACCAGAGCGCAACCCCACAACACTTCCTTTTTCTCAGCATTCCGCACACTGCAGAAATATTCACTCGACATCGTTACTTTTGTTTTCGCCGCTCAGCTGTATAGACGGATTTCACGGAATGGTCAGTCCTGCACTTGAATGTTTTTTTTCCTTTTATGTCCATAGCAAACACTGCAACAGGAAGTGAGCGGGGGTTCAATTTAGGATGTTTTTGTTGTCAAGTTAAAACCGTCTATAGAAGCAAAAGTGTCCCTAAGAAAATCATGAACTACTCAATTATGAATTGCTACTGTAACAACTGGCATAATTATTTTGTTAAGTGACATATTATTATGATTAATCTTTTAATTTGGGCTCTTTTGTTTCCTTACAGAGATGCACGTTCTGGATAATTGTGTATTGTGAGCTTGTGAATTAAGCTGGAAATAAACTCACATTCAAACACTTGTTTTACAGCAAAGGCGTGGGGGAGTTCTAATTAGACATTATGCACTCATTCACACTTGGAGGGTCTCCAGTACAACCACCATCTATATACTATTTATATATCTATATCTATATATTTATATATCTATATCTATATCTATATATTTATATCTCTCTCTCTCTCTCTCTCTCTCTCTCTCTCTCTCTCTCTCTATGTATATAAATTATTTATATATGTATATTCATATGCTGTGCTATATATATATATATATATATATATATATATATATGTATATATATATATATATATATATATATATATATATATATATATATATATTTTTTTTTTTTTCAATCATGAGAGGCCAGTTGGTAGGATTTAACAAACTTTATTTAGCTTAGCAAACGACATGCATGGCAATTATTTTGGCGTATGACTCCATTGAACAGTGGCACTCCTCCTGAGGTGAGAGGAGGGTATCTGTATAGGCTAGGATAGAAACAACGCTTCGGAGGAGATGCACTGCCGTGAAGCCAGCTGCTGTTATAATCTGCCAGAGAGAGAGGTGAGGTAGAACCCTTGCTATATGCGCTAGAATAAACTGACGTCATAGTGGACGTCATACTTGGACTTGACTGACGACGACATGAGCGATGTCACGGGCTGATCAGGTTATGCCAATATGGCCTTCTGCTTGGAATTTGGTCTGGGAACCTCACGTATACAGTAGGGGTGTCACAATATATCGTCCCACGAAATTTCGCGATAGTAAAACGTCACGATATGTATCGTTGAGATGAAATCTCATATCGTGAAAAAAAAAAAAAACATTTTTTTTTTTTTTTTTTCAAAAGTAGACAAAGAAACGTCTTTGTTTGTTGAAGTTCAATGTGTGGAAAGTAGTTCAGTTGAACAAGTCTCTGAAGAGACACATGATAAGTTATACAGGAGAGAAACCATTCAATTGAGTTTCTGGCAAAACTGTTTACTTGACAGGAAAAACTGAAGATGCATAAAAAATAGACTAAGAAAAGTCTTGTTGTTTGAGTTTGAAGAAAAACTGAAGATGCATAATGAGAATTTATACTGCTGAGAAACCTTTTAGTTCAAAGTAAATCTAAGTGACGGTGTAACTCATTCTATTTCAAGATAAGCCTTATCTCCAATCTCATGTTTTTTAGGGGTCCAAGCACGAAGTGCGTGGATCCCTATTGTATCTGTTCCGTTTATTATTATTAGGGGTCCAAGCACGAAGTGCGTGGATCCCTATTGTATCTGTTCCGTTTATTATTATTAGGGGTCCAAGCACGAAGTGCGTGGATCCCTATTGTATCTGTTCCGTTTATTAGGGGTCCAAGCACGAAGTGCGTGGATCCCTATTGTATCTGTTCCGTTTATTATTATTTTTCATATTCTCCGCTAAAACAGTATGCACGGCAAAAACTGTAAGGGCTACAGTAGCCAGACTTTGCACATAGGTTGGAAATGTGCCCCACTACTCAGAGACAAAAAATTAGCCATATTGACCAGATGGTGGCGCTATAACAGACCATTTCACGTATTGGACCATAACTGCTGAACCGTGAGGCGTAGAATCAAAATTCCACATCTGCTGGATTCCCTGGATCAATACGCATCTATCCATATAGACCACGCCCATTTAAGTCTGCTAGATTTTCCGCCATCTTGGACTTTCTCAAAAAAAAAAAAAACGAACTCGTCCTAGGCCATCTGCCCGAATGAGCGCTAACTTTTTGTGTGTCATCTCTGGACTTCCCTGATTAAAAATCTTAGAAAGAATTTGGATACGTGAAACCGTCTTGAAATGATAAATGTTTAAACTTTTGTGTATTTACTTTTGTTCTTTTCCTGCCCTAAAAGTGTGTGGATCTCAGAAACCATACACCCCCCATCACCCAAACTTTCCACACAGGTTCACGACATCACCCACTACTCAGAGTAAAAAAATTACACCAATCCACCAGATGGTGGCGCTATAACAGCCAATTTCATGTTTGTCGGTCCATAACTTCTGAACTGCGAGCTGTAGAATCAAAATTCCACATCTACTGGTTTCCCTGGAGCATCATGTATCTAACCCACTAGGCCACGCCCATTTCTGTGTGGTAGATTTTCCGCCATTTTGAATTTGATCAAAAACCTACTTTTGCGAGCTCCTCCTAGACCGTTTGGCCAAATCACACAAAACTTTTTCTGGGTCATCTATGGGCTACCCCGACCTAAGGTTAGTAAAGGATTTTGGATACGTGAAACCGTTTTGAAATGATAAATCTCTAAACTTTTAATGAAACACACGCCAACACTAAATTGCCCACAACTCATTAACCGGTCAATTACAACTACTGCTGCTACTTCTGCTACCACTCCCACTACTACCAACACTACTACTACTACTATTACTACTTCTGCTACTATTACTACTACTACTACTAATACTACTACTACTACTACTACTACTACTGGAAGTTGGAATGTAGCATTTTGGGTGGGGTTAATGTGTTTTGGGGTTCTGCATCTGCTGTAGCATAATACATAGTTGGTTTAGATGTCACACAGTAATGCCCGATCCACAAAGACTTGACACCCACGTTTGAATAAAAACAAGTTTATGCCATAATAAGGTTATATCCATGCCTTGTCATTGCTGTGGAAGGATGGTGTAGGGGTAAAGTAGCAGACACCAAAGCTGGAGGTCCTGGGTTCAAACCACGGCCAGGTAACTGTTTTATTTTTTGAAAATGTAGAATAAAGGTTAATCTGGATATAATTATGTATAACGCTGCTGAATACACACTGTGTACATAGCAGAATAACTGAATATGCCTATTTATGGTAACGTCATATTTCGACGTCCTCTTGACATTCCTGTGTAGATGTCTAAATGATCCCCAAATCGGCTGTGATTTGGCCTAGTCCTGGACGTCACTGAAAGATGATATCAGAACATCATCATGATGTAATTGTGTTTGCTGGGAGCCTTCTTTCAGATATATGAAAGGAAAAACATTCCAATACATTATTGTGTCTTCAGATGTGAAAGGTCCAAAAAGAGAATTAAATCTGAATTATCCTTGTCACTCATGTGTCCAGCTCAGTGGCCTTGTGGTCTGAATGTCCGCCCTGAGACTGGGAGGTCGTGAGTTCGATCCCCGGCCGAGTCATAGCAAAGACTATAAAAATGAGACCCATTTGCCTCCCTGCTTGGCACTCAGCATCAAAGGGTTGGAATTGGGGGGTTAGATCACCATATGATTCCCGAGCGCGGCGCTCACCGCTCCCCCAGGGGATGGGTCAAATGCGGAGAACAAATTTCACACATTGTGTGACAATCAGTGGGACTTTACCTTTACTTTACTTCCATTGTAACAGCACAACCCACACCAATTAGTTCAAACATCTCCATTCAGGGCAGACTTTTAATGTAAAGTGGTGGATTATGTGTGTAATACAGACATGTCCTTAATGGTAAATGGACTGCATGACAAGCTGCAATGCAGGGTGCTGGCTATAGTCATCAAAAGCACACACACACACACACACACACACGCACACGCGCACACACACACACACACGCGCACACACACACACACGTACACACACGCACACACATATACTGCCCTACAAAGGAGAAAGGCAGTAACTCATTTTTTGTCAAAAATGAGTTATTATCATTTTTGTGAGATTAAAGACATCCTTTGTCATGTGGAAAAATATCTTGCCTCAAATGTGTTGTGTTTTGGAGAAAATAGGGGGTCGTATTTGCAGTAACTCAAAAAAGCCCTAGTGAAACCAAGGCCAATCACTGTAACTCAAGTTACTGTACTCCTCTTTTGTTTAGCTGTGCTGAAATTGAGTTACTGTCCCGTGCCCTTTGTTTTGCATCACTCTATTTTTCGCGCCTCAAAGTTACTGTGATTGTCATTGGTGGCAAAGGTGACAAACATTTCAAATGTTACTCATTTGAAATGTATTTGTCTTTTACTCATATCATATCAATCAATCGTATCAATGTCACTTATCTGAATTTAACTGTTTAACTAAATTGAAGCATTAAAATTAAGCAATCAGTGTGATATTATTTTATTAGAATATAATTATTAGTTAAATAATTTGATTTAAAAAGATACTTGGAATATCACAAACACTTGCATACAAATATGATAACAAATGTTATTATACAATAATATGAATGTAATGAATAACAGTAAAAAGTGCAATTTCATCTTATATCATCATCAGAATAAGGGTGTTATTATATTTAAGCAATATAGCATGAGAGCAAGTGTGTTGTGGAGAATATATCCCGCTGATAAGCTGTTATCCCACTCGGCCTGCGGCCTTGTGGGATAACAGCTTATCAGCGGGATATATTCCACAACACCACGCAGCTCGAGTGCTATATTGCTTTTATAAAACGGTTTCCAAGTATAATAATATAATAATAATAATACTATAAGTCCGACTGGCATTTTATTCTGATAGAGTCAGTTGAAACACTACTGTAAGGCGGGACCTCTAGCAAGAAGATAGACGTGCGGGTGATTTGATTGGATCGTTCTGGAGACTGAAGTCGACATTGGCCAATCCTGGCGCTTGCTGAGAGCTTTTGCAAAGCCCGACACCAGAGCCGTATGCCGACACCAAGTAACGTTACGTCTTATTTAGAAATGCGGGGTTAAGAGTGAGGGCGCGCGAGAGAGGGGTTAAGACATTAGCCCGCGTCTATTCTTGTACAAAACATCATTTTCTGCGAAGTATTAGTAAAGTTATAAGCGAAGATCGATTCACAAGGATCTGAAAGCTGTCTCCGCCATTTCGTTTTTGAGGTACTTTTAGTAAAAGAGCTGCGCCATCATGCGTCCATAATGACTCATTGTAAGGACTAGTGACCCTCCATACAGCAGATCAGGAGAAAGCTGTTTGGCTCGAGCGCAGCGCTGCCTTTTAGTAAGAGAGTTGCCATGGCAACCAATAACCCATGGCCATGGGTTATTGAACTCGGTTACTGGAATTATACAATGGCTGTGAACCAATCAGATTGCTTGATTTGAGAGAGCCGTTTTATAATTGTCATTATACTGCTTTTTAAAACTAAAAAGATGAGATAAAATTTGACTTACTGCCCTTCACTTTGGTATAACCCCATGCTTTTTCGTAAGGCATGCAAAGGAGGAATACAGTAACTCCCAAATGAAGGTCAAAGGTCAAGAGTTAGCTAAATATTTTTATATGGATAAATAACTTGACTAAAAAAACAAAGAATTGCCACATATTTAATGATCTGCCTGCAACTATTTTGTCTGGACGACAAGAAAACTTTAAAGTCATTTTTCTCAGTTCTGCACTCTGGTGAGTTACTGGCTTTCTCCTTTGTAGGGCAGTATACACCACACCTGCACCTAATTCTGGACTGATCACCACACACCTGCACTTAAGACGCTAATCAGCCTCTACACTCAGTGTGTGTCCGTTACTGCAGTAGAGGCTGTGTTGGTGTTTCGGTCCTTTGGTGTTTATCCTCCCTTCAGATGCATTATTAAGTAAGTTGTAGTTTTGTTAGCCATTGTTGAATTGCCATTCCAAGCCATCCTGATCTTAAAGGTGAATTGCATATGTTTTTCTCTTTAGCCATGGTTAAAATATATTGTTTATTGTTTGTTTGATTGTTATATTGTTTTTTATTGCTAAACATACTACTTCCTATGACTATTTTGTCTGTTTGCACACGCACACGCACACGCGCACACACACACGCACACGCACACGCACACGCACACGCACACTAAAATGGCCACCACTGGTGTACTTCATCTCCCAGAGTGCTTCACTCACTCACTTGTGGATTGTGCCACGTGGGTGGGGAGATGGGTGGAGCTATGGCTATAAAAGAAGTGCAAAACTTGCCCCAAACCCCAGTCTGCTGCTACAGAGGTGCTGTGAGCCAGTCCAACTCATGCTGACCTTAAAGGTGAATTGCATATGTTTTTTTCTTTAGCATGGTTAAAATATATTGTTTATTGTTGCTTTAATTGATTGTTACATTGTTTGTTTATTGCTAGTTTGATGTAATTTGGATTGCTTGTTAACATTGTGTATTTGGGTAAATAATTCTGTTTGTGTTCTTATCCACAGACAACATGCTGATTGCCTCACTGTCACTTTTGATGTTGGGAAAATAAAATCACCCTGCACCTTGTCCTGCTGTGTGCCTGCCATCTTTCCTTGTGGTTTTATCTGGGTCCAGTGCTGAGGGGTCACATTGCCCTCACCTGTTCATAGGTGTGACACTCATTAACCGCTCATCCTGGCTGATATTTTACCACATGTTGAGCAGAGTTGCTTTAACTTAAGAACACATCATTTGATAATTGTAAACTCAGTTCACCAATGTTTACACTGCAAAATGTATCACCAATGTATTTTACATGAAACAGAAGTTGGCGGGCTTGTAATCCTGCAGTGTGACTGACATCACTCTGAGCCAATCAGAGTTGGGCTGTGGTCAGGCTCTGTACCAGGTGCACTGAATCACTGATGAATGGAGATGGTGCAAGACAGTTGGCAGTATAGAGGGAACGTTTTTTAACATCCAATTCAACTTATCTTTGAAACCTGCTGAATGAAACCTCCAACTGGGTACTGTACTCCAACTGTACTGGGTAAAGCACTCTGGACGCATCACACACAGAGATAGAACTGTACTCTAACCACAACAGGCACAGAGCTGTCTGCTGAGTGAAGTTGACCATGAGCAAAAACATACAAATAAACAAATAGATAGAATGCTTCCATACTGCTCACCTGGTGTAATCAAACTCTCCACAAGCCCTGAGATGCCAAGTTGACTTGAAAATGTCATTTACACCCTGATTCTAGCTTAAATGTTCACTGTAGCAAGGTTGTACCTTAGTTGGTGTAATTCAGCCGCTAGCTCCAGTGCACATTGCCACAGACATATACACCTATACACACACACACACACACGCCACACACACACACACACACACATACACACACACACACACACACACACACACACACACACACACATATACACACACACACACACATACACACACACACACACACACACACATATACTCACACATATACACACACATATATATACACACACTTACACAGATATACACTAACACTACTATTACTACTGCTACTACTGCTTGAACCCGGTCAGGTCACCAAATCTCAACCAAACTTTGTGCACTTGTGCACATACCAACTCTGATTAAATGTGCAATTCAGTGTCTATATTATCTGACATACACCCCCCAAGTCACCGGAAGCTTGGACCCCGCATCGCCGCTTGCGGCTATATTTAGGGGTCCAAGCACGAAGTGCGTGGATCCCTATTGTATCTGTTCCGTTTATTATTATTTTTCATATTCTCCGCTAAAACAGTATGCACGGCAAAAACTGTAAGGGCTACAGTAGCCAGACTTTGCACATAGGTTGGAAATGTGCCCCACTACTCAGAGACAAAAAATTAGCCATATTGACCAGATGGTGGCGCTATAACAGACCATTTCACGTATTGGACCATAACTGCTGAACCGTGAGGCGTAGAATCAAAATTCCACATCTGCTGGATTCCCTGGATCAATACGCATCTATCCATATAGACCACGCCCATTTAAGTCTGCTAGATTTTCCGCCATCTTGGACTTTCGCAAAAAAAAAAAAAACGAACTCGTCCTAGGCCATTTGCCCGAATGAGCCCAAACATTTTGTGTGTCATCTCTGGACTTCCCTGATTAAAAATCTTAGAAAGAATTTGGATACGTGAAACCGTCTTGAAATGATAAATGTTTAAACTTTTGTGTATTTACTTTTGTTCTTTTCCTGCCCTAAAAGTGTGTGGATCTCAGAAACCATACACCCCCCATCACCCAAACTTTCCACACAGGTTCACGACATCACCCACTACTCAGAGTAAAAAAAATTACACCAATCCACCAGATGGTGGCGCTATAACAGCCAATTTCACGTTTGTCGGTCCATAACTTCTGAACTGCGAGCTGTAGAATCAAAATTCCACATCTACTGGTTTCCCTGGAGCATCATGTATCTAACCCACTAGGCCACCCCCATTTCTGTGTGGTAGATTTTCCGCCATTTTGAATTTGATCAAAAACCTACTTTTGCGAGCTCCTCCTAGACCGTTTGGCCAAATCACACAAAACTTTTTCTGGGTCATCTATGGACTACCCCGACCTAAGGTTAGTAAAGGATTTTGGATACGTGAAACCGTTTTGAAATGATAAATCTCGAAACTTTTAATGAAACACACGCCAACACTAAATTGCCCACAACTCATTAACCAGTCAATTACAACTACTGCTGCTACTACTGCTACCACTCCCACTACTACCAACACTACTACTACTACTATTACTACTTCTGCTACTATTACTACTACTACTACTACTACTACTGGAAGTTGGAATGTAGCATTTTGGGTGGGGTTAATGTGTTTTGGGGTTCTGCATCTGCTGTAGCATAATACATAGTTGGTTTATATGTCACACAGTAATGCCCGATCCACAAAGACTTGACACCCACGTTTGAATAAAAACAAGTTTATGCCATAATAAGGTTATATCCGTGCCTTGTCATTGCTGTGGAAGGATGGTGTAGGGGTAAAGTAGCAGACACCAAAGCTGGAGGTCCTGGGTTCAAACCACGGCCAGGTAACTGTTTTATTTTTTGAAAATGTAGAATAAAGGTTAATCTGGATATAATTATGTATAACGCTGCTGAATACACACTGTGTACATAGCAGAATAACTGAATATGCCTATTTATGGTAACGTCATATTTCGACGTCCTCTTGACATTCCTGTGTAGATGTCTAAATGATCCCCAAATCGGCTGTGATTTGGCCTAGTCCTGGACGTCACTGAAAGATGATATCAGAACATCATCATGATGTAATTGTGTTTGCTGGAGCCTTCTTTCAGATATATGAAAGGAAAAACATTCCAATACATTATTGTGTCTTCAGATGTGAAAGGTCCAAAAAGAGAATTAAATCTGAATTATCCTTGTCACTCATGTGTCCAGCTCAGTGGCCTTGTGGTCTGAATGTCCGCCCTGAGACTGGGAGGTCGTGAGTTCGATCCCCGGCCGAGTCATAGCAAAGACTATAAAAATGAGACCCATTTGCCTCCCTGCTTGGCACTCAGCATCAAAGGGTTGGAATTGGGGGGTTAGATCACCATATGATTCCTGACCGCGGCGCACGCTGCCGCTCACCGCTCCCCCAGGGGATGGGTCAAATGCGGAGAACAAATTTCACACATTGTGTGACAATCAGTGGGACTTTACCTTTACTTTACTTCCATTGTAACAGCACAACCCACACCAATTAGTTCAAACATCTCCATTCAGGGCAGACTTTTAATGTAAAGTGGTGGATTATGTGTGTAATACAGACATGTCCTTAATGGTAAATGGACTGCATGACAAGCTGCAATGCAGGGTGCTGGCTATAGTCATCAAAAGCACACACACACACACACACACATGCACACGCGCACACACACACGCGCACACACACACACACACACGTACACACACGCACACACATATACACCACACCTGCACCTAATTCTGGACTGATCACCACACACCTGCACTTAAGACGCTAATCAGCCTCTACACTCAGTGTGTGTCCGTTACTGCTGTAGAGGCTGTGTTGGTGTTTCGGTCCTTTGGTGTTTACCCTCCCTTCAGATGCATTATTAAGTAAGTTGTAGTTTTGTTAGCCATTGTTGAATTGCCATTCCAAGCCATCCTGATCTTAAAGGTGAATTGCATATGTTTTTCTCT
>NC_139626.1:50308799-50321299 GCF_964638095.1 Poromitra crassiceps
TATCCTAACTCCTTTAGTCAACCTTGAGCTTACACTTTTATTGCCAACTTGTAGATGTCCACTGTGCCCAAGCTTACCCTTTTAAAACATCTGAATAACAGACAAGTAACTTGTTAACTGATAACCTATTAAGCCACTAACAGTTTGACTTAAAGGGTGATTTACACAACCTGAATATTAATCTTGTTATACCTATACAGAGACACTATGAATGTACCATGTGGAGTATCTAGTAATAGTTAGGATTTTACATTAATTTCAAGACAAATGGTTCAAATTCTGGCCTTGTGCTTATGCAGACCAGATTTATGACTACCACCACTACTACAAAAGCACTGGCTTTTCATTGTGACAACCAATTACTTATATCACCATTCAGGAACAGTTTGTTTAATCCTTTCCTCACTGAGCACATCTATAACCATGATCAGAAGTGTACAGTAGAAGCAGCACACTATCTTCATCCAATGGACTCGGAACACCACAAAAGCAACACCTCAGTAAGCTGTCCACTCATGGCTAACACATCTAAGCTTATCAGGAAGCTAGGATTTGAAATTATGACAGTTTGCCTAGAAAAAGTCCATTGCTTAATAAGCCTCTTTGACAGCCACCAAATGGCTTACCACCACCACTGCTACTTACTACATATTACTTGCAAACTTGGTACACTTGTGCACATATCAACTCTGACTAAATGTGCAATTCAGTGTCTATATTATCTGACATATAACCCCCAAGTCACCAGAAGCTTGGACCCCGCATCGCCGCTTGCGGCTATATTTCTAGTTGTTATTGTAATAACAATTTCCCACAACAGCATGTTTTGTATTTGTGCATTTCAAATAAAATACTACTTTTCCAGTCATATATTGTCATTATTCAAGTTTAAAAAAATATTGTTAAAATCGTATCGTATCGTATCGTTATCGTGAACCCAGTATCGTGATACGTATCGTATCGTGAACTGAGTGTATCGTGACACCCCTAGTATACAGTGTATATAGCACATACAGTATTGAAAGATTGCGGAGTTTTTGAGATGAGCTGTCGTAGAGACAGGATGCTGCAAATTGAATTCCACAGCACAGCAGGGTGCCACGCAGCACAAAACGCAGCACAAAACGGGTGTCTATAGACCTTATTCACAGCGCGGCCATCTTGGATTACGTCATCGCACAGGGTGGCAACGCGTCTGAGCCTGCGTTACAACCCATGTAAACAATGGAGCGGTAGTCCCAAAACCTGAGTTCTGTTCCACCAATTTCTTTTGATCAAATTGATAAATGGGCAGATGACAACGTCAACATCCCCAAAAGGATTCAAAAGAAGGGCTACAGTAACTGGATTGAAGGGTACATCCACGATATTCAAGGTAAATTAGGGTGCAACGTTACTGTGTACAAAGACTTGCTATCTGTGCAGTGCTTGCTCCGCCGTCATATTAACTTCACTTATCGTGATTTTTGCATGTTAATCATGAATCAATCTAACACGATTCATTTGTAATCTGACAACTTTAGTAGCGCTAACATTGCTGACATCGTCAGTTAGCTGTAAGTAGATATTGGCCACTTGTAGGTGCTATGACGTTTCCATGCTAACATTGTTTTATTAAATCGATGAATGAGCGTTATTCTATCATTAGTAGCCTACTTTTCAGATAGGTTTAACATTGAAGGATACGTTCATATCAAATTACATAGCCTGGAAGCATCCATAAAACAATGTTAGCATGGAAACGTCATAGCACCTACAAGTGGCCAATATCTACTTACAGCTAACTGACGATGTCAGCAATGTTAGCGCTACTAAAGTTGTCAGATTACAAATGAATTGTGTTAGATTGATTCATGATTAACATGCAAAAATCACGATAAGTGAAGTTAATATGACGGCGGAGCAAGCACTGCACAGATAGCAAGTCTTTGTACACAGTAACGTTGCACCCTAATTTACCTTGAATATCGTGGATGTACCCTTCAATCCAGTTACTGTAGCCCTTCTTTTGAATCCTTTTGGGGATGTTGACGTTGTCATCTGCCCATTTATCAATTTGATCAAAAGAAATTGGTGGAACAGAACTCAGGTTTTGGGACTACCGCTCCATTGTTTACATGGGTTGTAACGCAGGCTCAGATGCGTTGCCACCCTGTGCGATGACGTAATCCAAGATGGCCGCGCTGTGAATAAGGTCTATAGTGAGGCACGGTGTTGCAGTCAACTTTCAGTGGTTTGAACACGATGGCATGTTTCAGCAAACATGTCAGATGTGGTTGCCGTTTATTTGAGGCTCACGGGGAGCCGAGGCTCATAGGGAGGCCCTAGGACCTTGGTAGAATTCACACGCAACAACCCTGTTAAGTTTCATTTATTGTTCCCGTGGGGGAGTTCGTCCTCTGCATTTGACCCATCCTACTAGGAACCTTCTTAGAACTAGGCGCAGTGGGCAGCCGCAGTGCAGCGCCCGGCTATAACTCTAGTTCGTTTGCCAGTGCCTTGGTCAGCGGCACTGACAGGAGTCTTAACCCTAACATAACATACATGTCTTTGAGGGTGGGAGGAAACCGGAGCACCCAGAGGACACGCACACGCAGTGGATGTTGAACCCTGTGTGGTTCTGTGTAGCTCAATGGAGAGCAGGGATACTCAACTTGCTTTGCCTGGGGGCCACTTTTGCAAAATGACAGGAGGCCAGCCAGGGGCCAGTTAATAAACAAACATTAATATACATTTTTCTGTAGCGGATTATAGGTTTTTGGGGTGTCAGCCAGAGTTTAGTCTCAATTTAGTCAATTTTGTGCAGACAGGATAGATAGTTAGGTTAAGTTAAGTTAAGTTAAGTGAGTTAAGTACATGTAAGTGACTGGGCAGCGAGCGATGATATTTGACAATTTAGCTGCAGCTCAGTCAAACTTGATTTAACATGAGTTTTCATTGTGAATTAGAAAATGGTCGGGGGGGGGGGGCACTCTGCCCTGGGCCGCATCTGGCCCAGGGCAAAGTTGAGTATCACTGGGATAGAGCATGGCACTAGCCTGGGTGTAGACTTCTGAATCGCCGCCCCGCCCGAGCGTTTCACAGAGTCGGGTGTTTCCCTCGTCACTGTCTTCTGCTAGCTCAGAGAAACAATCAAGCAATCATTTTTGGGGGCATTTTGTCTTTTTAAGACAGGACAGTATAGGCAGACATGACAGGTGGGGACAGAGAGAGGGGATGACATGAGCGACCAGGACACACACGTAAAACAACATCAACACATACACGACGCAGAGAGGTCAAAGGTCAGCGGTGAGTAGGTCCAGGCACGTGCACACATAGACATCAAAGGGGGCCTGAGCCCCTGCCCTTTTTCCCCCGTCTGTAAAAAGTGCCCTCTCCAGACCCTGAATGCAACATTTCTAATGGCTCTCTGTATGAAAATGCCCCTTTCCACGCCGCCCCCCGAAGGCAGCACTCAAAGAGTAGTGCCTTTTCCGAGCTCTCCTGGCCCTGAATGCAGCATTTCTAATGGCCCTCTGTGCGGGAAAAATGCGCCTTTCCAAGCCGCACCTGAAGGCAGCAGCCAAGAAACGAAAGCGTCAAACTTGCGCCAATGTGCCCTTTTACGCATTTCAGCCCCTGCCGCTCTAACATTCTCTGCACGTCCCTGAGTAGGTCAAAGTTGAAACAATGGAACTTTGAGCGCAGCGCAAGGTGGCAAATTCGAGCGGTGTGCAACGCCAAGGTTAGTGCTGTCGCATAGTTGGGAGGCAGCGCTCTCCCCACAGGAAACAATGGCACACAGCTGTTTTACTTCAGCTGTCTCCTTCAGGTAACGCTTTCATGCTGGGAAACACCAACACAGAATGTGCTGTTAACAAGTCGTGTTCGTGTCGCGTTTATTTGCGAGTGCATTCCTGACTGCTTAAGCTCCTTCTTGAAAGTGATGTCAGAGCGGATAGCTGAGTCAAGTATAGTGATCGGCCCAAGGTGGAGGCACTCTCAAGCCGAATGACGGCGTGAGAATGAAATGGCCTTTCAATCTGAATATCAAAACAGGATAAAAATGGGGGGCATGTGCTGTTATTGGCAAGTATGAAACACCCGCGAAAAGACATTCTCTAAAGCGTTCTAGGAGAACGCAATTGCAGCAAGGTCCTCCAATTTGCCTCCACTGTCAGCTGGCTACCTGCTGCGTATTTGTATTCTGCCAATTGTACACAATCACCTGTCGGCAACAAATCACTTTGACAGCGAGAGTGCGGCTCGCGGCGCACAGCCGAGCGCTCTCTGCGGACCATCACAAATCAAGCTGTCCACACAGACAGGAGGGGGGAGGGAGGCTGACGCACAGCCGCAGATAACAGCACAAATCATGGAGGAGACGTGAGCACACACGGCCCAACCGACAGGTACATGCCCACGCAGATATACGGTATAGCAAACGCACACACACACGCACGCACGCACGCACACTAAACAGACACAGGCTCGACACGCACACACACACACACACACACCGGGGCGCATGTTGAGAGTCATCAGTCACCGTAATTGCATTTAAACAGACTGAGGTGTTTTGTCTTGTCCCGCTAAACGCGTGGCAGCAGATGACTAACGCAAACACATCGTTCTTTACAACACTGCCTATCAGTCTGAGATGGATAGGAGAGAGAGACAGGATGAGGGGAGACAAGGGATGGACAGGCAGAGGAGGAGAGGGAGAGAGGCAGCAGGTCAGAGAGAAAGTGAAAAGTAGAGGAGTTGCCGTTTGCCTAGACACCCCCAAACCCCCCACCCCCCCCCGCCCCCTTTTATCAAGTATTTTCGGATTCATCTCATGTTTTATCCCCAATCGTATTGGGCCTACTCCCCTGCTGTCCCGGTCGTTGCTCCGCCCCCTGACATCACATGGGCAAACCCATCCACTATATTTCTTCGACTCACGTTTGGCACAAAAGCGTTGCGTGTGTCGCCCTCTTGGGGTCCTCGCGCATGCTCACATGAGATGGGGGTTTCCCAGCTCCGCCTGCTATTGGTCCGTGATCGGCAAGCTGCGCGATCACTGCGACAGGCGACCTGTCAATCACCCCCTTTTACATCGTCTGTTTTACTCCAAACGGGCGAGTTTTATACAGTTGTTATGAAAAGGTGAAATTAGCTATATAGACCAGTGATCCTCACTACTTTCTCCACGAGAGCCACACTAGCCAGTCAAAGTCAAGAGGAGGGACACTTTTACCGCAAAACCACACAGTAAGCGTTTGATTTAGTTTTGAGTTTATTCAATGATAAAACCAATGATAAAACATTTAGAACCAATGATAAAAATGTTAGAAACAATTATAAAAATCATAAAAACATTCAGACCGACTTCATATATATATAAATATATATATATATATACAAATATACATATATATATATACAAATATACATATATATATATATATATATATATATATATATATATATATATATATATATATATATATATATATTCAATCATGAGAGGCCAGTTCGTAGGATTTAACAAACTTTATTTAGCAATCGGCATGCATGGCAAATGCTTTGGCGCATGACTCCATTAGCCAGTGGCGCTGCTCTTGAGGCAAGAGGAGGGCATCTGCTTAGGCTAGGAGATCCCCCCCCCGTGGGGGATCAGGAGTCACGACTCGTTGGTGGCGGACTGGGGAGGTGGGTGGGGCAAAACAACGCTCCGGAGGAGGGCTCAAGGGAGATGGACTGCTGTGAAGCTGCTGCTGTTATGATCGGCCAGAGAGAGAGAGGTGACGTAGAACCCTTGCTATATATATGAGAATTAACTGACGTCATATCTGACGTCATTACGGACGTCATACTAAGACTTTGACTGACCACGTCATACTAGAACTGATACTAGATTGACGTCAGGGGTGATCGGATTAGATTATGCACGAATGGCCTTCTGCTTGAACTATGGTCTAGAGACCTCACTTCAATCATGAGAGGCCAGTTCGTAGGATTTAACAAACTTTATTTAGCAATCGGCATGCATGGCAAATGCTTTGGCGCATGACTCCATTAGCCAGTGGCGCTGCTCTTGAGGCAAGAGGAGGGCATCTGCTTAGGCTAGGAGATCCCCCAAAAGGAAGATCTGATTACCGGAGGTTAATTGAGATCTGCGGGCACCGGTAGTTGATTGTACTTTTCTGGCCTTCGACCTTTTAACGACTTATGGCTACTTGCGGCTGGCGCTTCCCAACTCGGTCGGGCCTTCGATCTTGACCCCCCTACTTGCGTTGCGGCTGGCGCTTCCCAGCTCGGTCGGGCCTTGCGCGCCGCACGACTTGGCCTTCTGACTGACCCTGACTCTCTCTCTCGACTCTCTCTCTCCCCCAAAAATGATCCGGGAGATTTACTGCGCCTACTGGGCGCTGTGCTTTTCGGGGAGCCACCACCAACGAGACATTTTGGCACGGAGCCCGGGACACTGTTTGTTGCCATGCTCGCCGATTGAGGAAGGAGGGTTCTTTGGGCCGCGGTATGGCCGCCTGCTCCGGGCGGGTGTAGCTGGAGAGCTGATGAAGACCAGCTGGAGCGTCCTCTTGAGGTGCTGGATGACTTAGGGGTTGGTGACTTAGTGACTTAGGGGTTCCCAACTTGGCCTGGGTGACTTAGAGATTTCCCGACTGGGCGCTGGACTTGGATGACTTAGGGGTTGGTGACCCGACTTGGCCTGGGTGACTTAGTGGCTTCCCAACTTGGCGCTGGGGCCAGTCTGAGGCCTGAGCCTGATGTAGCAAGCCATGGGGAGTAGATTGTTTCCAGGAGTTAGGATGACTTAGGGGTTGGTGACTTAGTGACTTAGGGGTAGGTGACTTAGTGACTTAGGGGATGGCTTAGGGGTTGGTGACTTAGTGGCTTAGGGGATGACTTAGGGGTTGGTGACTTAGTGGCTTAGGGGATGACTTAGGGGTTGGTGACTTAGTGGCTTAGGGGGTGATTTAGGGGTTGGTGACTTAGTGGCTTGGGGGATGGCTTAGGGGTTGGTGACTTGGTGGCTTAGGGGCTGGTGACTTAGTGGCTTAGGGGGTGACTTAGGGGTTGGTGACTTAGTGGCTTGGGGGATGACTTAGGGGTTGGTGACTTGGTGGCTTAGGGGTTGGTGACTTAGTGGCTTAGGGGGTGACTTAGGGGTTGGTGACTTAGTGGCTTGGGGGATGAACTTAGGGGTTGGTGACTTGGTGGCTTAGGGGATGGCTTAGGGGATGGTGACTTAGTGGCTTAGGGGGGTTGGTGACTTAGTGGCTTAGGGGGTGACTTAGGGGTTGGTGACTTAGTGGCTTGGGGGATGAACTTAGGGGTTGGTGACTTGGTGGCTTAGGGGATGGCTTAGGGGTTGGTGACTTAGTGGCTTAGGGGGGTTGGTGACTTAGTGGCTTAGGGGATGACTTAGGGGTTGGTGACTTAGTGGCTTAAGGGTGACTTAGGGGTTGGTGACTTAGTGGCTTAGGGGATGGCTTAGGGGTTGGTGACTTAGTGGCTTAGGGGATGACTTAGGGGTTGGTGACTTAGTGGCTTAGGGGGTGACTTAGGGGTTGGTGACTTAGTGGCTTAGGGGTTGGTGACTTAGTACCTTAGTGGATGACTTAGGGGTTGGTGACTTGGTGGCTTAGGGGTTGGTGACTTAGTGGCTTAGGGGTTCCCAGCTTGGCCTCGGTGACTTAGTGAGTTCCCGACTTGGCGCTGGACTTGGATGACTTAGGGTTGGTGACTTAGTGGCTTAGGGGATGACTTAGGGGTTGGTGACTTAGTGGCTTAGGGGATGACTTAGGGGTTGGTGACTTGGTGGCTTAGGGGATGACTTAGGGGTTGGTGACTTAGTGGCTTGGGGGTTCCCGGCTTGGCCCTTTTTTGTGTTATTAGGGGTTCAAGCCCTGAAGGGGCTGAAACCCTATTGTTTTTCACCCGGTTTATTATTATTATTCCCGTTATTATTCTTGTTCATCTGCCCCAACGCAAATTCCTGTGAGTTGGTAAATGGTAGAGACCTCACATTTGGCCCAATGACAGATATTGTTGGCTGGTAGGTGCTCAAAAAAGATTTTTCGAATCGGCCTGAAGGTGGCGCTATAATCGAAGGTTTTACGTTAAAGGCCATAACTTCCACGCCGTTGATCCGATTTTCAAACTTTTTTTTTCCAGATGTTCAGGTGGACCTGCTCTACAAATTTGCCATAAGGACCCTCAATGTCCGCCTGGAAAGTTTTTGAGATATTTGGAAAAGTTTGGAAAACACATTTTTGACATCTCCTCCTAGACCGTTGCACCGATTTGCACCAGACTCGCCAGGAAGCATCTATGGAGCAAGCTCTACAATCGTGATTGGTGGATTTTTGAAAGCTACTTTAGTTTCGGAGATATTGATCGTTAAAGTTGAGAGGGGCGTGGCCTCACAGCTAAATTGTCATAACTTCATGACCGATTAAGGAATCTTCACGAGACTTGCAGGAGGTCTTCGGAGACCATCCTAGACCATGTGTGTCAAATTTTGTGCAATTCGACCAAAAGGGGGCGCCATAAACGCCAGAAATGGGCGTGGCTTAACATAAAAAAGGCTGTAACTCCACACCTGTTTGTCCAATGATCGCAAAACTTGTGAGATATATCAAGGAGGATGTCCTAGTCAGAATCAGAAGGTTTGTCATCTGCGCAAGGCTTGAACCCCGCCCATCGCCGCTTGCGGCTATATTTACTATTGTTATTAGTGGGCGTTTAAAGATGGGATGATCGGATCGCAGACCGGGTAGATTGTCGATCAACTCGCTTTATTTAATCAAACACGAGGGACACCTACAGTACATGTGGTGTTTTCAAAGCAATGTAAATCAATATTTCTTGTTTGGTGGGGGGCGGGTCCTTTGCGGGCAGTGGGAGCGGGGGTGGGCGCAGGAGTATGCTAACTAAATTGATGTCTCTGCCCTTCAAAATCTGGGATCTCAACCTGGGAGACACATCGGCACAGGGAGAAACAAAAGGCATACCAAATGAGATGGCGGGCGTGGCGGACGCCAGGGTGTTCATCTGGGCGGGTTGGGCGGTGGTGAGGAGCACGTCGGCTTGCTGCGTGGGCGGGGGCGGGATTTGCTGCTGCACTGGCTGGGCTGTGGCGAACGTGGGGGGAAAGGGGGGGGGGGTTTCCAGGGCCCTCAGACGAGCATCCACTGATCTGCTAGCATCTAGCAGGGACAGCAGAATGGCTCTTGACGACCCCTGTCGGCTCGGCGGAGCTGCGAATGGTGCCGTTTCCGCTTCCGGGGCGGCGGCCTGGAGGTCAGTGCGGCCAGGAAGGACATGGCGTCTCGCGGTGGCCCCACGGCCTGTATTTCCCCGGCGTCTCCCCGCTCTCGGAGCGGCTGCCTCTGCTGATCTTCGTCCGCGGCCTCTCGCACGTCCACGCCGAGCGGCCTCCCCCTCTGGCACGCTCGCACGCGTTCTTGGGCGACCGGGCGCACGCGGCACTTCGTCATCTGCTTTCCTTCCAAGGGCCGTCGCAGTGGCGCGCCCCGTGCCACGGGAACGCGCGCCGGGCCTTTTCATCGTGGCTGCGTTGGTGGCCTGTGGTCCGGCCGCTTCGCCAACGTCTTCATCAGACGTCTCGGAAAGCAAGAACGCACCGTGGCCGATCTGGAACGGGGTCTCGTTGGCTGAGCTGCTGTCGCTGTCCATGGACTGCTCTGGCTCGGAGCTCGACATGCCGGGAATGGAGTGGGAAGCGTTGAGGAATATGCGGGGAATATCTGCGTTGGATTTCCACGGGTAGAGAAGGCTTGAGGGTGCTGATTCGGTCTCCGGATATGGTGCAAAACAACGCTCCGGAGGAGGGCTCAAGGGAGATGGACTGCTGTGAAGCTGCTGCTGTTATGATCGGCCAGAGAGAGAGAGGTGACGTAGAACCCTTGCTATATATATGAGAATTAACTGACGTCATATCTGACGTCATTACGGACGTCATACTAAGACTTTGACTGACCACGTCATACTAGAACTTGATTGACGTCAGGGGTGATCGGATTAGATTATGCACGAATGGCCTTCTGCTTGAACTATGGTCTAGAGACCTCACATGTAAATAAATGGTATAAAAAATGATAAAAGTGATGAAAACATTCACACCGACTTGATTAAAATATATATATATGAAAACATTCTGATGTTCAGTCTGTCTCTCTCTGGGATGCAGCTCCAAACCTCCAGACAGCTGCTTTGCTTATCGTTAAAACTCCGACGCTGGTGACTTGATTGTTGCAGCTTGCGCATTTCTGGTTAACGACGAGGAAATGCCAGCTGCAACAATACACGCTGTCACACCTGAAGCGATCTGTTTCTGCGTCCCTGCCCAATCCTTCCACGAGGCATTGACTTGTTTGCAGTGTTGCCAGATTCCGGTAGGCTATATGGTGAGTTTCAACCCCCATTTGGTGCTCCAAAGGGCCACAAACCTGGCAACCACGCAGTTTGTTTGACACCGCAGTGAGGGAATGGTTTTGACATGATTGTATTATTTCTATCAGCTGCGAGCCAATGAAAAAGGGGAAAAGCAAGCACACTCACAAAAAACAGTTGGTGGGTGCACGGCTCAAAATGGTCTATGAAGGAGAAGAAAAGCCAGCACTCTCAAAAATGTCCTTTTGTTAATTTAATTGAAGCAGATGGCAGGTACAAACGTTTCGACAGAAGTCTTCCTCAGTGTACAAAGAACCAGGAAATGATAGACCCTTATATACTGTCTGTTACTTCCTACTTCAGTTTTTCAAAATAAAATAAAATAAAATAAAAACTTAACAAGTCATATATAGATAAACACAGTAAAGTAAATAAAGTGTCTATGGAAATAACAAAGTAAGATAGAAACCTATAACGCACAGTAAAGTAGATAAAGTGCATGAGCAAACAATACAATAAAGACAAAATCCAGATCATAAAGCACAGTGAAGTAGATAAAGTGCATGAGCAAACAATACAATAAAGGCAAAGATCAGATCATAAAGCACAGTGAAGTAGATAAAGTGCATATGAAAAAATACAAGAAGTCAATAAAAATACTAGATCCTAAAGCACAGTCAAATAAATAAAGTGCATATGGAGACCAAGACTAATAGAACATAGGTAATGAAAATATATAACATTACCTAGACAATAAATAGATAACTATCAAAAATACAAAATTCATAAAAAACATCCCAGTAATAACTCCTCATTAAGTCCTTTAGGAAACTCAGTCTGTAGTTGGTGTATCCAAAAGGCTTCTCTCTGTAACAGAGCTCTATCACGGTTGCCTCCCCTACGAGGTGTACCTACCATCTCAATACCCTGGAATCTAAGTGTACAAACATCGTGACCTGCTTCATTAAAGTGGCGAGCAACAGGGGATTTAACATCCTTGTTCCTGATGCTACTTTTATGTTCAGAGAAGCGTGTTTTAAGTTCTCTTATAGTTTTGCCAACATAACAAAGGCCACAAGGGCACTTAAGGAGATAAACTACAAATGTGGATTTGCATGTAATTCTGTTTCTCACACGTAGTTTCTGTCCAGAGTGAGGGTGTACAAAAAACTCACCTTTGATCATAGCGTTACATTGAACACACTGACGGCACGGAAAATTACCACCAGGTAAAGAATCTAAAAAAATTTCAGGTTTCTTAAAACAATCCGCTCTCACCAATTTATCACTCAAATTACTAGCACGTCTGAGGGCAAAGATAGGAGGATCTTTCAAGGCGTTACCAAGCTGGGGATCACTAGTTAAAATGTGCCAGTGTCTCATCACACAATTCTTCACGTCAGTGGACATATTAGAGAAAGTAGTGGCACATACAAGTCGAGAAGTTTTAGATTTCGGACATTTTGATGAAAATAAAGATTTTCTGTCAAGCCCCCTTGCTTTCTGTAAACATTGCTCAAGAAGGTCATTATTGTAACCCTTAGCCCTAAAGCGAGAACACAGGTTTTTAACACATTTTAACTAGTGATCCCCAGCTTGGTAACGCCTTGAAAGATCCTCCTATCTTTGCCCTCAGACGTGCTAGTAATTTGAGTGATAAATTGGTGAGAGCGGATTGTTTTAAGAAACCTGAACATTTTTTAGATTCTTTACCTGGTGGTAATTTTCCGTGCCGTCAGTGTGTTCAATGTAACGCTATGATCAAAGGTGAGTTTTTTGTACACCCTCACTCTGGACAGAAACTACGTGTGAGAAACAGAATTACATGCAAATCCACATTTATAGTTTATCTCCTTAAGTGCCCTTGTGGCCTTTGTTATGTTGGCAAAACTATAAGAGAACTTAAAACACGCTTCTCTGAACATAAAAGTAGCATCAGGAACAAGGATGTTAAATCCCCTGTTGCTCGCCACTTTAATGAAGCAGGTCACGATGTTTGTACACTTAGATTCCAGGGTATTGAGATGGTAGGTACACCTCGTAGGGGAGGCAACCGTGATAGAGCTCTGTTACAGAGAGAAGCCTTTTGG
>NC_139626.1:50326299-50356299 GCF_964638095.1 Poromitra crassiceps
TATATGGTTCACTCATTCACTCACTATTCTCCATGTGGTGTTTATCATATAGTGAACTATATGGTTCACTCATTCACTCACTATTCTCCATGTGGTGTTTATCATATAGTGAACTATATGGTTCACTCATTCACTCACTATTCCCCATGTGGTGTTTATCATATAGTGAACTATATGGTTCACTCATTCACTCACTATTCCCCATGTGGTGTTTATCATATAGTGAACTATATGGTTCACTCATTCACTCACTATTCCCCATGTGGTGTTTATCATATAGTAAACTATATGGTTCACTCATTCACTCACTATTCTCCATGTGGTGTTTATCATATAGTGAACTATATGGTTCACTCATTCACTCACTCACTATTCCCCATGTAGTGTTTATCATATAGTGAACTATATGGTTCACTCATTCACTCACTCACTCACTATTCCCCATGTGGTGTTTATCATATAGTGAACTATATGGTTCACTCATTCACTCACTCACTCACTATTCCCCATGTGGTGTTTATCATATAGTGAACTATATGGTTCACTCATTCACTCACTCACTCACTATTCCCCATGTGGTGTTTATCATATAGTGAACTATATGGTTCACTCATTCACTCACTCACTATTCCCCATGTGGTGTTTATCATATAGTGAACTATATGGTTCACTCATTCACTCACTATCCCCGATGTAGTGTTTATCATATAGTGAACTATATGGTTCACTCATTCACTCACTCACTATTCCCCATGTGGTGTTTATCATATAGTGAACTATATGGTTCACTCATTCACTCACTCACTATTCCCCATGTGGTGTTTATCATATAGTGAACTATATGGTTCACTCATTCACTCACTCACTATTCCCCATGTGGTGTTTATCATATAGTGAACTATATGGTTCACTCATTCACTATTCTCCATGTGGTGTTTATCATATAGTGAACTATATGGTTCACTCATTCACTCACTATTTCCCATGTGGTGTTTATCATAAAGTGAACTATATGCTTCACTCATTCATTCACTCACTCACTATTTCCCATGTAGTGTTTATCATATAGTGAACTATATGCTTCACTCATTCATTCACTCACTATTTCCCATGTAGTGTTTATCATATAGTGAACTATATGCTTCACTCATTCATTCACTCACTATTCTCCATGTGGTGTGTATCATATAGTGAACTATATGGTTCACTCATTCACTCACTATTCCCCATGTGGTGTTTATCATATAGTGAACTATATGGTTCACTCATTCACTCACTATTCCCCATGTGGTGTTTATCATATAGTGAACTATATGGTTCACTCATTCACTCACTATTCCCCATGTGGTGTTTATCATATAGTGAACTATATGGTTTACGCATTCACTCACTATTCTCCATGTAGTGTTTATCATATAGTGAACTATATGGTTTACTCATTCACTCACTATTCCCCATGTGGTGTTTATCATATAGTGAACTATATGGTTTACTCATTCACTCACTATTCCCCATGTGGTGTTTATCATATAGTGAACTATATGGTTCACTCATTCACTCACTATTCCCCATGTGGTGTTTATCATATAGTGAACTATATGGTTCACTCATTCACTCACTATTCCCCATGTGGTGTTTATCATATAGTGAACTATATGGTTCACTCATTCACTCACTATTCCCCATGTGGTGTTTATCATATAGTGAACTATATGGTTCACTCATTCACTCACTATTCCCCATGTAGTGTTTATCATATAGTGAACTATATGGTTCACTCATTCACTCACTATTCCCCATGTAGTGTTTATCATATAGTGAACTATATGGTTTACGCATTCACTCACTCACTATTCCCCATGTGGTGTTTATCATATAGTGAACTATATGGTTCACTCATTCACTCACTCACTATTCTCCATGTGGTGTTTATCATATAGTGAACTATATGGTTCACTCATTCACTCACTCACTCACTATTCCCCATGTGGTGTTTATCATATAGTGAACTATACAGGGAACAATCAAATGAGTTTCAGACACTACACACATTTTGTTTTCTGAAGATCATTGTGTCACAAGATGAGCCGGGTATTCATGTGACGCAAGCAATCAGTGCCCAGTATCACATAAACAAACCAAGCTCTCCAGCAGATTGAAATGTCCTCAGGTAGTATTGATGTTGCATGTTTTGAATGCTAAATCCAAAATAAATGCTTGAAATTCTAATTACGTGCATGTGTGGGTTTTGTCAACTAATAGTCTAGCAGAATGGGCCCTCAGATTTTGAGATACCCCTACCCGAGGTAGAACAAATGACAACAATGATTTTTCTCATCTTTAGGGTCTCCCATTAATGAAATTGATTGTTGTCAAAAAAAAAATTGGGGGAAAAGATGTTTTTTTGGCTATTCTTTAGAACTACCCCAATCCCTGAAAAAGAGCCAAATTAGGCCAGTCCGAATAGGGGAAAGGTGACAAAAAAGCCAATAACTTGAGAATGCTCACTCTTTTCCTCATCAGATTTGCTGAGGTATGAACCAGGTGGCTGCCCTACATCACCAAATAGTCAAAAAATGATTTACCTAAAAAGATAATGACTTATAGTCCTGTAAATATAGCTTTAGTTTAGGCGGAAATTGTACTTTGTGGTGATAGGAACATAGGACTCCATCACTTTTCTCTCATTTATCAGAAAAACTGAAATCCCTGAAAAATATACCATTACTGAATTGTCTAGGGTGCTATTGAACACTGACCAGTAGTTGTATGGAGATATCTGGTACAGTTCTATTGCAAATGAGATTTCTTTAGACATAGGCCTACTACCTCTTCACTGAAACAGTCAAATTATTGTATGTTATTCTGAATGGGGAATAAGTGGCATAAAAGCCTATAACTTAGGAATGCTCACTCTTTTCCTCATCAGATTTGCTGAGGTATGAACCAGGTGGCTGCCCTACATCACCAAATAGTCAAAAAATGATTTACCTAAAAAGATAATGAATTATAGTCCTGTAAACATAATAATAATACATTTTATTTGGTGACACCTTTCAAAACACCCAAGGTCATTGTACAGTGCATAAAAGAGACATGACATTCTAAAATATCATACATAAAAACAAGCATTGCAAACACCAGCATCATTAAAATACGACGAGCAGGCGAATAACAGATTGAGTACTGTATATGATTAAAGGTAGTAGGCCAATTTGAACAGGTGGGTTTTGAGGTGGGATTTGAATGTGGTGATGGAGTCAGACTGTTGGATGTGTGATGGCAACGAGTTCCAGAGTCTGGGTGCAGAGCAGCCGAAGGCCCTAGCACCCATGGTACTGAGGCGAGGGAGGCGGGACAGTCAGGAGGCCAGCTGAGGAAGAGCGTAGGGAGCGGGAAGGGGTGTATTCCTGGAGGAGGTCAGAGAGATGGGTGGGTGCTAGGTTGTGTAGGGCTTTGTAAGTGAGCAGAAGGTTTTTGAAGTCAATCCGGTAGTGAATGGGAAGCCAGTGGAGTTGAATGAGGACAGGGGTGAGGTGGTCAGATGATTTAGTGTGGGTGATGATCCAGGCATTTGGAGTCTGTTGAGCAATTTGGTGGGTAGGCCAGAGAGAAGAGAGCTGCAGTAATTAATCTGGGATGTAACGTGGATCAGGATGAGGACTTTGGTGCTGTGTTGGGACAGGGATGGGCGGAGTCTGGAGATGTTGCGGATGTGGAAGAAAGCAGACCGGGTGATGTTTTTATGTGGGGTGCAAAGAAAAGGGTGCTGTCCAGAATGACGCGGAGGCTCTTGACTTGGGTGGAGAAGGGAACAGGGAAGCTGTCAATGATGATGTTTGGGGCAGTGGTGTTTTGAGCTTTGGAGAGGATGTTTTTGGAGCTGATGAGGAGGGCCTCGGTTTTACTGGCATTTAACTTCAGGAAGTTACTGCTCATCCAGCTCCTGATGTCCTGGAGGCAGGCAGTGAGGGAGGTGGGAGGAAGAGTGGTGGTGGGTTTGGTGGAGATATAGACCTGGGTATCATCGGCGTAGCAGTGAAACTGGACACCATAGTGTCGGAGGATTTTACCCAGGGGAAGGAGGTAGGTGATGAATAGGAGTGGACCCAATACTAACCCCTGGGTCAAATGGCAGAACACCCGGACGTGTGGTTCCCTAGTTGGACAAACTGTTGTCTGTCGGGAGGTAGGATGCAAACCAGGAAAGTGCAACACCAGTGATTCCAATGTTCGCCAGGTGCTCCACAAGTAGTGGGTGGGAGATGGTATCGAAAGCAGTGGAGAGGTCAAGGAGGATGAGGATGGTGAGGAGTCCAGAGTCAGCTGCACGGAGGAAGTCATTATTTATTTTTAACACGGCTGTTTCAGTGCTGTGATTAGGGTGGAAATCATATTGAAATGGTTCGTGGAGGTTGTTTGAGTCGAGGTGGGACTGGAGTTGGGCGGCAACCACCCTCTCAAGAGTTTTGGAGATGAAGGGGATGTTGGAGTTGGGACGGTATAGTGTTTGAGGTCAGATGGGTACTGTGGCCTATAAGTTAAGAATGCTCACTCTGATGATCATCATATTTGGAGAGGGAAATACCAGGTGGCTGAACTACATCACCAAATAGTCAGAATGTGGGGAACCCAATAAAATAAAGTTGATCTAAATTACAAGCCTCTAAAACATAGAAATACAAGGTGTAAATATTGGAAGTTTTATTGAAACTGGAACATTAATCCAAACTATAAATCAGTAGTATCTCCTGTCTTGACATGATGGAATAATACAAGTATAATAATAATCATAATACATTTGTTTTATGGTAGCCCCAAATCTCAGTGCTTCATTTCATTTCATGAACAAAAACAGGAGAACAGACTAGAAAACAAAATACTGCTCATTTGACCTGGCATATGGACACTTGTTTCACAGCCAAAGTCCAAATATCCAAATATGAAATACAGTATCAGCCCTTTGTTGAACGTATTATGACCCTACCAGATTATTGTGCCAGTGTTTGGGAGTCTGGGGCACATTCACAAGCTTATACTCCATGGACTGCAATTGTAAGGCTTGCAAAAGACTGATGCAAACAAACTGTCTAAATATTGCTCAGTCTGTAGGCAGCCTGTCTATCTGGAGACAATCATGTTTAATATATCCTTAGTATCATTGTCCATTTGTCAGATTAAGCTATCACAATGTAAAAAAAAATCCTCTTCTGTGTATCATATTGTAACCTTTTTCCAAAGTAATTGGATGTTTCATTGTTGCTGCGCGTACATAAGATGTGTTTCAGTGAGAGGTCAAGTATATAGATACTAGAATGTCAAATGTCAGGTTCCTCAGATGTTTGGGGACACATTTTGACATTCTGCACAGCAGGTGCAGAACTCCGTACAGGGGAGGCCAACAGAGAGGCACTGGCACTTTCCACTCTTTTAACAGTTTGGATCTTTGCAATACAAGTGAGTAATGTCTCTCACTTCTGTAGGTGCTGGGGGTTTCCTAAATAGGACTGGTTTAATGGCTCCATCTCTGACAATCCATCCCTTGCCGATAGGACTCCATAACATTGGTTTGGGCATGTGACTGTGACACCATTTCGCTGTCTGATACATTGCTCTTTGCACATGTTGTGCAAATGCATCCTCTGTTGGTGGCAAATTTGCAGAGGCTGCATATGTTGTTGATGCAATTATGAACCTCAGTTCATACAAGTTTGTGCACATCAGTCCATTTTCCTTTTTATTTTTTCCGTAAAGCTGGGTCTTGAGTTTGGTGAATGCTGTTGTCTTTCCTATTCTGTACAAACTACTTGTTGTGTCACAGCCAGTGAGTGCATGACATGCTGGTAGACAGCAAGAGCAATGTATCAGACACTGATATGGTTTCACAGTCACATGCCCAAACCCCTGTTATGGAGTCCTATCGTCAAGGGATGGATTGCCAGAGATGGAGCCAACCAGTCCTATTTAGGAAACCCCCCAGCACCTACAGAAGTGAGAGACATTACTCACTTGTATTGCAAAGATCCAAACTGTGGAGAGAGTGGAAAGTGCCAGTGCTTCTCTGTTGGCCTTCCAACATCTTATGCGCAGCAACAATGAAAGATCCAAATACTTCGGAAAAAGCTTACAATATGATACACAGAAGAGGAAAGAATGTAACATTGTGATAGCTTAATCTGACAAATGGACAATGATACTAAGGATGCAGTATATTAAACATGATCGTCTCCAGATAGACAGGCTGCCTCCAGACTGAACAATATTTAGACAGTTTTGTTTGCATCAGTATTTTGCAATCCTTACAATTGCAGTCCATGGAGTATAAGCTTGTGAATGTGCCCCAGACTCCCAAACACTGGCACAATAATCTGGTAGGGTCATAATACGTTCAACAAAGGGCTGATACTGTATTTCATATTTGGATATTTGGACTTTGGCTGTGAAAAAAGTGTCCATATACCTGGACAAATAAGCAGCCACTTTTTATTTCTCTGTTCTGTTTTATTTTTGCCTTGGTTATTTTGTTTTCTAGTCCGTTTTTCTAGTCTGTTTTTGTGATTGTGTATTATGTATTATGATTACTATTATACTTGGATTAATGTTCCAGTTTCAATCAAACTGCCAATATTTACAGCTTGTTATTTCTGTTTTATGGTAATGGTAAATGGCTTGCATTTATATAGCGCTTTTATTTAAAGCGCACCGATGGCGGCAGGTTAGGGTGCTGGCACACCATCAGGAGCAATTTGGGGTTCAGTATCTTGACCAAGGACACTTCGACATGCAGACTGGAGGAGGTGGGAATTGAACCACCGACCTCTTTGATCCAAAACTATTAGTGGACGACCCCCTCTACCTCCTGAGCTACAGCCACTCCAGGCGGTTTGTAATTTAGATCATCTTTATTTTATTGGGTTACTCACATTCTGACTATTTGGTGATGTAGTTCAGCCACCTGGTATTTCCCTCTCCAAATATGATGACCATCAGAGTGAGCATTCTTAACGTATAGACTATTATGGCAGTGACCTAATTTGACTGTTTCAGAGAAGAGGTAGTAGGCCTATGTCTAAAGAAATCTCATTTGCAATACAACTGTACCAGATATCTCCATACAGCTACTGGTCAGTGTTCAATAGCACCCTAGACAACGCCGTAATGGTATATTTTTCAGGGATTTCAGTTTTTCTGATAAATGAGAGAAAAGTGATGGAGTCCTATGTTCCTATCACCACAAATTACAATTTCCGCCTAAACTAAAGCTATATTTACAGAACTATAATTCATTATCTTTTTAGGTAAATCATTTTCTGACTATTTGGTGATGTAGGGCAGCCACCTGGTTCATACCTCAGCAAATCTGACGAGGAAAAGAGTGAGCATTCCCAAGTTATAGGCTTTTATGCCACTTATTCCCCATTCAGAATAACATACAATCATTTGACTGTTTCAGTGAAGAGGTAGTTGGCCTATGTCTAAAGAAATCTCATTTGCAATAGAACTGTACCAGATATCTCCATACAACTACTGGTCAGTGTTCAATAGCACCCTAGACAATTCAGTAATGGTATATTTTTCAGGGATTTCAGTTTTTCTGATAAATGAGAGAAAAGTGATGGAATCCTATGTTCCTATCACCACAAAGTACAATTTCCGCCTAAACTAAAGCTATATTTACAGGACTATAATTCATTATCTTTTTATGTAAATCATTTTTTGACTATTTGGTGATGTAGGGCAGCCACCTGGTTCATACCTCAGCAAATCTGATGAGGAAAAGAGTGAGCATTCTCAAGTTATTGGCTTTTTTGTCACCTTTCCCCTATTCGGACTGGCCTAATTTGGCTCTTTTTCAGGGATTGGGGTAGTTCTAAAGAACAGCCAAAAAAACATCTTTTCCCCCAATTTTTTTTTTGACAACAATCAATTTCATTAATGGGAGACCCTAAAGATAAGAAAAATCATTGTTGTCATTTGTTCTACCTCGGGTAGGGGTATCTCAAAAACTAAAGCCTTTTTTGAGGACTTGCTGCTAGACTATAAGGTGCTGTCTCCTAATAGCAAGCTGTGCTGGTCAAGTAGCTCACGAGCTTGTTAGCTCGCGAGCTAACGACTTTCTTCTTCTCCTTCGGTAAAGACAACCGCATTGCATTGTGGTATATACCGGCGAAAATGTAGGGTACATTCCCTGTTCACTAGAAATCACTGTGCATTGTGGGTATTTTATAGTGGACTAAATAGTGAATCAAATTAACAGTTGAGAATTCGGACACTAGTACAAAATGGCGAACACACTAAATAGTCCACTATTTCCGACATCGGGACTGATTCCGAACACGGCTTTGGTCTTTTCTGGAGAGAAAGCCACGATGGTCTTTCTGCTGATGCATTGCCCTTTCATATTCTGTAGCGTGCGCCCTTTCTTTTGTTTTGTTTAGGACGGCGGCTCACAGGGATTAAACTGATGCCCTTGGGATATTATTTACATAAAATAAACTATACTGATATTTGCCAGTAAATAGTCACTTATTTTTCTATCAAAAAGAAGTCAAATATCGGCTAACTATTCAACTCGCAGGCAAGCTACTCTCGAATGGCATTGCTCATTGCATTGAAACTTTGGTCAAACACTTATTACGGTCGTGTCTGTGATCCATTCAGTTGAATGTTCATGACGTGTTGTTTTGTATGATGAATTGATAAAGTTGACACTCTGTGACGTTTGAACAGCAGCATGGAGTCCTTGGCTGTGTGTCTTTGTGTGCATCATATCTGACACATCCAAATGCACATGTGACCTGCTCAGAGGACAAAATCGTAGCACTGACCCGTTACCCGTGATGATTTCAAAATCAAACCCGTGCCGGCGCCCAGCCCCATCAATATCAGACCCGTGGCCCGACCCGTTACCCGTGATCAAATGATTCACACAGGCTACAAACACAGTCGCTCACTTTGAACCAAACCAAACTGCCCCGTTTCACACAGGAGGTGAATAATTAGCAGTCTCTGGCTGAGAGTCATCGCCTGTACCGTTAGCAGGAGCACTTAGCAGCAGCAGCTAACGTTAGCAGTAACGCTGTCTCCAGTCTAACACTGATCGACTGACTGATTGACTTCGCGGCTGAGTTTTAAATGTTTATGTTGTGCAGTCTGTAGACTGTAGCATCAAACACTGCAGCATGCACAATTGAAACATGTCGGTTATGTAGAGAAACAAAGCGTAAAACAACTGCGTGACAGGGGATAAAAGTAGCCTACTCCTCTAGCTCCGTCTGCCTGACCGACTTCCACGAACAGCACATGTCATGCACCAGAGATTACCGTAAGTGACTGTGAGTTCAGCCTGAGCGCAACACAAAAACATACATGGCTAATACAGTCAATGGTTGTTCCCAAGCACTGCCCGCCAGTGGCGCTGGAAGTACTTTTAGGTTAGGGGGTGCTGTAAGGAAGGGACCTTTTTTGGACTTTCATCCATATTCAGAAGAATATTTAATTTGAAATTAACATTATGATTATACTGTCGTGATGTCATTATTCAGTATCTTCTCCTTTTCTCACTCACTTTCATGTAAGCACCTGCTCTCCCTTTAGTCGTTTTACACTACAACAGACAGCAACACAGGCATAAACACTGAACTTATCATGATTATTATGGAAAACCAGATTATGATGAAAATCAAACACTTTTGAAGAGAGAGCGTATGAAATAAGATTAGAGCTGGGATGCACAAACTGTTTTTGAATGCATTTTGTTGGTGGTATAAACACAAGACAGCCAAATCCAACAATTTTGAAAATACCATCTCTTGCCACCAGGGGGTGCTGCAGCACCCACCTTCCAGCTCCCTTGCTGCCCGCCCGCGTTTAATTCATTTTTACCCGTGCCCGTACCCGTGAATTTCTAGGGTTAGGGTTAGTTTTTTTTTTTACCCGTTACACAAGCTTTTTTGATAGATTCTGTCTGTTCATGCAAAAGGCAGCGTGAGATACAGCGGACACCACATCGCAAACACACGTCGCTGTCAGCACAATGGACATGTGTCCACCTGAAGCAACACTAGAGTGGTGTGACAATGTGATCTGGCTCTATAAATCACTGTTCAGAAGATCAGAGATCCAGACCCTCTCCGTGCTCAAACACTGTTCAGAAGATAGAGAAGCTCAGAGATCCAGGCGCTCTCCATGCACACACACTGTTCAGAAGATAGAGAAGCTCAGAGATCAAGACCCTCTCCATGCTCAAACACTGTTCAGAAGATAGAGAAGACCAGAAATCCAGGCGCTCTCCATGCACACACACTGTTCAGAAGATAGAGAAGACCAGAGATCAAGGCGCTCTCCATGCACACACACTGTTCAGAAGATAGAGAAGACCAGAGATCCAGGCGCTCTCCGTGCACACACACTGTTCAGAAGATAGAGAAGATCAGAGATCCAGGCCCTCTCCATGCACACACACTGTTCAGAAGATAGAGAAGACCAGAGATCAAGGCGCTCTCCATGCACACACACTGTTCAGAAGATAGAGAAGACCAGAGATCCAGGCCCTCTCCGTGCTCAAACACTGTTCAGAAGATAGAGAAGATCAGAGATCCAGGCCCTCTCCATGCACACACACTGTTCAGAAGATAGAGAAGACCAGAGATCAAGGCGCTCTCCATGCACACACACTGTTCAGAAGATAGAGAAGACCAGAGATCCATGCCCTCTCCGTGCTCAAACACTGTTCAGAAGATAGAGAAGCTCAGAGATCCAGGCGCTCTCCATGCACACACACTGTGGAGGAGAACTGAGGAGGAGAGCGGCAGTTTGACAGTTTATTCAAACTGCAGATTGGGAGCCAGCTGGATTATTACAGTTTTATAGTGTTGAATGGCCATGATTTTGTTAATACTGATATAATATAACAAATATATTGTTCAAAAAAGTATATGGTCATATGAACAAGACTGAACAACCAAGGATAATTAGAGTTCTAGCACTTTAAGGAGACAACAAGCTATTGTTGTTGTTATTAATATTATTATTAGTATTATACTGATTTATTTTTTCTATGAGATGTGGAAATGTGCACATTCCAGACTCACAGTTCTGTGAGAAAATCATGACTGTAGAGTTGAGTCTCATAACGGTGAAGCAGCTCCAGTCTTCTTGGGTTTCAGGCACTTTAAGATGGAAATATGGGTCAAAGGTGACAAAATAAGTGAGCCTATACGGGATGTTGTTTAGTACACGCGGTCGGTACTTTTCCATTTTCTTCTTCAACATTTAAATCATTACCCTTGGCCGTCCTGCGATGCCATCTGCTTTAAAATGACCCGTACAACCTTGAGCTGCTAAATGTAAGAACACATCTTGTTTTGTTTTTTTTGTTTTTTTTTAACTCTGTGAGGTGTTGTTAAATCGCTTTCGATACCATTCCAATTATTCACAGCAAATGTGATGTCTTTGGCATTTATTAGTATGCAGATTTATTGTTTTTACATCGGGAAACCGATCGCAGCACTACAGACATGCTGCAGGGTTTTACTGGTTGAGCACAGGAGTGTGCCAATGGACTGAAGTCCACATATCACCTAAAGCTTCTGCATCTGCAGTGTGCATAAAAACTACCCACTGCACTGCACACAGAGAGGGAGGAGGGGGAGAGAGAGGGAGGGGGAGAGAGAGGGAGAGAGATAGAGAGGTGGGGGAGAGAGGGAGGGGGAGAGAGAGGGAGAGAGATAGAGAGAGAGGTGGGGGAGAGAGAGAGAGGTGGGGGAGAGAGAGAGAGAGATAGAGAGAGGGAGGGGGAGAGAGAGGGAGAGAGAGGTGGGGGAGAGAGGGAGGGGGAGAGAGAGGGAGAGAGATAGAGAGAGAGGTGGGGGAGAGAGGGAGGGGGAGAGATAGGGAGAGAGATAGAGAGGGAGGAGGGGGAGAGAGGGAGGGGGAGAGAGAGGGAGAGAGATAGAGAGGTGGGGGAGAGAGGGAGGGGGAGAGAGAGGGAGAGAGATAGAGAGAGAGGTGGGGGAGAGAGAGAGAGGTGGGGGAGAGAGGGAGGGGGAGAGAGGGAGGGGGAGAGAGAGGGAGGTGGGGGAGAGAGGGAGGGGGAGAGAGAGAGAGAGAGATAGAGAGAGAGGTGGGGGAGAGAGGGAGAGAGAGGGAGAGAGATAGAGAGGTGGGGGAGAGAGGGAGGGGGAGAGAGAGGGAGGGGGAGAGAGATAGAGAGAGAGGTGGGGGAGAGAGGGAGAGAGATAGAGAGAGAGAGGTGGGGGAGAGAGATAGAGAGAGAGGTGGGGGAGAGAGGGAGAGAGATAGAGAGAGAGGTGGGGGAGAGAGAGAGAGAGACGGATGGAGGGGGAGAGAGGGAGGGGGAGAGAGAGGGAGAGAGAGGGAGAGAGATAGAGAGAGAGGTGGGGGAGAGAGGGAGAGAGAGGGAGAGAGATAGAGAGAGAGGTGGGGGAGAGAGGGAGGGGGAGAGAGAGGGAGGGGGAGAGAGATAGAGAGAGAGGTGGGGGAGAGAGGGAGAGAGATAGAGAGAGAGGTGGGGGAGAGAGAGAGAGAGACGGATGGAGGGGGAGAGAGGGAGGGGGAGAGAGAGGGAGAGAGAGGGAGAGAGATAGAGAGAGAGGTGGGGGAGAGAGGGAGAGAGAGGGAGAGAGATAGAGAGAGAGGTGGGGGAGAGAGGGAGGGGGAGAGAGAGGGAGGGGGAGAGAGATAGAGAGAGAGGTGGGGGAGAGAGGGAGAGAGATAGAGAGAGAGGTGGGGGAGAGAGAGAGAGAGACGGATGGAGGGGGAGAGAGGGAGGGGGAGAGAGAGGGAGAGAGAGGGAGAGAGATAGAGAGAGAGGTGGGGGAGAGAGGGAGAGAGAGGGAGAGAGATAGAGAGAGAGGTGGGGGAGAGAGGGAGGGGGAGAGAGAGGGAGGGGGAGAGAGATAGAGAGAGAGGTGGGGGAGAGAGGGAGAGAGATAGAGAGAGAGGTGGGGGAGAGAGAGGGAGAGAGATAGAGAGAGAGATGGGGGAGAGAGGGAGAGAGATAGAGAGAGAGGTGGGGGAGAGAGAGAGAGAGACGGATGGAGGGGGAGAGAGGGAGGGGGAGAGAGAGGGAGAGAGAGGGAGAGAGAGATGGGGGAGAGAGAGAGAGAGGGATGGAGGGTGGGCGTTTTGCTTTGTTGTTTTAATGTGATTGTAAACCTCTATTGCAATAATTAATTTAATGGCATGCCATTACAGTGGCTTTTGAATTAAAAGTAAATTGAACTGAGATAGTCAGAGAGAGAGAGAGAGAGAGAGAGAGAGAGAGAGAGAGAGAGAGAGAGAGAGAGAGAGAGAGAGAGAGAGATGTCTAGAGGAAAACTACAAGCTATGCATGCAGGGCAGAATTAAGCCAATACCCACAAATACAAACAATACTAACCTAAAAGGAAAAGACCTCCTGGCATAACATTACCAAGCCCTGCAATGCCAAGAGCTGAGGAGCAATCACAACCCCCTATACCCAGCTGATCCTCCACAGTCCACAAACCTGTTCTAAGTATGAACACAGCCCAGGAACAGAACACACGTCCAATCACACTCACTCAAATTACAAAACAGTTCAAACAAAATGACATCAGCTATTGTCAAACACAAACAAAAGCACAGAGCAAAATGCAGTGCTGCTATCTACTGGCTCTAAATCACCAGTACACCATAGCAGATTTATTTGAGCATGGTGACTGATCAACAACTCAAAATAACCTTGACAAAGTACTGAGTGAGCACAGCCTTGTAGCGATGTGCGGGCTACCCAGAACCCACCGGGTCCCGCAGGCGGTCTGGGTTGGCAAATTCTGAAAATATCGCGGGTGCCTGGTGGGGCAGGCTCAGAATGTGACAGAGCAACATTATTCATTAACTTAGAGTTAGAGAAGTGAAACATGCAGTCGCAGACGAACCCTTTACTAAAGATGTGAACTCTCTCTCTCTCACTCACACACGCACACGCACACACACAGACACACACACACACGCACACGTAGCCTACACACTAGTGATGCGCGGGTCAGGGTTTTTTAAGGCCCACACCAACCCAACCCGTCATTGGAGCCAGCCCGCCCCGCCCGGCCCGTTAAAATATCTGAAAACCCAGAACCCAGCAGCCCAGTAATATGTCTCCGGACTCAGGAGGAGTGCAGCAGAGCTCTCCAAGGTGTGCAAAGTAACTCTGTCTCTCTCCCCCCTCTCTCTTTCTCTCTCTCACACACACAGACACTCACATGCTGCCGTGCGCGACAACAGTTGTACTGCTCTGGATGCGTTGCCCGGCTTCTTTAATGTCGTTGATCAGCGTTACAAACTCAGCTATTATCGGTCTTTCTTCAATTAATCCAAGGTCTTCAAATGGAGGTGGCAGGTAGAGGTAGGCTACAGAAACAGTTCTTATTCTTCCCCATTTATTTTAATGACCTCATGCGCTCTCAATTGCTCACGTTGCAGTAGTAGTAGTAGAGAGTGCAGCAGGTGCAGACGGCTTCAGAGTCACCTTGTCTGTCTGATTGTGTGTAGGCCTACGTGTGCGTGAGAGAGAGTTCACATCTAAATAAAGGGTTACACTGCTCTAAATTATTTAATAATGTTGCCTTGTCACGTTCTGAGCCTGCCCCGGCCGCACCCCGCGATGTTTTCAGCCAGCCGGCGGGACCCGTCGGCTTCTGGGTGACGCGCGCATCACTACTACACACAGTCAGACAGACAAGGTCAGTCTGCGAGTCTGAAGCTGACTGCACCTGCTGCACTCTCTACATTACATTACGTCATTTGGCAGACGCTTTTATCCAAAGCATCATCAATAGAGCAATCAACTATGCAACACAGTCTCTGACAACTACAACTTCTGAAGGCACAGTGGTACAAGTTTAGTTCAGGTTAGTTAGTTTTTTTGTTTGTTTTTGTTTTTGTTTTTTAAGAGAGAAAGAAGTTAGTTCAAGAGGGGCCCAGATGGAGCCTGAAAAGGTGTGTCTTTAGTCTTTTCCGAAAGATCGGCAGTGATTCGGCCGTCCTGACCGAAGGTGGAAGCTCGTTCCACCATTGAGGTGCCAGGGACGAGAAGAGTCGCGAACGGGATGAGCGACTTTTGAGCCCCCGTAGTGAAGGAGGGGCGAGGCGTCCTGCGCTGGTGGAGGAGCGGAGGGAACGGTGAGAGGTTTGGAGCCTGACCATAGATTGTAAGTACAGGGGGGCTGTCTGGTGTACTGCCCTGTAGGCCAGAACCAGTGTTTTGAATTGAACACGGGTTCAATTGTAGGCTCTGTAGGCTCTCTACTATAGCCTACATAGTGGAGTAAAGGAACGCTTCAAAGGAGGTAGCCTATGTGCCCTATGTGCACACGTATTGTACTTTATTGAAGGAACACCCCTTGAGATGAATCATCTAATTTTAGAGGGGGACCATCAATATTATAACAAAAGACAATTATGCATGAAGGGATTTTTCCACAGACATTTCATAAAATGCTCCTGGAAATAGTTTTGCTGGTCAAACCAAGTGAATCAATCGGCTATATTTAGAATCAGGAGAGACCATATCTGGGGGGGGGGGGGGGGGGGGCACAATCCCTTGGTTCATATGCCGAACCCGGAAGAGGGCGTGGCTTTCACAACTCCATCTCTCTCCTCCTCTCTTCTTCTCCTCGCTCTCACTGGCAGGTTCTGTCATCTCAGCCTGGGTGTAGGTTACTGCTCTCCTCTCTGTCTCTTTTTATTCCTCTACTGGTGCTGCTCCTGTCTGTTTTCTGTTGCATTCATTTCAGAAAGAAAAAAAATATATTCACATGGCTGCCTGGAGACATCAGACAACAACGCTCTCTCTCTCTCTCTCTGTCTCTCTCTCTCTCACTCTCACACACACACACACACACACACACACACACTAGGGATGCCGCGATTATTTTGTTTGATGTACGATTATAGTCTGAGAGAAAAAACCACGATTATTATCACGGTTTCACGATTATTTATGGACGTATAAAAATCACATGAGCATTCTTTGAACAGAGGTTTTATTGTATTTTCCATGCATTGTTTAAAGGTTGCTGTCTTTTGAAAGGTAAATAAAGGCAAATATTTGTCCAAAATAATCAATAAAATAAACAAAGTCTGACTGTAATATTTATGACAGTAGATCTCTTTGGAACAAAACATAAGTCAGGCAGGTGTATTATTTTTCTACATTTCTTTTGGATCACCTGAGTAGAGAACTTGTAAAACCTGGTGGAAAAACAGATTGGGGAGCCGTCATCTTTAACAACATCCTGGGCGTCCTTTTTGTAACCAAAATGCTGCCATACCGATGACTTTAGACGTTTTTTTTGGGGGGGAAGAGATCATCTCTTTGAGTTGCTCGTGGTCTCTCAGGCTCTGCCATTACGTTAGCTGTAATGCTAGCGTAGGCAAGGGAGAGATAACTAACTAGCGTTACGTCGTTACATCGATGGCCGTTCAGTAAACAAATTAAGAGGCCACGGAGACCACAGTTGGTGTCAGGCGACTGTCGCATCGCGCACGTCTCTGAAAAGTGTATGTTTGGCTGACGTCCATGGCTATGCTATTGGGAGCAGGCTGGTGGGAGAGCTGTGTTTTGTGCACCCGCTAAAATAGTCCGTGCGGAAACGAAGCGAGAGACCGGTTCCTCTCGTTCCAGCGCTGTCTGCGCCGCATGGGAGTTTAAACTGACGGACTTATTTTGACAACAAAACACCCGGTGTTACGGAGCCTCTGCGGTTATAAAACCGTGACGTTTTAAATCGCGGTTAATAGTCAAACCGGTTAACCCCTGCATCCCTAACACGCACACACACACACACACACACACACACACACACACACACACACACACACACACACAAGCACACAGGAACACAATACCTCTCTTTCCCACTCTCTCTCTCTCTCACACACACACACACACACACGCCCACCCACCCACCCACACACTTGCTCTCTCTCATATGCTCTCTTTCACACTCTGTCTCGGAACAGAAAAGGAAAAAGGTCTGTGGAGAGAGGGAAGAGACAGAAAGAGAGAGAGACAGAGACACAGAGAGAGAGAGATAGAGAGAGAGAGACAGAGAGACAGAGAGAGAGACAGACAGAGAGAGAGAGAGACACACAGAGAGAGAGACAGACAGAGAGAGAGACAGAGAGAGAGACACACAGAGAGAGAGAGACAGAGAGAGAGCAAAGGAGGGAGGGAGGTGGCAGCAAACCAGCCGTCCTGAGAGGCTGTACAGTGGTCCTGCACAGTCGTGACCCTGACACCTCTCCTCCTCTTTGGACCATTTCTCTCTGTTCTTTTCTTCACACCTCTCTCTCTCTCCTCTCCTCTGCTCCTTCCCTCCTCCCTCTTTTCCTCACCGTGCCTGACCTCTGACCTCTGACCCAGCTGTTTCCACCATCTCTTTTCTTCACCTCCTGTCTTCTTCCCCACACACTGACCTGTCATCTTCCACTTCTCCATTGTTTATTTCTCCTTCTCTTCTTCTCCTTTCTCTGCCTCTCTCCTCTCTATCCAGGTTCAATTTGTATTATGTTCATCATGATTGTTTTGATTGATTATATATATATTCAAATTTCCATTACAGAAAGAGGAGGGGATCTGTTTTCCCCTATATAGCTCATACTGTAAATGAGGTCAGTCAAGTAAGACGCTGATAAATAAAGCAGTGTGTCTATAATGTATATGTGTCTATAATGTATATATTGTTTATAATGTATATATTGTTTGTATTGTTTGTGTATGAGAGCATGTCTGGGTGTGCATGCATGGCTGATTGTGTGTGCTTATGTATGCATGGATGCGTTTGTGTGTGTGTTTGAGTTTGTGTGACTATGTATGGATGTATGCATGCGTGCGTGTGTGTGTGTGTGTGTGTGTGGGTGTGTGTGTGTGTGTGTGTGTGTGTGTGGGTGTGTTTGTGTGTGTGTGCGTGTGTGTGTAAACCCAGAAGGCCCTGCTTATAGAAAATTACTTCACTGCCATGTTTTCCACAGCCACTGTGCCTAAAGCACGAGCACACACATAGCTCATGTTTAATTCAGAGAGTTTAATGCTATAGAAAGGCCATGGGCCAACGCCCCTGGGTGTTGAGACTTCAAATTTACATTTCTCCCAACGTTTCTAAATGCCATTGCCGCCTTATTACTTACCAAACGATGCCTGGAGTTCTCGGATTGCAATGAAATAAAAATTCAAATAAATAAAAATAAATTGCCAGGCTATTTATTTGCAGTTTTCTTAAAAAACAAAAACAAAAAAGCACTTACACGCCAGAATAATGGCCTATAATGCTATAGCATTGATACCTAAAGTGTGAAAGTGTCTCTCCTCCAGCACTTGTTTTCTACAGTTACTGTAAATACTCCAATAGTTCATCAAGTGAGAGTCACATGATCTGCAGCACATGTAGTCACATGATCTGCAGCACATGCAGTCACATGATCTGCAGCACATGCAGTAGTGGAGAGACAGTTTGGTGACGGACAGGGCTGGACTGGGACCAAAAAAGCTACCTGCCATGTGTCAGACAGGCCCACAATTTCGAATCGGCCCAATTTTTCGCGCTCGCGCTCGCATGGGTTGGGGACTTACTTATAAAGCCACATGTTATGACCCGGTCTAGGGGTTTTAGGTGTAATCATGGGTCGCGGAACCGCCCGGGCCACACGTGCCCGGGCCTGGGTACATTTCAGTTCCCCAATTTTTTTTTTTTTTTTTTTTTTTTTCAAATACATAATATATACTTTTTCACCAACCTGACCGGCCCACTAGCGAGCGGCCCACCAGCCATTGCACCGGTAGAATTACATTGCAGTCCAGCCCTGGTGACGGACTGGAATGTGTCATTTTGGATGGAGCAGACAGATGGTGTGCAGCACACTGGACAGACAGCCTTCACTACAGACTGACGACGGGACACACCAGAAATGTCTGAAATGAAAAAGAAGCGACGCGACATGGAGGTTTCATTTCGGCATCCTTGTTAAAGGGATAGGCCAACATTTTCGGAGATTCGCCTATTTGCCATATTGCCGACAGTAAATGGAGGATGTGGATGCCTTTATCGTCACTGTGTGTGCTACAACCAGCGGTGCAGCCCTCGCTGCTACTCACTGTGGCTGTAAAGCATTACTCAAAATGAATATTAAGGTTAGCAGGTTAGCAGCAAGTTTTATTTTGAAAGCCACAAAGTGGAAGACCTACTTTTACATTCTGGCTGACTTGACGCTAATTGAGTAGAGGAGTGCTGTAATACTATATGGGATTGAAACGGCTGCAACGCATAGCCGTGTACTAGTCAAGATGCAGCCCCCTCTTGTAGTAGACACCTCTCATGTCCTGGTAGCTGCTTAGAAAGAAGCCATCGAGGTCGAGGAAATCAGACAGAATGAACTTTTCCTCCATTTTCAAACCTGCACAAAACTTTCATTCCACTAATCAGGCAACGTGGCATCAAACCACTAATGAGCCAAAGATGTGGTGAAAACTTTGTGGTCTCAAAGAGTTCCAGACAACTCAACAGTGTGTGAGATGAGCGCACGACTGAGCACACACCCCCCCGCCTGCCAGACGGCCAGACCGCTCCTCCACACTCGCCTCTTTGAAAAGGGATTATCAGGCGGCTGCCGGCTCTCAATGAAAAAGCCTTTAAGTGTGCGTGCGTGTGTCTACAGTATATATGTGTGTTTTATGGAACCAGTACCAACTGAAGGGCTGCTGGCTGGATTGCCCGAGGTGGGGTTTCTCTTTACATTTCAAATGTCAAAGCACTATAGGGGGAGTTTTCCCACCATGCATTAGATTGCTAAAAACATTCACTACTGAGGGCTGAGGACGGTGCCACCAACACTGAGCCAGCACACACTAGTGATGGTATTTTTTTTTATTTTTTTTTAGGGGGCGGCACTACTGTTTATCTGCGAAATAATCACTAGGATAAGGATATGGTAAGATTAGGATCAGATTCGATCTTAGACCCACCACTAGAGTTTAATTTAGCATCTGTGGACTGCAGCATCACACAATTAATCATATTTCCAGACCTAATGTCAATGATCTGCATTGTAAACATTACACACATATCTGCTTAGTCAGTGAATCTACTTCTTCTATGAAATGTCTTGTATAAATAAAGTTGCCTTTCCTTGAATGCAATTCATGCAACACTTCGCTGCTCAGAAAGTTGGCAGATACTCCGCGGCGTAGCCCGTTTTGATATTAAGCTGAGTCGGCCCACCCAGGCCAGTTATAGCATGCGCCGGTAGCAATTAACCAGTGCCCCTATCCTCCCTGGCCCTGCTCAGCAGACTAGCGCAGGGAGGTCAACCCTGTGTGTGTGTCATGGGGAGCGCAGGCAGTGAAATTTGGGCACATTAAAAAGAACGGCTCTCAAGTAGGACTCGGTTCCCTTCTTTCATAGCAACGTTCAATAGACTCGGTTCGTTCGCGAACGTCACATCACTAGCACACACCACTGTAAGGGCTACGCTGATTTGAGGTCATTCCCCACAAAAATACAGGCTTTTTCTCTGGCGTCTCCCTTTTATTAATTTGCATATTATGCAAATCAGAATCAGAACTTTATTGCCACAATAATGCAAGATTACATACAAAGAATTTGTTTTAGTGTACGTAGGCAGCATAGCGGTCAATATCTAAAGGACAAAATCACAACATTGCAAGTGCAGTCCAATATGCAATATAATACGCGAGTAGGACTAAGTGTTAAGTAGGCATTAAATATCAATTTACAGTCCCAAGTTAAATCGGCATGAATAGGAATTCACAGTTCAAGCGATGCATGATGTAGCTGACAAGAGCAATCTAATGGAGTAGACTGGAGTGACTGGCGTGAAATCTTGAGACAACAGAGCTTCCACGCCTTTAACCCATTGATACCTGATGCAGCATTTGTGTGTGTATCCCTTTAAGACCGCGAACCGTGTTAACGCGGTTCGCGGTCTTAAAGGGATACGCACACAAATGAGGGATATACACACAAATGCTGCATCAGGTATCAATGGGTTAAAGGCAGAGTTGGGTTGGAAGTGACAAAATCGAAATAACACAACAAACGTGAATTAATTCACAATAGCTGTGACCAGATGTGTGACATCGATTTTGAGGACCAACCAACAGTTTTTGTGGATCGATCGACCGTCCGAGTGACTTCCAGAGCTGCGGGCTATGCTGGCTGCAGCTAAAAATACATCCCTCAGATACTATACCCTGCTCGAGGTTTCATCAAAACTATAGTTTAGATCTGGGATGTAACATTCAATTTCATCCCGGGCCACATCAGCATTATCATCAAAGGGCCGGTTGTACATGTAAATGTAACACAATATAAATCTATCTAGCCTACATTACCCATTTTCATATTACATAATTGCCTCTGATTCGATTATTATTATTATTATTTTTTAGTAATAACTTCATAATTAATAACTAGCTCTGAAAGCAGAATTATAGGAAATATAATGGCAAACAGACAACTAGTAGCCTACAACCATTCAACCTCATTATAATTACAACTGTATTGCGCAAATGGTATTCCTTGCTAGCTCTCGCGGGTCACATAAACCCCAGGCCCCCGGGGCCTCGTGGGTCACATAAACCCCAGGCCCCCGGGGCCTCGCGGGTCACATAAACCCCAGGCCCCCGGGCCTCGCGGGTCACATAAACCCCAGGCCCCCGGGGCCTCACGGGTCACATAAACCCCAGGCCCCCGGGGCCTCACGGGTCACATAAACCCCAGGCCCCCGGGGCCTCACAGGTCACATAAACCCCAGGCCCCCGGGGCCTCGCGGGTCACATAAACCCCAGGCCCCCGGGGCCTCGCGGGTCACATAAACCCCAGGCCCCCGGGGCCTCGCGGGTCACATAAACCCCAGGCCCCCGGGGCCTCACAGGTCACATAAACCCCAGGCCCCCGGGGCCTCGCGGGTCACATAAACCCCAGGCCCCCGGGGCCTCGCGGGTCACATAAACCCCAGGCCCCCGGGGCCTCGCGGGTCACATAAACCCCAGGCCCCCGGGGCCTCGCGGGTCACATACACCCCAGGCCCCCGGGGCCTCACAGGTCATATAAACCCCAGGCCCCCGGGCCTCGTGGGTCACATAAACCCCAGGCCCCCGGGGCCTCGCGGGTCACATAAACCCCAGGCCCCCGGGCCTCGCGGGTCACATAAACCCCAGGCCCCCGGGCCTTGACTTTGACATGTGGTGTCCATTCGTTAAAGTAGCCGCCCTTGGCTTTAGAAATAAATTCATCTAGGATCAACTTCACTATTTATATTTGTCTAAGAAACTAATCTTAAGCATTTAAGCAGAAGTGTTTAGATCAAAATGGCCCTACGTGTCTACATGAAAAACCTATCACTATTGATTGGTAGTGTATACTGTATGTGTGTCCTTGTGATGTTACCTCATTAGTTTGAGTCTGAGAGCTTCCCAGTCAAGTCCTCAAGTGTCCTGTAGCTTCCTCTGCCAGCTCTGCTCGCACCCCGTCCAATTAAGGACTTCCTGCTGATTGGTTGAGCAGCAGAAACAGACCTAACAGGCAATGTGAAGCCTTAACTGGATCAGGAACAAAGGAGGGGCGGAGGATGCGGGGGCACATCAGGACTTTGGTAAACATCAGTCTACCTGTGAAGTTTTGTCAAGTGAAAATATACTTTAGAAATTTGTTTAGTCTTTAAGTTTAATCATTTCTCGCGTGCCTGTCCCCGATAGTCTGACATCGCCTCCACTCTAACCGATTTCCACGAGGGGAATCGCCCAGGGGAATTTGAGGTTTCAATCTGTTTTAATCGATTTAAAACAGCCTCGATAGCACTCTAGCGGCCGCCGTTGTTATTACTGATTGGCGCACTTGACAACGTGAAAGACAACGGCATTACTCCCACCTGTTGCGCTGTCTATTGACGATGATTGGCTAGTCATTAGTCCCCCTCGCCGCTGATTGGCTAATCATTTTGTCAAACTTAGGAAATTGCTGTCACGATGCTAGAGCAGTCCTTAAGGGGCGGTCCTTAACCACTTTTCAAGAGTTCTGCACCAGACGTAGATATTTATCTACGACTGGCTACTGCGAGACTAGCCAAATCTCAACTGGGTGGAGTGGGTGGATTGGAAGGCCTGGACCATGGCAATGTCCCCAATCTAATGAGCTACAATGCAGTTCATAGTATTCTGTTCACATCATCACAGAATCATCTGGGAAGATAAGAGGTGATTGTAATAAATTAACAGGTCATTATGTATTATGTGTATGGATTACGTTTAGTAGCCTATCTGATCTTTGATATGTGTCTTTTTATTGTATTTTGCTGTATTTTTGTGTATTATTATTTTTATTTTACAGGAATGTCGGGTTACATCTAGGGACTGGCATTGCAAACTAGCCCTGGGCTATACATGCTTTGGTACAACTCATCATAGGTTTATTGACATTTTATGTTGTGAACACTATATGTACGTGTACCTGTCCCTATTCAAATAAACAAATAAATGAAATGAAATGAAAGCACCATGATGGCTGATGGATTTGACATCATGAGAGTAGAATGGATTTTGGGGCATTTATAGCCAACGGATAAGCATTAATTTGATTGGCTGACAGTACTAGAGGGGCCGGCCCCTCTCCCTACCCCAAACCTAAGATGATTGGCCGAGTCCAGTAAAGTTAGCTTTCTACGCAACCCAACCGTGCTCAGACCGGCCTGTTCCGAGGCACTTTTTTTTTTTCTAAATCCAATAAATACTTTTTTTTATACCGTGGACAAAAAAGTGCAACCAATAAAAAACAGTAGATTGTCTTTTCTGCAAGATGTATGGATGTGTTATATAGTTCTGTATCCGTGTGTGTTGGTGTTTGTGTGTCCAAGGCATGTCGTTCTTTCAGCGTATGTACTTTACATATCTGGAAGCAATCTTCCTTTCCAGTGTTATGGAGACATTGTAACCTCAGCCCAGGTGTTTGTCAGAGGTGACAGAGAGGTGAGGTCATGGGATCTGCTTTAAAACAAGGACCAAGCTATTGTACCCAAGCGCCGTCACTTCTATGGCAGTAATTCTCTGCTCGTGTGCCCTACAGAAAGATACGCATGGCATATGGACTGCCAGTCATCTCCATCTTAATACGTCATAGGCTATAGTCTATTTATTGAATCCTAAAATTTGGATTTATATAGCGCCTTTCAGGACACTCAAAGTGCTTCATATATCAGGCGAGGTGAGGGGGAGGGAACTCAACTCATCCACCACCGATGTGTAGCAGCACCCACCTGGGTGATGCACGGCAGCCAGTTTGCACCAGAACGCTCACCACACATCAGCCTATCACAGTGGAGAGATGAGGACAGAATGTGCCAATTAAGTAACGAGGGATGATTAGGTGGCCATGATTGAAGGAAGGCCTGTTTGGGAATTTAGCACCAGGGTTACACCCCTACTCTTGTGAAGAGTGCCGACGGGATCTTTAATGACCACAGAGTCATTCAATTATTATGATTCAATAATAAGTGAAGAACTCGGCCAAAGTGGTGAGATCATTTCACTTACTCGAATCGAGCGAGTGTCATTTTGCAGACAAATCACTGCATCTTGATGACGCAGTGATTTGTCTTATTCTGCTTTGTCTCATTCCGGTTTCAATATAGTGTCACTCATTTCTTCAAAAGTCCTGAAACAAGTGAAGCTCCATTGGAAACAAGTACTGTAGTTATCTCAATTCACTGGCAGAACTTTGCTCTTATTAAAAACGAAAGAAAAAAGATATGAATGCTGAGACCAAATGACTTGTTAAGATGGATGTTCTGTTTCAGTGCTAGCAATGACGAACAGGCGGCGATGCCATATTGCATCAACGTTTGGTTTTATGTACTATGTGACTTTCTAACGTTATCACCTGATGTCATCAGGCTCTTAGCTAGCTAACGTTAGCTACATGGAACATTATTTTGTGGTGCACATGTATCCGGTAAACAGGTTCCAGTTCGAGCAGAAGAGGTGGAAACGGCTCCAGACTAGATAAATACAGGCTTGAACATGCACACATGCAGATTACACACACACACACACACACACACACACACACACACACATACACACACACACAAAAATAATGCAAAGCACACACACGCTCACAATATGTAGCCTACATGCACAATGCATGCATGTACCCCCACCCACACACACACACACACACACATACACACACGTGCATGCACACACACAAACACACACACACACACACACACACACGTACACACACACGCACACACACACACACACACACACACGCACACACACACACACACACACACACACACACGCACACACACACACACACACACACGCACACACACATCCCCTGGAGCTCTAGCATGAATCACAGATGGGAGAGTCACAGGTTTAAAATCTAATCCAGCTTGCGTGAAATCATCAGAGGATGATGGAGGTCTGAGCTCACTAGACGCCGCCTCGGGGAACAGGTGGACAACACTCCCTATTCATTCACACTGGCAGAGAATGAGGGTCATTCTTACATTTATAAAGGCTCATTAAAGACAGTTTCACTGAACTGACTTGTGAACTAAATAGCGTTGCAAAAAAAAAAACGTCTCCGGGGGGATCATTCCAGATTCAAGATTCAAGATAATGTTAATAGCCATAATGAGTAATCATGTTAAAGTACAAACGAGGAATTCGTCTTTGTGCATGCAGTGATCACAGCAACAGCAGACGATGGAGCAGAACATTCTCAAATGATAAACTATGAAGTACAAATCAAAGTCGACATGTGGGGCGTGTTGGTGTGAAAGGACTCGCCTACCACCGCGGAGACCCGTGTTCGAAATGATCCAAATCCTTGACCAATCACAGTCCGCAAAGCAGATTGATGTCATCTTGGAAATGCCTCCGAGCGACAGCAGGCACCGTTCCCTTCCCAGCTTTTAACCGTGCTAATGTGCTGATGACGTCCTGTTTTAATTCATCGATGACATGCACTTTTTAAGCAGTGATGAAATCACAAATCTAACTAATCTAAGCTACAGTAATTATCATCCAATCGAGCTCAACAGTCACGTGACTTTTCGTGACGTCTCCCGCCCCGAAACTAAGTTCCCCATTCATTCCTCATTCAATTTCTGTCAAACTAGATGAATGATGAATAGTTTGACAGTTATTGAGAGTTGATTTGAGTTAATGAGTTATTAATTTGAGTTAGTGTGGACCAGTGATGTCACTGGTCCACACTTTAACACTCAATAACTGTCAAATTAAATGACAGACTTCAAAACCGTTTACAGTTTTCTGATATACTACTGATGTTCTAATGATACAAAGCTGGTTGAAAATGGGCGGAGTGTTCCTTTAACTACAGTAGTATGAGTTGTGCCAAAGAAACGTTAACATCTCAAAAACTATACATCACATCGCTTATATTTTGACATTCTGAGTGAGAGCAGAAGTAGTTCAAGAGTTTGATGTATAATATATGCACGTCATGTTAAAGTTGTGTGAACTGTCGCAGTTTTTAAATTTCACACGGCACTGCTGGGGCTAGAGTGAGCACTCAAGGCTGGCTCCATCGGGTTCCATTGCCGTTTCCACCCGCAGTGACGCGGTTTGTTTACAAAAATGCTGCTGGGCTGATCCCTCGTATAACGAGTTTTAAGGCTGGAACCAAGCCAACCCGAGACCTACTGAACCTACTGAAAAGCAATAAAATAACAAGGCGGGGGGGTTATTTTTTGTTCTTGCTCAAACCGAATGTTTTTAATTTAATTTAAAAACATTTTTTTCCCGATTTTTTATCCCATTTTCTTATCCCCCTTTAGTGCTAATTTAATTTATTTATCCTGGTTGCTACTCCACTCTTTGCCGATCTGGGGAGAGCCGAAACTGGCTCCATGCTTCCTCCGAGACATGGGCAGTTAGCCAGCCGCTTCTTTTCACCTGACAGAGGGAGCTTCACCGGTAGGACATAGCATCACGCTATTCCAACCAGTTCCCCTCCCTCTGAACAAGCGCCCTTAACGACCAGAGGAGGAACCACATTAGCAACCAGGATATTGCATGTTTTGATGAAGGGGGTTCCTATATGAAGGAAACCCCCGGGAGGCACGGGGAGAACATGCAAACTCCACACAGAAAGGCCCTTTTGACGACCCCACCCGGGCGCTGGGCACTCGAGGACATGCGGACGGGCACGCATTCCTTCAGCGCTCACAGCGTCCCAGGTGGGAATCGAACCCAGGACCTTCGAGCTGTGAGGCGACAGCGCTTACCACTGCACCACCGTACCCCCAAACCGAATGTTTTATGGTCACTCACGATTCTGTAGGTCACGGGTTGGCTTGGTTCCAGCCTTAAAACTAGTTAAATAAGGATTTTTCTAAAGATCTATGGACAAAATAAATGGGGAATTTACTTCCGGGGTGGGAAACGTCACAAAAAGTCGTTGAGCTCTATTCCTTTGCCGGCTGCCATTTTGGTACAGTCGTCGTCGCTCTGTAACGCTCATCATAAGCAAGTTTGTCCCGCCTACATCGACCATCCAATCACGTTGCTTGAACAGGATCTCTCCAAACTACCTGCCGATGGATATAGGCTCGCGTCCAGACCGCTATGAATCGAGCAGAAAAGAGAAAAAGTGCTAAAGGCTATCATGGGGGCTGTACAACTGGTGTGCAGCAAAAGTTCATTTTTCACCCATGTCTACTACAAACCCCCCCAAGCACTGAAGTGTTCAGCATTTTGCTCAAGGACACTTGGACAGGACACATGATGAATGCGCGCTGGCTGTGGCTTCGGGACCCTGCGACCTTCTGGTCACGGGACACGCTCGCTAGCCATTACTCCGCCCCCTGCTGCACTTAACAACACGCCCTGGGGTCGCAAAGAGACTGGTTTGGTTTGTCTTCTCACCAGCAGAGCTCAGGTAAAGATGTTATGAAGCTGTCTTCTCACCAGCAGAGCTCAGGTAAATATGTTATGAAGCTGTCTTCTCACCAGCAGAGCTCAGGTAAAGATGTTATGAAGCTGTCTTCTCACCAGCAGAGCTCAGGTCAAGATGTTATGAAGCTGTCTTCTCACCAGCAGAGCTCAGGTAAATATGTTATGAAGCTGTCTTCTCACCAGCAGAGCTCAGGTAAAGATGTTATGAAGCTGTCTTCTCACCAGCAGAGCTCAGGTAAAGATGTTATGAAGCCGTCTTCTCACCAGCAGAGCTCAGGTAAAGATGTTATGAAGCCGTCTTCTCACCAGCAGAGCTCAGGTCAAGATGTTATGAAGCTGTCTTCTCACCAGCAGAGCTCAGGTAAAGATGTTATGAAGCTGTCTTCTCACCAGCAGAGCTCAGGTAAATATGTTATGAAGCTGTCTTCTCACCAGCAGAGCTCATGTAAAGATGTTATGAATAGGGCTGGGTTAAAAAAATCGATTCTCCGATTTTTAATCGATTTTCATTTTAATCCTCGATTATCGATTCATATGTCCAGAGATCGATTTTTTTTTTTATTAAATTTTTTTTTTTTTTTTTTTTACTAAACAGGCTAAAATATTGTGCTGTGTGTGGTAGTTGAAACATAGTTTCAAGTTGACGTTTAATTATGTTTGTAGTTGAAACAAAAACATAAATACTGTAGGCTACATGAATGGAAATGTTTGATCATTATTAATATCTACTTTTAGAAATTATATAGGCTGAAATCAAATCACTGTGCATAATTGTGAAAGTGTCTTTATTGACAGATGAAAAGGCTGTTATTTACCCTTTGTCACCACGTGGTGAGTAAATATATGTGTAACTAAAACCATTAAAATTGACAACAGGTCTGCAACTTTTTTCCCCGATGTATCTACTTGGCTGGTTGGAAACCCCTGTGTTACATAACTGGACAGTCATGTAATTCAGGGTACAGCTCAAAAACCACGTTTTGGTATCACTAACCAAATCCAATATTGAAAATTGATCGAATCGGAATCGAATCGAATCGAATCGAATCGAATCGAATCGAAATTAATCGATTTGCAACCTTGTGAATCGGAATCGAATCGATTCTTGAAATTTTAACCAATACCCAGCTCTAGTTATGAAGCTGTCTTCTCACCAGCAGAGCTCATGTAAAGATGTTACGAAGCTGTCTTCTCACCAGCAGAGCTCAGGTAAAGATGTTATGAAGCTGTCTTCTCACCAGCAGAGCTCAGGTAAAGATGTTATGAAGCCGTCTTCTCACCAGCAGAGCTCAGGTCAAGATGTTATGAAGCCGTCTTCTCACCAGCAGAGCTCAGGTCAAGATGTTATGAAGCTGTCTTCTCTCCAGCAGAGCTCAGGTAAAGATGTTATGAAGCTGTCTTCTCACCAGCAGAGCTCAGGTAAAGATGTTATGAAGCTGTCTTCTCACCAGCAGAGCTCAGGTAAAGATGTTATGAAGCTGTCTTCTCACCAGCAGAGCTCAGGTAAAGATGTTATGAAGCTGTCTTCTCACCAGCAGAGCTCAGGTCAAGATGTTATGAAGCCGTCTTCTCACCAGCAGAGCTCAGGTCAAGATGTTATGAAGCCGTCTTCTCTCCAGCAGAGCTCAGGTAAAGATGTTATGAAGCCGTCTTCTCACCAGCAGAGCTCAGGTAAAGATGTTATGAAGCTGTCTTCTCACCAGCAGAGCTCAGGTCAAGATGTTATGAAGCTGTCTTCTCACCAGCAGAGCTCAGGTAAAGATGTTATGAAGCTGTCTTCTCACCAGCAGAGCTCAGGTAAAGATGTTATGAAGCTGTCTTCTCACCAGCAGAGCTCAGGTCAAGATGTTATGAAGCTGTCTTCTCACCAGCAGAGCTCAGGTAAAGATGTTATGAAGCCGTCTTCTCACCAGCAGAGCTCAGGTAAAGATGTTATGAAGCTGTCTTCTCACCAGCAGAGCTCAGGTAAAGATGTTATGAAGCTGTCTTCTCACCAGCAGAGCTCAGGTAAA
>NC_139626.1:50361299-50366299 GCF_964638095.1 Poromitra crassiceps
AGCGCGTGTTCGACTCCTGAGCGAGGCACGTCGTGTTTTTACTTTCGGTTTGAACCCTAATGCAGAAAACATGCCTGGTGTCTTGGAAATGTCGTCTTTTGCATCATAAGTGATGCTGCTCCACATATTTGTCTATCGCAATAATACAGAATACAAATGGTTTCTACAGGTATGACAGTGATGCTACCAAGTACATCATGTCAACATTTGCGAGCCATAATTCACAGTAAAGAATACGCTCGATGCTATGGCTTTTACTGTACACAACAGTCATTTGCATTTGACCAATCAGAGTACTTGGCTGAATCTACTTGGTGACATGGATGAAATCCATGCCAGCCGAACAGAAACATTTATTTTTTAGTTATATTTTTCCACCAACAAATACAAAACAGTAAATAAATAGTATGTGTGGAACTGCGGATACAAACGTTTTTTCCCCTATAAAATTTAAATTTGCTGATTTAAAAATGCAATAGCATCAGAAATGCACGTGTGTGTGTGTGTGTGTGTGTGTGTGTGTGTGTGTGTGTGTGTGTGTGTGTGTGTGTGTGTGTGTGTGTGTGTGTGTGTGTGTGTGTGTGTGCATGTGTGTGTGTGTGTGTGTGGCTAGGGAAGTGTTAAATAGATGTAATGAATGATTTGAAATTAAAGATTTGTTTTTTGGATCAATTCAAAGGCATCATGTGACCTCTTGCAGCATTTTCATTGTCATTGCAAAGGTCAAATGTCACAATTTAATATATTGGGCCTTTAAGTCTTTCTAATAAGTCCTCAGCACTCAAAACTCATTCATGGGCTTCCTTTAACCTCTGACCTGCTGTTATTTCAGTATCTCCCCGATGGCAAAACTCTGTGCAATGCTATCTATTGTAAAGTATGCGTGTATTGATTTTCTTATTTTTCTCGATTGGAAATCAATGTTTTTCAGTCAGTCCATCAGATCGTGTTTTCATCTTTTTTATTCTCTTTGATACACATCTGAAATGTCAATTTATGATGCTGCTCCCCATGCCTTTTATGCATCCGCCGGTGATACATGTAGCTGTGGCTGGATGTTTTTGAGTTGTCCATCCGTCCGTCCGATGTTCGTTAACACGATATTTCACAAAGGCATTTGAGAGAATTTCTTTGAATTTGGCTCAAACATCCACTTGGACTCAAGGATGAAGAAGACGTTGAAGAAATGACGTAATGAAGGATGAAATGATTCGATTTTGGTGGTCAAAGGTCAAAGTTCACGGTCACTTGTGACCACCTCACGTCCGCCTGTTCCACGCTTGTTAACGCGATAATCTCAGGAAAGCCTTGAGGGAATTTCTTAAAATTTGGCTCAAACACCCACTTGGACTCAAGGATGAACTGATTAGATTGTTGTGGTCAAAGTTAAAGGTCACTGTGACCTCACATCCATCCGCTCCATCAAGGAAGGGGGCGGGGCTAGGTAAAAGGGGCCATAGGTAGGGATAGGAATGTCATAGAGTGTCATAATTTGATGGGTGGGTAGGGGGAGTGGCTAGGGGGTGTGGGTGGTGGCAAGGAGCGCCTTGAGGAAAAGGGGCGGGGCTAGGGAAAAGAGGCCATAGCTAGGGATAGGAAGGTCGTAGAGAGTCTGGGTTCGAGGGGTGGGTAGGTGAGTGGCTACAGGGATGCAGGTGGTGGTGGGGTTGAAAACGATTAGGTATGTTGTTGAGGTAAACATTGCATGAAGTGCCATAAGCCTGAGTGGCCACACCACGGCGCCATATTCACAAAAACTGAGTTGCTGGCAGAGGCATACCACCGTGAGGCAGTTATTTCTAGTTGATGACATGTATATTGTCTAAGGAGTTGTAATAATCCGAAACCACTCAAAACTCAGAATTCATGGTCTGTGCAACACACAGAAAATGTACTTATTGAATCAAGTTTTAAAGGCTGTAAAGTGATTATGAACGTAAGCTGATTAGCCTGAAGGTCATCCGTGTATGAAATGACAAATTAAACGTTCAGAGCTTGTCAGAAGTTGTCGTCTGGCCTTTCATTTGGCCACTGGACGAGGCTAAAACATGTATTATTATTATGTATGTGCTTTGAGCAAAACAAATTTAACTCAATTTGTAACTTGTGTGTTACTTGACAAAGTAACTAGTATAATATTACTGAAATCCTATTGCTAATACGTTATATTACTGAGTTACTGCTAAAAGTAATATATTACATGTAATATGTTACTTTTGTAATGAGTTACCCCCAAAGGTCAAAGGTCAAAGGTCAAAGGTAGTTTTATTGTCCCCGCAGGGAAATTGGTTTGCAGACAGGGAAATCTAAAAACACACGTAGTGCAGCACAAACACTAAAACAGGCACAAAAATACTCACATAAAACCACAAGGGCTAAAAACAAACAAACACTTAAGAGTCAAGATAAAACTACAGCTAAAAACATACATACATAAAACATAAAAGCACAGGGCAATGAACAAGTATCACAAAGTGCAAAAGGTAGCATCATAAAAAGTGCAAGAGTAGTAAGGTGCAAACAGGCAAAGTCAGCTATTATAATTCTTTTTTTTTTTATGTTTTTTTTCCCGATTTTTTATCCCATTTTTATCCCCCGTTTAGTGCTCATTTGAATTACTCAATCCTGGTTGCTACTCCATCCTCTGCCAATCTGGGGAGAGCCGAGACTGATTCCATGCATCCTCCGAGACATGGGCAGTCAAGTCAGCCGCTTCTTTTCACCTGCCCGAGGAAGCTTCACCGGTAGGACATAGCACGTGGGAGGTTCACGCTATTCCAACCAGTTCCCCTCCCTCTGAACAGGCGCCCTTAACGATCAGAGGAGGAACCATATAAGCAACCAGGATGTTGCATGTTTTTGTGAAGGGGGTTCCTATATGAAGGAGACCCCCGGGAGGCACGGGGAGAACATGCAAACTCCACACAGAAAGGCCATTTTGCCGACCCCACCCGGGTGGTGGGCACTCGAGGACATGCGGACGGGCACGCATTCCTTCAGTGTTCACATCGGCCCAGGTGGGAATCGAACCCACGACCTTCGAGCTGTGAGGCGATAGTGCTTACCACTGCACCACCGTACCTCCAGCTATTATAATTCTAACTGCCGTTTAGCAGCTGAATGGCCGCCGGGACAAAAGAAAGTTTGAGGCGCTTGGTCCTCGTCGCGGGCACTCTAAACCGACGCCCTGAGGGCAAGAGCTCAAATTCTAGATGGAGGGGGTGATCAGGGGCCTCCAGGATGGACGTGGTCTTCCTGATCACCTGCCTCTTGTAGAGGTCGAGGAGCTGGGTTAAGCTCTCAACCAGTGCGTTCCCACCTCTCTTCCGACACATATCCCAGAGCCTGGCACACCCTCATTAAGGAGTAAACTGTCGTTTTGATTTGGCCATCAAGCTAATTAGGACAAAAGCCTCCTCCAGTACAAGCACTCATGACCCTCTCGCCCAATTACCAACTGGGGGAGGCGTCTGCACGCGAGTGTATATACGTGCGTCTGCACGCGAGTGTGTATGTGCGTGCACGTCTTTGTGTGCCTTTTGATATCAATGCATCAATGCGTGTTTGTGTAACTTCCAATCATCTATACATGTTGTGGGAGCCTCTACTCACTCACTCAGTCCCTTTCTCTCTCCCTCAGCTCCTTCTCTCCTCTGAAGTGTGCTCAAAGCACTGCTCTCGCTCGTCATGCGTATGGCGGCTTATTGCTGGTGGCACACTCATCACTTTTAGAAGCATAAATCAGTCTTAAAGGGACAGCTCACCCTACAATCCAAAATTAGGGGTGCACCAATCTGTACCGGCAAGCAATCTGTATCGGCCGATTTTGACCTCAAATATGCGATCGGCTGATTGCCGATATTTCGGCTGATTTTTTTATTTGTTTTTTATTTTTTTAATAAAAAAAAAGCCCTATCACTAATCAGGCTTTCCAACGATATAAAATACAATGCCAATTGGTATTATTAAAGGGGAGAAATAATCGACCGAAATAACGTTTCCAAACTTTTTTTGAGGAGTTTATATATCTGTGATCGGTGATCGGTAATCGGTGATCGGTCGATGATCGGTTGGGCAGATATTTCCCATAGGCGAAATACATATTTATTCTCTCACCTGCAGTGCTATTTATCCATATATCATTTTGTGTTAGTTGCCTGAGTTTTGGAGAAACTCCTTCCTGTTTCCTTACTACCAAATTTCAATATCAATTTAAGAGTGAATATTGGGGATATTTTCAAGATGGCGGCTGCCGGGAGCTTGAAATGCCTGTATCTGAATTATTATTCAACCTGAGAATGAGCCCTTTCTGGAAGTTAGCTTCTCCTAGATTTTTACTGTTATCTAACATGCCCAATCCATTGCAAAACCGTTTTATCAATTTTTTGTGCTCTTGTTTCCATATATTGATTGACTGGCCTAATGGGGTAGTTTTCTGTACATTTTCATATTTAAACATAACCTTTCAGAAAACCTTTCAAAAACCTTCTTAATCAACTGTGGAAGTTTCGTGATATCTTAGTTAGAAATTAAATGACCCTATTCAGAATTTGGGGCCCACTCTTGGGACTCTTGGGACCATCGTGGATTGATCAATAAATAATTAACTGATGGTAATTTCACTGATTCAGTTGCATTTCCTGAGTCTTAAATCCAGAGAACAAAACCAACTTTATAGGTTCAATAGTAATTGACACAAGCCATTTTTGTGCAGCGGCCATATTAGATTGGCGATCCCGAGGGTGTCAGGCTCGGGCACTCGGGCTAAATCAAGTTAGCACCCTGGGCTACATCTGAGCCAAATGTTGGGCCTAAAAATGACCCTAATATCTCCCTGGGCCTGGGCTAAATAGTAGCATCTGATTTATCTCTATTTGCTTCTTTAGTTTTAGGCTACATTTGAACCACACATTTTTGTTGAAATATTCCCAGTACTACTTCCTAGTAGGCCTTCTCCTATCGTCCAAGTTCTCTCTCTCTCTCTCTCTCTCTCTCTCCCT
>NC_139626.1:50368799-50428799 GCF_964638095.1 Poromitra crassiceps
CTATCTATCTATCTATCATGTTGTTGGGCAGTGAATGTGCCCGCAGTTTGGATTTGAGTGGGTGTGTGTTTGTTGTTGCTCAAACGTGTGGCACTTCCTACAGTAATTGCATGGCGCATCACATGTAGTCTCGTGTGCCAGACTACTCCGTGGAATCACAATGAGACACGCTGGTTTTGAACTGCGTGGTGGGGAACATCTAACAGTCTGTCCACTCTGGATTAAAAGTGTTGCTTTCACGGTCTATTTTCCTCTTTTTAGAGCATACCATGTGAGATATATATATATATATATATATATATAACATTTGTCTATACCTATTTCAGTTCAATTATTTTTTCATTGGCATGGGATTTTTACCTTCTCCAGCAATTTTACAGCAAAAACACTTTAAGCTCTGCAAATTGCATTGCAATCATCACAAACAAAATGGTGGAGGGACTAGAAAGAGACGGTGAGAGAGGAGCACAGAGCGAGAGAGAGACAGTATTAAGTATTTGTTGTTTTCCTGGTCTGCCTCACAGAGACGTTTCACCTTCATCAGCACACAACTTTGAGTAAGCACTTTACACCCATTTACAGCAGTGTGTTTAAGATTTATTAATCCCCAATGGGGAAACGCATTTGCCCAGAGCAACACATACAGACAGCAATAACAGATCCCAGAGCAACACATACAGACAGCAATAACAGATCCCAGAGCAACACATACAGACAGCAATAACAGATCCCAGAGCAACACATACAGACAGCAATAACAGATCCCAGAGCAACACATACAGACAGCAATAACAGATCCCAGAGCAACACATACATACAGCAATAACAGATCCCAGAGCAACACATACAGACAGCAATAACAGATCCCAGAGCAACACATACAGACAGCAATAACAGATCCCAGAGCAACACATACATACAGCAATAACATATCCCAGAACAACACATACAGACAGCAATAACAGATCCCAGAACAACACATACATACAGACAGCAATAACAGATCCCAGAGCAACACATACAGACAGCAATAACAGATCCCAGAGCAACACATACATACAGCAATAACAGATCCCAGAACAACACATACAGACAGCAATAACAGATCCCAGAACAACACATACATACAGACAGCAATAACAGATCCCAGAGCAACACATACATACAGCAATAACAGATATAGCAACACACACTAACACAACAACCTTACAGACAGTAGGCTACACAGACAGGATGAACAGCTGTTTGTTAAAAAGTCCGCTGCTGGAACAAAAGATCGTGTGAGTGGTTCATCACAAATCGTTCACGAAATGAGCTTCTGAGTCCAATAAAAACATTACGAAGTGGATGGCCTTCAAAATGAAGAACCCTTTTCACACACAGATCCAAAGATGTGTGTGTGTGTGTGTGTGTGTGTGTGTGTGTGTGTGTGTGTGTGTGTGTGTGTGTGTGTGTGTGTGTGTGTGTGTGTGTCTTTTCATGAAACAGCCATTTTAAGGCGGGTATAAATCATTCGGGCACCAGTACAGCATTCTCACACACACACACACACACACACACACACACACACACACACACACGTCACACACACACACATGCTGCATGCAACATTTTCCATGTACTTGCTTTCTTGCGCTTTACTATCTTTTTCTCCACACCCCAATCTTTCTAACTCTCTCTCTCTCTCTTCCTCTCTTTCTCTCTCCACCTCTCTCTCTCTCTCTCTTCCTCTCTTTCTCTCTCCCCCTCTCTCTCTTCCTCTCTCTCTCTCCCCCCCCCTCTCTCTCTCTCTCTCCCCCCCTCTCTCTCTCCCCCCTCTCTTCTTCTCTCTCTCTCCCCCCCTCTCTCTTCTTCTCTTTCTCTCTCTCTCTCCCCCCCTCTCTCTCTTCCTCTTTCTCTCTCCCCCCTCTCTTCTTCTCTCTCTCTCCCCCCCCCTCTCTCTTCTTCTCTCTCTCTCTCTCCCTCTCTTTCTCTCCCCTTCTCTCTCTCATCCTCAGAATGAGGGAGAGTGATTCTGGAGGGCCCTCTCCTCTCCACTTTGGGCTTTCTTAGGAGGGTGGATGGCATCTCCCCTCGGGATCAGGTGAGAAGCTCACTCATCCGTGGTGAAGATGCCAAGACATCTTGGTAAAGATGCCAGCTGGACGCCTCCCTATGAGGTGTTTCAGGCACATCTAGCTGGGAGGAGGTCACGGGGCAGACCGAGGGAGAGGTGGAGATGGGAGGAGGCCACGGGGCAGACCGAGGGCGAGGTGGAGATGGGAGGAGGCCACGGGGCAGACAGAGGGCGAGGTGGAGATGGGAGGAGGCCACGGGGCAGACAGAGGGTGAGGTGGAGATGGGAGGAGGCCACGGGGCAGACAGAGGGCGAGGTGGAGATGGGAGGAGGCCACGGGGCAGACAGAGGGTGAGGTGGAGATGGGAGGAGGCCACGGGGCAGACAGAGGGTGAGGTGGAGATGGGAGGAGGCTACGGGGCAGACCGAGGGTGAGGTGGAGATGGGAGGAGACCATGGGGCAGACAGAGGGTGAGGTGGAGATGGGTGGAGACCACGGGGCAGACAGAGGGTGAGGTGGAGATGGGTGGAGGCCACGGGGCAGACAGAGGGTGAGGTGGAGATGGGTGGAGGCCACGGGGCAGACAGAGGGTGAGGTGGAGATGGGTGGAGGCCACGGGGCAGACAGAGGGTGAGGTGGAGAGATTCTATCTCCACGCTGGCCTGGGAACGCCTCAGGATGCCCCAGTCAGAGCTGGCTACCGTGGCTGGGTTAAAGGGAAGTTTGGGGTTCCCTGCTGGAACCTCCACGACCTGATCCCAGATAAGCAGTTGAAGATGGATGGATGGACTAATTTAATTCATTTTAAAATGTTAAATGTGACTTTCTCTTTGTTTTTGCTTTTGTTTGTCCTTCCTTCCACCCCTGATGGCTTTCCATCCACCTTCTTCCTTCCTTCCTCCACATTATCTGGCAGCCATTATACGGTGGCATTGGTTTAAGTCATGATAAGTTAACTTTACGTTTGTTAAGTTAAGTTTCTCTTTTATCTTTGCTTAATCTGCCAAGGATCTGGATGGGTGCTGTCAGGGATCAACCGGAAATTCAAGGTGGCTGCACCTGTAAAACACAGCTGAGTTTGGAAGAGGAGCAGTTAAATCTGTAAAACACAGCTGAGTTTGGAAGAGGAGCAGTTAAATCTGTAAAACACAGCTGAGTTTGGAAGAGGAGCAGTTAAATCTGTAAAACACAGCTGAGTTTGGAAGAGGAGCAGTTAAATCTGTAAAACACAGCTGAGTTTGGAAGAGGAGCAGTTAAATCTGTAAAACACAGCTGAGTTTGGAAGAGGAGCAGTTAAATCTGTAAAACACAGCTGAGTTTGGAAGAGGAGCAGTTAAATCTGTAAAACACAGCTGAGTTTGGAAGAGGAGCAGTTAAATCTGTAAAATACAGCTGACTGCAGTTTGGAAGAGGAGCAGTTCAATCTGTAAAACACAGCTGACTGCAGTTTGGAAGAGGAGCAGTTAAATCTGTAAAACCCAGCTGACTGCAGTTTGGAAGAGGAGCAGTTAAATATGTAAAACACAGCTGACTGCAGTTTGGAAGAGGAGCAGTTAAATCTGTAAAACACAGCTGACTGCAGTTTGGAAGAGGAGCAGTTAAATCTGTAAAACCCAGCTGACTGCAGTTTGGAAGAGGAGCAGTTAAATATGTAAAACACAGCTGACTGCAGTTTGGAAGAGGAGCAGTTAAATATGTAAAACACAGCTGACTGGAGTTTGGAAGAGGAGCAGTTAAATCTGTAAAACCCAGCTGACTGCAGTTTGGAAGAGGAGCAGTTAAATCTGTAAAACACAGCTGACTGCAGTTTGGAAGAGGAGCAGTTAAATCTGTAAAACACAGCTGACTGCAGTTTGGAAGAGGAGCAGTTAAATCTGTAAAACACAGCTGACTGCAGTTTGGAAGAGGAGCAGTTAAATCTGTAAAACACAGCTGACTGCAGTTTGGAAGAGGAGCAGTTAAATCTGTAAAACACAGCTGACTGCAGTTTGGAAGAGGAGCAGTTAAATCTGTAAAACACAGCTGACTGCAGTTTGGAAGAGGAGCAGTTAAATCTGTAAAAACACAGCTGACTGCAGTTTGGAAGAGGAGCAGTTAAATCTGTAAAACACAGCTGACTGCAGTTTGGAAGAGGAGCAGTTAAATCTGTAAAACACAGCTGACTGCAGTTTGGAAGAGGAGCGGTTAAATGAACGCCCACCAATTCAGCCGTGTCATTTGTTTACACTTGAAACCAACCCCATGCGGCTCCAGCAGAGTCAAGCTGTTTCCGCTTGACTCTCCGTCCAAACACGCAACAGCAGAGCTGCTGTCTCTGGAGCAGCATGTGACAGGGACCAAACCAGAGCAGTGTGTGTGTGTCTGCTGTCTCTGGAGCAGCATGTGACAGGGACCAAACCAGAGCAGTGTGTGTGTCTGCTGTCTCTGGAGCAGCATGTGACAGAGACCAAACCAGAGCAGTGTGTGTCTGCTGTCTCTGGAGCAGCATGTGACAGGGACCAAACCAGAGCAGTGTGTGTGTCTGCTGTCTCTGGAGCAGCATGTGACAGAGACCAAACCAGAGCAGTGTGTGTCTGCTGTCTCTGGAGCAGCATGTGACAGAGACCAAACCAGAGCAGTGTGTGTCTGCTGTCTCTGGAGCAGCATGTGACAGAGACCAAACCAGAGCAGTGTGTGTGTGCTGTCTCTGGAGCAGCATGAGACAGGGACCAAACCAGAGCAGTGTGTGTCTGCTGTCTCTGGAGCAGCATGAGACAGAGACCAAACCAGAGCAGTGTGTGTCTGCTGTCTCTGGAGCAGCGTGTGACATGGACCAAACCAGAGCAGTGTGTGTGTGCTGTCTCTGGAGCAGCGTGTGACAGAGACCAAACCAGAGCAGTGTGTGTGTCTGCTGTCTCTGGAGCAGCATGTGACAGAGACCAAACCAGAGCAGTGTGTGTGTCTGCTGTCTCTGGAGCAGCGTGTGACAGGGACCAAACCAGAGCAGTGTGTGTCTGCTGTCTCTGGAGCAGCATGTGACAGGGACCAAACCAGAGCAGTGTGTGTCTGCTGTCTCTGGAGCAGCATGAGACAGAGACCAAACCAGGGCAGTGTGTGTCTGCTGTCTCTGGAGCAGCGTGTGACATGGACCAAACCAGAGCAGTGTGTGTGTCTGCTGTCTCTGGAGCAGCATGTGACAGAGACCAAACCAGAGCAGTGTGTGTGTCTGCTGTCTCTGGAGCAGCATGTGACAGAGACCAAACCAGAGCAGTGTGTGTATCTGCTGTCTCTGGAGCAGCGTGAGACAGGGACCAAACCAGGGCAGTGTGTGTCTGCTGTCTCTGGAGCAGCGTGAGACAGGGAGCAAACCAGGGCAGTGTGTGTGTCTGCTGTCTCTGGAGCAGCGTGAGACAGGGACCAAACCAGGGCAGTGTGTGTGTCTGCTGTCTCTGGAGGAGGAAAGTGTCCAAGCCCACCCTTTGTTCTAGCTCCTGAGGTGTTAGTGTAGCCCTCTCCTCCTCACTTCTCCCCCTGCCACCGGCTCTTATCAGCCCCGCAGGGAGAGCAGGGATTAACAGGTCCTGGAAAGAGGAGGCTAAGTGCAGGGAGAAGGTGCAGGAGAGAAGTGTAATACTGTACATTCTAAATTCCATTCCCTTATCTGCTGCCTGCGCCTGGTGTCAGACCTACAGTTTGCACGGTGGAGAGATGATGTACGCTGATACCAACTGGGTCAAGGAGGAGGCGCGTGGGTCGCGGGCGGGGCGGGGAAAAGGACGAGGCCTCATGAGTGAGTGCTGAGAAAGAAGGAAGTGGGTGGATGGAGGAAGAGGAGGGCGACGGTGATAAAGGATGAAGGAGGGCGCGTCCGGGCGATGCAGCGGTATAGATTCCCTGCGTACCAACACGACGGTCACAGGTTGGATCGCCTGTGTTACCTCCGGCTTCGTCTCGGCTCCCAGACGTTTGGTGAGCTGCGCCACCAAACGTCTGGGAATTTCACTGTCAGAAACTGTCTCTTCGAGCCCGGCGAGAACCGCCGGCAGCAGACACGCCTACATTTATTATTAGAATTTTATTTGGTAGCGTCAATGCCATTTATCATAGTCCTAACACAGAGCATGAAGCTGATATGCGCCAAACAAAATTTATAGCTGTGGTTTATTTTACAATAATTTTTCCTACGCGGAAGTGGTCCGCTTGCTACTGTGAAGTGCTGTGAAGTCAGGAGGAGTCAGCAGGCTCTGTAACGTTAGCCTCGGGAGTCGGGTTTATCACTGGGGGAAAGACCTCTAACACGGAAATTCCCTTCCCTCACCTGGTTCAGTCCGGGGTAATCAGTGCACAGCAGTGCACACATCAACAACACTCCAGGTTGAGTGGTGACGTGACGGGGAAGCCTATGCGACACTGTGTGTAGTTCTGGATTAGCTTAGCACGAGCTTTTTACTTCTAGGGCTCGCATTTACGCTTCAAAACTCAAAGAAGACACAAAGAAGTCAAAGAATCTTTTTCACCCAATAAGTTAGTCGTCTCCAAACGGGCCGTGTAGTTCAAGGGCGGATTACAAAGGTTCTGAAAGGGCAGCAATTGCACTGGAACCCTCAATAAGTAACAGTAGGTGAATCAGTCCTGGAGATATTCAATGTAACATTCAGCGTTATCTTTTTGATGTCACATACATAGGCGGGTTTCCTCACATAAACTCTCCTCAAGTCATCGTACAACATAAGAGCCAACCTGCAAAGATTCATGAGAGTACGCCCTCAAGCAGGTGTCTCACCTCTTAGCTAAGAGCCAACTTCCAGAGATTTGTGAGAAAACTAATAATAATTCATTTATTTTATATAGCGCTTTTCAATGACCCAAAGCCACAGAGTCCACAGAAAACAAGAAAAATAGAAACGAGCAGCAGGCAACAGATACAAATAACAATGTAGATGTCTAGTCAGAGAGGGAGCGTGAGGGAGGGACAGGGGAGAGAGGGGGCGGTGAGGGTGGAGGAGGTGGTTATGGGTACGGGAGGTTGTAAGCATGGGAGAGGTAGAAGAGGTAGGTCGTTAGTCAGGATTTGAAAGTGGAGAGTGAGTACGCCCTCAAGCAGGTAACTCACCTCTTAGCTAAGAGCCAACTTCCGGAGATTCATGAGAGTACGCCCTCAAGCAGGTATCTGGCCTCTTAGCTAAGAGCCAACTTCCAGAGATTCATGAGAGTACGCCCTCAAGCAGGTATCTCACCACTTAGCTAAGAGCCAACTTCCAGAGATTCATGACAGTACGCCCTCAAGCAGGTATCTCACCTCTTAGCTAAGAGCCAACTTCCGGAGATTCATGAGAGTACGCCCTCAAGCAGGTATCTGGCCTCAGCTAAGAGCCAACTTCCGGAGATTCATGAGAGTACGCCCTCAAGCAGGTATCTCACCTCTTAGCTAAGAGCCAACTTCCGGAGATTCATGACAGTACGCCCTCAAGCAGGTATCTGGCCTCAGCTAAGAGCCAACTTCCGGAGATTCATGAGAGTACGCCCTCAAGCAGGTATCTCACCTCTTAGCTAAGAGCCAACTTCCGGAGATTCATGAGAGTACGCCCTCAAGCAGGTATCTGGCCTCTTAGCGAAGTCGCCACATGCGTCGCGGGGCACCGGTACTACATGACTTGAGCAGTCAACTGAACTCCTGGAAGTAGGGCTGTGCGATTAATCGATTTTAAATCGTAATCGAATTAATTAGTTAGGACGATGTTAAAAAAATGAAAATCGTAAAATCTTTTTTTTTTTTTTTTTTTTTTTTTTTTAATTAAAAATTTTAATTTTAAATTTAATTTTCACTTTAACTAGGGTAAGTACGTTACGTGGGGCGGCTCTCTCTCATGTACGCATGCTGCTACTTGTCCATTCTCCCCGCTGTAAAGTCTCTAGAGGCTGTGATACTGGCTACTAAAAACAGCAGCGCAATGGACTTATTTCAACACCTCCGACCAAAAAGCAGCTTGTTGCACTGCGGGCTCTAGCCTACAAGATAACGATTGCCACAACACACTCACGCGCGCACACAAACACAGACGTTATCACCGGACGATGAAACGTTGCCTTTACAGTTCACATAATAACAAAACAACGTGAGGCCACCGATAGATTGGCTGTATTCATGGCTGTAAGTTAGCAGCCTCAGCTGACTCACCTGTCCCTGTGTGTCTGAATTTCCCCCTAACTGCTATCGCAGTTCCACGCATTCCTGTTGTGACTTTGTGTTATTCTAGTACAGATATAACTCCGAGCACGGGTGGTCGCTTAGACACTAATATAATTATCTCACGGAGGAACACGCAAATCCACCAGTGTCAAGTTAGCAAGCATAGCAGCGGCAAGCTAAAACAGGAAGTTGAGTTGTTCTACCTTCAGAGTAAAAGCGTAAATTGTCAATTATGGAAAAAAGGGGGGAAAAGAGCTCTGCAGGGCAACAAATGTTTAGAGAAGTATAATAGTATAATAAATCGAAATCGAAATCGAAAATCGAGTTTTGAGAGAAAAAATCGTCAATTTTAGTTTTAGGCAAAATCGCACAGCCCTACCTGGAAGCCCTTTCACCATACCCTCACCTGAACATTGAGAATATGGTTTCCTGTCCCGGCGCCCTGAGGTGACTGTTGCCAGAGGATAGAGGTATAACACAATCATCTCGGGGCAAATGTGGGGAAATTATTGGAAAGTAGTAACCGCTTTCCCTCCCTCAACAACCACTGACCATGTGCTCTTGAGCAAGGCACACGTGGCCACTCCTCTAACACCCCCCCCCCCCCCCCACCCCCCTCGCTGTCATCAGGAAACCTTGTATCTCCAATTGCACGCCCAAAATAAATAAATAAATGCTAAAATAACTGGTGAAAGATTCAGGTACTTCAGAGTACTATAGATTCAGGTAGTGCAAGTCTTAAGATGTTATAGGTTAATAATGTTGTTATTACTACAATGTGTAAAAAAAAAAAGATTCCTTTTATTTTATGGAGATATATGGTTTCCACTTTCTGCCTGACAGAAAACAAGCTACCGGTAATTAGATGGCGTAGTCTACAGCCTTCAGCATCGCTACTAAGAGGTGTGGAAATCTCTTCTTCTCCTCCGGAGAGCCAGGCTGCTTCTCCTCCTGAGAGAAGAACAGGCTGCTTCTCTTCCAAGTGAACAGCTGTGTTTACCATGACAGCCAGCACTTTCAAACTCCTTCTGTAACTACAGTCAACTACAGTCTCTCTCTCTTTCTCTCTCTCTCTCTCTCTCACACTCACACTCACACTCACACTCACACTCACACTCACACTCACACTCACACTCACACACACACACATACACACACAGCACTTTAAAACGGCTGCTGTACAGTTAAACTCACACAGACGGCATCATTGTGCAACATGCTTTCAGAGGCATTGTGTGAAGAAGATAATTTGTAATGATGACAGAGTGCAGAGACAGCACAGCACTAAAAAGGTCCAGTAGGCTGCCTTCATGTTGTATTCTCACAGAGACCGTATATACGTGTGAGCCATGCAAATGCAAATGATACAATTTGACAGTGTTGACTCAACAGTTTCCTGCTACTTGGACTTGTTGGAAAATGCACTCTGATGCACACAAAGTGTAAAAGTGGCATATTCTTATTTTATTTTATTTTATTTTGACTGCTAGACTTGAAAGTTAACGAGGCCATTCGCCTTTTGAGAGTTCCATCACCCCTGGGCTTCTGAAACCTGTTCAAATCCCATTGTATCATTTCACAAATAGCTGCACATTTTCGCTTCACAAAACAACCCAATTAAACCATCACACCATCAGTTCTTGTATTTTGCATTATCTTGCACATCATGCTGTAATCCTTCCCTTTTGCATCCGTTTTTATTCATACATACTTAAAGGAACACTCCGCCCATTTTCAACCGGCTTTGTATCATTAGAACATCAGTAGTATATCAGAAAACTGTAAACTGTTTTGAAGTCTGTCATTTAATTTGACAGTTATTGAGTGTTAAAGTGTGGACCAGTGACATCACTGGTCCACACTAACTCAAATTAATAACTCATTAACTCAAATCAACTCTCAATAACTGTCAAACTAGATGACGGTTTTGAAGTCATTCATCTAGTTTGACAGTTATTGAGAGTTGATTTGAGTTAATGAGTTATTAATTTGAGTTAGTGTGGACCAGTGATGTCACTGGTCCACACTTTAACACTCAATAACTGTCAAATTAAATGACAGACTTCAAAACAGTTTACAGTTTTCTGATATACTACTGATGTTCTAATGATACAAAGCTGGTTGAAAATGGGCGGAGTGTTCCTTTAACATGCTTTTGAAACTCTCCCATTTGCCAGATTATTGTGATCTTCTTGTATTGTTTAAATGTGTCTTTGTTGTTATGTTTTTTACTAATTGCTACTCCAATGACCCAACGTTTTGCCTCTAGTCAGCAAAGTGAATTGTTTCACCTTGATGATGAGCTACCTTGAAACACCAGGCCTATATAGCCTGAGCCTCCACAGGCTTAAGAAGCAGTGTGAAACACAATGCTGATGATTTCCACCATGTCTTTTCTTTTTTTTTCTTATCTATTTTTAACAAATGTATTTATTTATTTAGTTTCTTTCTTTCTTTCTTTCTTTCTTTCTTTCTTTCTTTCTTTCTTTCTTTCTTTCTTTCTTTCTTTCTTTCTTTCTCCTGTATTTATCCAGGGACGACCATTGAGATCAAGCTCTAAAATGAGAGCTTAGTATCTAGCCAAATGCCCACATATTTATGAGAATTCACAATTTCAATGTGCTCACCTTTGAGAGCATGAAGGCCTACAGGGATCAGTCTCAGGAGACCTTGAGAACATGCATGCAGCTGTGACTCAAAACATCCTGAGCATCATTAAAATGCAATTTCAGGCGAAACACACACACACACACACACACACACACACACACACACACACACACACACACACACACACACACACAGGATCAGACACAGACAAACAACTTTCATATTGCAGCTTGAAGGTTTAATCCTGTTAGAAGCCAGATCTGCCAAAACAAACTATCAATCTGTAATAACTGGCTGGATGGAAGGATGGCCTGCCTGCCGGTGCTAAAGTATGGAGATTCAACATCAAATACCTATCTAGGTATTTAGGCCTGTACGCTGCAGAGCGCTCAGCTCTGTGTGCCTGTCGTTAGGCCTGTACGCTGCAGAGCGCTCAGCTCTGTGTGCCTCTCGTTAGGCCTGTACGCTGCAGAGCGCTCAGCTCTGTGTGCCATTCGTTAGGCCTGTACGCTGCAGAGCGCTCAGCTCTGTGTGCCATTCGTTAGGCCTGTACGCTGCAGAGCGCTCAGCTCTGTGTGCCTCTCGTTAGGCCTGTACGCTGCAGAGCGCTCAGCTCTGTGTGCCTCTCGTTAGGCCTGTACGCTGCAGAGCGCTCAGCTCTGTGTGCCATTCGTTAGGCCTGTACGCTGCAGAGCGCTCAGCTCTGTGTGCCTCTCGTTAGGCCTGTACGCTGCAGAGCGCTCAGCTCTGTGTGCCTCTCGTTAGGCCTGTACGCTGCAGAGCGCTCAGCTCTGTGTGCCATTCGTTAGGCCTGTACGCTGCAGAGCGCTCAGCTCTGTGTGCCTCTCGTTAGGTCTGTACGCTGCAGAGCGCTCAGCTGTGTGCCTCTCGTTAGGCCTGTACGTGCTACTTCAAACGCCTCCATGTTGCTGCTGCTGCTGCTGCTATAAATACACACCAATCTCCAACCACACCTAATGAGCAGCATCCACTCAGACCCAACTGTCAACAACCAGCCAGAGAGGGTGTGTGTGTGCGTGTGCGTGTGTGTGTGTGTGTGCACATACAGCTGTGTGCGTGTGTGTAAAAATACAGCTGACCATGCTTTTTTGATCACTGCCCCGCTGCAAATCACCCACCGCTCTCTGCCAAGAAGTCGGTGTACGTGTGTGTGTGTGTGTGTGTGTGTGTGTGTGCGTGCGTGCGCGTGCGTGCGTGTATTTGTGTGTGCGCACGTGCGTATGTGTGTGTGTGTGTGTTAGGTTATGGCTATCTACGGTTGCTAAATATAGATGCAATTTTCCAAGTTGGCTTGGTAGGATGACGGCAGCACGATGAGCGAAACCCTCCCTCCCTCCTTCTCCTGCTCTACTCTCTTTTCTCTCTCTCTCTTCCCCTCTCTCGTGCTCTCTTCCCCTCTCTCGTTCTCTCTCTCTCTCTTCCCCTCTCGTTCTCTCTCTCTCTCTTCCCCTCTCTTGTTGTCTCTCTCTCTCTTCCCCTCTCTCGTTCTCTCTGTCTTCCCCACTCTCGTTCTCTCTCTCTCCTCTCCTCTCTCGTTCTCTCTCTCTCTTCCCCTCTCTCGTTCTCTCTCTTCTTCCTCTGTCTCCCTGCTTCCCTTTAACTTGCTCAAATCTTGCTGACCTGTCTAACCAGCAAAGTAGGTTTGTGTGTGTGTGTGTGTGTGTGTGTGTGTGTGTGTGTGTGTGTGTGTGTGTGTGTGTGCATGTGTACATTTTGCAGTCTGACAGCCGGCAGTCTTGTGGAGCGCCACTCGCTCCTCTCATCTCAGTGAAGACGTTTGATCGGCCGTCGTTCGTTGTCTGATCGATGTGAGCTACATGTAGCTCTCTCTCTCTCTCTCTCTCTCTCTCTCTCTCTCTCTCTCTCTCTCTCTCTGTCTCTCTCTCTGTCTCTCTCTCTCTCTCTCTGTCTCTCTCTCTCTCTCTCTCTCTCGGTCTCTCTCTCTGTCTCTCTCTCTCTCTCTGTCTCTCTCTCTCTCTCTCTCTCTGTCTCTCTCTCTCTCTCGCTCCATGTGGATGGCGTTTCAAGCCTTCTCTAATTAGTGCAATCGTGGTTCGATAGCTGCGGATCAATGGGCGCTCAGCCGCCGACTGGGAGCCGCACGCGGGGAGCCGATCCTCACAGCTGTCACGCCGGGGAGTGTGACAGAACAGAAGGCCTGTCAGCCCAGGTGACAAGCACTGCCTCCACTATTTAAAGGCAACCAGATTTATAGAGCTTATACCGCTATAAGTATGAGTAGACTCATTCCAAGTCGCTCTCCATTAAGGCCTCTTTATGCTTCAGCAGAAATGCATCTCAACCTGCTTCTGAGGGCTTCGGTTGGGTTCTGTATCTCTAGTTTTGGTGCGCTCGTCCGGTGTGTGTGTGTGGGGGTGGGGTGGGGGGGTTTGATTCCTAGGTGAAACGCGGGATGACCACGCCCCAAACTCATTTGATTGGTCGCCACAACTGCTTCTTCCTGAAAATGTGCAAGTCTTTTTAGTGTGGTTAAGATTAGGGTTGGGAGGGGGGGGTTCAGCTCAGATTGTGCTTGGGCTTGTGGCTTGATGCGTAGTAAGGCGCTTGCCGTCCAATTTGACGACTGGGGTTCGATTCCTGGTGAAAAAACAACACACACTTTTTAACAAGCGTTTTTCTGATTTTAAAACTATTAGGGTTAGTTAGGCAAGTACAACACTTAGGTTAGGTTAGGGTTAGAGTTCGGGTATGGTCGTGGTTAAATAAGAAAACCCTAACCCTATCACCTTATTATTTGCCTGTATAAGGACGCTTCCGCATAACGTCATTTTGTAATAGTCTTTCCGTTTTAGACCCGGAAGTCTACCGTAATGATTTTTAGACTTGCCAAAAAGCTGTTTTCAAGCAAAAAAAAACTGTTTTAAAGTTTTAATATTTTTTCGGATGAGAACGTAACATTCCAAATATGTAAGAATAACGCCTATTTGGAAATATTTAACGAGAAGCGAGGACCTGAGAGCGCTGGCTGTGTGTGACCAGTCGGACTAGCTAGTATCTGTCAACCCAGCTACTACTGGCAGTGAGAAAACACTGTCAACGTGCTTTTGTAACTAACGTTAAATGCTGACCGGGTACAGCCATCGGCTCCTCACAGCAGTAACGCTATGAACAGTGGCGGCCGGCCACTAGAGGGCGCCAGGGCGCCGCCCCACCTATGAAGGAGGGGGAAATAGGCTATTTTTTTTATGAGCGAGGTTAATATTAGATAGTGAGTATATAATCTGCAATAAATATGTAGATTAATAATGATCTACATGTGTACTCAATTTGTCGAATTGCCACGGACGCCGTCCGGGGACTTCCGGTTTCCACCAGTGCAGATGGTGCAGATCAGAGGATCTGTGTAAGTTACACATGCGCTGTTCACTTTCAAAAACAAAGGGATTTGGGAGGGCTCTGGGCGCACATATCTAGCGACCAGGTGGAGGTGGGGTCAGGTATAGGGTGAGTGTCGTGACGTAGATGGGTAGCAACGCAGTATATATAAACACTAGCAGTCCCACGCTGATGGCTTTGTTGTCTTCCTGCTTCACGCGCGCGAAGCAAAGAAGTTTGTTTTCAACTGCCATAAAACACAAAAGACATTTTGCAAGAATGGAGAAAGAAAATTCTGTGAACTCACTCAAAACAACGCTGTTTGAGAGACAGACTTTACAGGAGAAGCATCGAGTGAAAGAGCTTGGACCAGATCACCCTGAGCTCACCATTAAACAACATGCTACAGACAGAGGAAGAAAATACACTCTGTCTTTTTCAGACGTTTCTAGTAGCTAGTAACGTCCGTTACTACTTGCATTTAGGGCTGGAGTGGACGATAATTCAATAGCCTATTATTGTTTGTTGTCTTTCAGTGGAATCATCATGATGATATGAAGTTATTTTAATAGTGATATTTCTGCTGTCTAAATAAATAAAAACTGATCAAATGAGGTATGGCAGGAATATTATTTGAAAATATAAGGTTTGTTTGACATCACCATTCAGTTCAATGAGATGAACACTGATTTTGCATACGTGAAACATATGATATTGCTATTGAGAATAATCCTTATGATTATCATATTGATTTCAACCCCACCTATATTTGGTATAGCCCTCCCTGGACAAAAATACACCAGCCGCTACTGGCTATGAACATGTAACTGAAGTTGGCCGCAGTGTAGCTTAATTCTAAATGTTGCCAAACTTCATTCATAGTGACGTTTTGTTTTGAAATTAGCCGCCAACTAGCGCTGAACCGAAAGAACAAAATACAATTGCGTCTACCACGGAAGAGAGAAAAAGTGGGTGTGTTGAATAGGGTGAATACTTAACCACATCTTTTTTACTTGCCGCACGTTTTCAGGAAGAAGCAGGCGACCAATCAAATGAGTTCAGGGCGTTGTCATCCCGCATTTCACCTCTGGGGGAAACAAAAAATGGCATCCTGGGGGGGCGGCAGGGACAAGACGCTCACTGAATACGACGGGCCGCCCCACTCCCCAGCGATAGGGTAGACTAGCGGGGTATGAGGGGGGGGGGGGATGGAGAGCGCAGCAAAGTCTCCACTATCCCTCTTGTCACAACACACACAGCATGCTGCAACTGCCATGCTGTGTGTGTGAAGCTGTGTAAATAGTCACAGCAACCCTAACATTATACATGTCAAATTAACTCTCCTACATGGAACTCTTAACTCGTTGTGAAATACTCATGCCTCTACTGTATATGACCTACATCAGCAAATTACACCATCAGCGAGAAGATTGGACATTTCCATATATGAGACCATCAGCGAGAAGATTGGACATTTCTAGTTATTCTAAATGGGCCTAGCAGGAGGAAGCTCAGGGTTCAGGCCGAGCCTGAGTGTGGTTACTTACCTCTGCCAGAGAATAGCCTCTCTGTGTGGTTACGTACCTTTGCCAGAGAATAGCCTCTCAGTGTGGTTACTTACCTCTGCCAGAGAATAGCCTCTCTGTGTGGTTACGTACCTTTGCCAGCGGAGTTAGACACGGCCGTATGTTTTCATCCCATTCTACCAGTTTGCGCGATATCTCAAAAAGTTCTGAATGGATTTGCACAAAACTCACAGTGACTATAAACCCCCAAAATCAAAAGTGTGGTGAAGCCTGACATGAACATCTTCTATCAGAGTTCAACAGGCGGTGATGACCTGGCACCAAAGACCAGCCAATAGCAGATGGCCAGTTCAGTACCCTACTTTTCACACCATCAGATTTCAAACTTAACAATAGTCGTGTTTCCATTACCCTCAGAAATGCGCAAAATCTAAATATCGCAATAGAAATTGGGTAATGGAAACACGTAAATTTCGAAAAACCTCCCAAATATCGCAAAAAGTTTTTGCGCTCTCATGAGGTGGTTTTTCAGACGTGTCGATATAGCAGTTTATCGCAAAAGTGTAATGGAAACACATTTTCCGCATTTGCACGTCATGTGACCCGTCTTCTCCTTTGGAAAAGGAGCGGAAAATAAAAGGAAAATGAGGGAGAAAGGGTTCGATAAGCCGTGGCAAAACCTCTGCAGCAAGTGGAAAACTTTGAAGCAACGCTACCTAGCAGGAAGACGAGTGTTGTGCAAAAGCGGAGCCGGGGAAAATGGATAATGTTTAATGGCAGAAATCGGTCCATGGTGACAGGCTGCCTGTGTGGGCGCATTTGGCACAGCGGCGAGATGAGGGGATGAAAAGCACACACCGGTGCGGTGCTGCTGACTGAAGTGAATACAGTGACTGTGAGTAATACATTACACACGTTTCAGGTGCAATGTTATAATTATAATACACGACATTCTGATTATTGCACCAAATCAGCCTTTTCCCCCCTCCATCTCTACCAGTTGTATTAGGCTACCTTTTTTCCTCTGCCTGTCGCGCTCACTGCATTCACCGCAGCCAGCAACATGTTGCCACTCATTTTCTTTTGAATTGATAATCAGGCTCGTTTATATGCGTTGTAACTTCATGTTGTGATTTGCATTGACCATTGGTTGGATTTGAGCATGCAGGGGACGGGATATGGCCCATGGGGCAGATCCCCGTGCGTAATCACTGTGGCAGCTGCTGGTAACAGGGAATTGCATTCAGGTGTGCTTCAATGGAAACGCCTGCAAGTCGCAATTGTACTTTGTCAAAGTTGTAGAAATATCGCAATTATTTTGCGAAAAACTGTAATGGAAACACAGCTAATGATTGGCTAAAGCGGGCCGGCCATCGAAGTGGGCGTGGCCTCATATTAAAAACGCATATCACTTCTGAATTGATTCACGGAACTTGACAAAACGGTGCTGGTCATGGGGCAAGGAAGAAGGTACTATAGCTTTTCACACTGATTGGCCAAAGTGTGGTGTGGCTTCTCACAAACAGGCAACACATCCATTATTGGGCCAAACAAACGTGGAGGCACCGCATGGTCAGTCGACTTCCTGGTTAGACACAACCACCCGGACCATTTTTCAAAAGCATACATGTAGTCCAGTGGAAGAAGGGCAGCACTAATGGCCGCTGAACGGATAGTCCTGATTGGCCATGTGGTGCTGATGATGATCTAAAATGCTTAAAAGTAGCTAGAATTAGAACTGGCAGATGGCATGTCCCATTGATGCGAAACAAGTTGATAATCTGGCATGGGATAAATTGATAAATATATGAATACATTATTTAAAGATCCAACAAGTGGAACAAGCACAATTGCACAGGTGGAGGTATGACCTCTACTGAGTGACATCTAGTTTGAATGAGCTTCTTAAAGTGCAACAACCACACACACACACACACACACACACACACACACACACACACACACACACACACACACACACAACAGATGCTGTACACTCACACAGCCTCTCTCTCTCTGACACACACAAGCACACACACACACACACAAACAGATGCTGTACACTCACACAGCCCCTCTCTCTCTCTCTCTCTCTCTCTCTCTCTCTCTCTCTCTCTCTCTCTCTCTCTCTCTCTCTCTCTCTCTCTCTCTCTGACGCACACGCACACGCGCGCACACACACACACGCACTAAAACACGTTATATACTGTGGAGTCTGACAGTGAATTGTCAGACAGATGGAAGGTAGTGTTTTATAGTAGGAGAGAAGTGACGGGCGCATTGTGAGTAGAAGTTAATTGAAAGGTGTTTTGTGAGGAGGAGAGAGGGAAGGTGTATTTCTTCTGAATGTTTTATCACACCGAGAGAGATGGCTTAGAAACAGAAGGATGAACATCTTGTTTTAGGCTTGGTTTCCTCCACAGTGAGACAGAAGACAAACCATTTTGTAAAAGTGACAAAGTGATTGATAGCAGAAAAGTGAAAACCAATCGTGGCACTTCTTGCTATAAGGCAATTAAGCCCTCGTTTGTCAAAATCAACACTAGGGTAAACTGTCTTGGAGAAACGGAATAATTCACTGATTTTGAATTCAATGTCATTGTTATTTGACCCCCCCCCCCCCCGCCCGCCCTCCAAATTGGATCCAGAGTTCTTCACATTTTGTAGTAGTAGAAATGTAGAAACCCATACCCTCACCTGCATGTATTTACAGTACATGTCACCTAATGCAGTGGTTCTCCACCTGGGGGTGTGGACCCCCCGCGCGGCCGCAACATTATTTTGGGGGGTCCCTCGGCGGGATGATTGTCAAAAAAAAAGGGGGGGGAGAAAAATATATTTTTCTGCAAACCTCGGCCTAAAGTTTTTCGGGGGTCAAAAAGTTTGAGAACCACTGACCTAATGAACTGAATGCATCTCTGCCCAAGTGGAGTTCATTGATCTCGAATGAGAGGCGCACGCATTGGATTTATTTTTTCTACTTACAGATTGATGACGCAAGCGTAAACAAAATGACTCATTTTTTTTTCCGCGAGCAAACATTTTCACCCGCGGTCGTCTGTACAACTTTTCCATAATGATGAATCCAGCGTTATGTTTATTCCAAAGGCTTGAACCCCACTAATGGATACAGTAATTGTTATTTTAGTGTGGGGGAAAAAGTTGCACGTTGCAGCTTAAAGTGCGATCCCAGCAGTACGCACACACACAGACACACACACCCCCACACACACACACACACACACACACACACACACACACACACACACACATAATTATTAGTCACCAAACAAGTCAGAGCGCAGAATCAGCAGCCTGCAGATGGAAGTTGCTTGTTGTGTCTCTTGCTCAAGGACACGCTGACAAAGAAGGAGGCATCGGCTGCTGTGGGAATTCACCCAATCATCTCCCAGTCTGAAGGACGGCCCCTTTTACCAGCCGGACTCCTTTCTGTGTCAGTGTGTGTGTGCATCCTATTGATTCAACACAATATGGTTGACAAAGTGCAGTTTTGAAATGTGCCTTTAGTTTACAGGCCCATGTGTGTAGAGCGCAGGTGTGTGTGTAATCTGTATGATGTGTGTGTGTGTGTGTGTGTGTGTGTGTGTGTGTGTGTGTGTGTGTGTGTGAGTGTGTGTGTGTGTGTGCACGCCTCTTCAGGGTGAAACGGACCAATTACCTTGATGTTTGTTGCCTTCAGATCGTCCGCCACTCGGTCAGCGAGGAAAGCCTGCGATGATCAAGAGAAACAGAAAGGAAATGAGTCAAATCCACAAAAAGAAGGGCCGGGTCCCCACCCAGTAGTCTACGTGATATGCAGGTGTATGCAGTATACTATAGGAAAGCTCCATGAATATAAACCCACTTAGAAATGTGCAAGGATACGCATCAATGAAGTTTTATGCCAGAACTTTAACTTGGTAACGGTCCAATGATCATGTTAATGCTGACGTTCACCACAGAAGCACAAATATCGTGTTAAATGATCAACTTATGGTTGAGGAGGTATGAGGAGGGAGCAGGGTAGGTAGGTAGGTAGGTAGATACTTTATTGATCCCGAAGGAAATTAATGTACCAGCAGCTCACATACAGTCAATAAAAACACACAGTAGACAAATTAGAAAAACACCGTAAAAAAAAAAAAAAAAGATACTAACAGACCGTGTGCAAAAGCCAGAAGCTAAAGTGACCGAGTGCCTAATAGAGAACATAATAAATAAAAACAGGCAGGGCTAAAACAACAACAACACATGCAGCAGAAACAACAGAGCGAAGGCATACACACATGACCTCACTCCCCCCGCTGGGAAGAGTTAAAAAGTGGAACGGCTCTGGGGACAAATGATTTCTTTAGTGTGTCTGTAGAGCAGCTCAGTGACAGCAGCCTGCCACTGAACAAGCTCCTCTGGCCTACTACGGTGGTGTGTAGTGGGTGGCTGTCATTGTCCATGATGGACAGCAGTTTGTTGAGAGACCTTCTCTCCGCCACCTTCACCAGAGAGTCCATCTCCCCACCGATCACAGAGCCCACTCGCCTGATCAGCTTGTCCAGCCGCATCGCGTCTCTCACTCGAGGGAAAGGGAGGAGGAGGTGGGGAACAGGGAGTGTGGGGGAGGAGAGAGCAGGGAAAGGGAGGAGGTGGGGAGGGAGCAAGGACCCCCGTTTCGTCCACATCAGAGCAACGGACCCCCATTTGATGAGATGTTGTCTCTCAAATCTGAGAATATTGATATTGATAATATTGATTGTAGAGAGATCCTGTGAAACTACGATCAAAACAGTCATTCTTCTACATAATCTATAATGTTAACGTCTTGCAAATGAAATATTAAATCATAGCCCCAGCGCCAGCAGCAGTACCCCCGTGCGACTGCAGAAACAAATGTCACTCCGAGCTGAAATGTACAGTATACCCAGTGGAATTAACTAGACTACACCACTGTCCCCGGCTAACAAAGAACATTGATTGGAGGATAATTAGAAGAGAGTCGCCCTGATTGGTGCATTTGTCTACATCAAAGCGAGCTAAGTAGGAACGGGAGCAGCTGGCAGGCAGTTACATGGAGGAACAACGCAGAACAGAAACATCAACAGGTACATCATAAGAAATAACGGTAACCCTTTATTTTACAGGTACCCTAGTTACATATGAACTATTTGTAATTACACATGAACACCAAATGTAATTACACAGTAATTACCAATAGTTATAAATGATGTTCATATGTAGTTACATTGTAACAGACCTGTAAAATGGAGTGAGTCTGTTCAACTGTAGTTCATATGTAGTTACATGGTAACAGACCTGTAAAGTGGAGTGAGTATATTCAACTGTAGTTCATATGTAGTTACATTGTAACGGACCTGTAAAGTGGAGTGAGTCTATTCAACTGTAGTTCATATGTAGTTACATTGTAACGGACCTGTAAAGTGGAGTGAGTATATTCAACTGTAGTTCATATGTAGTTACATGGTAACAGACCTGTAAAGTAGAGTGAGCCTATTCAACTGTAGTTCATATGTAGTTACATTGTAACGGACCTGTAAAGTGGAGTGAGTCTATTCAACTGTAGTTCATATGTAGTTACATGGTACCGGACCTGTAAAGTGGAGTGAGTCTATTTAACTGTAGTTACATGGTACCGGACCTGTAAAGAAGCTCCGGGCTGGGACAGAGATTGCTAAAAGCCAGTGGGGGATTCGAACCACTGAACTTCAGATTGCAAAGCAGGTGGCTTTAACCACTCAGCCACAAGGGCTTTCCAACTTTCTTAGTGGAGTTTGAGAGGATAACTGTATGTCAGTCAGATGTAGTTGTCACTTCCTAGCTTTGTTATTATAAGCATAGACTTGGGGGAAAATGTTGATACTCTGTTAGTTGTAGCTTGAAAGACAGGCAATATTGATTAATGTGAATGCATTTCTGCAGTGTGACTGTGCCAAACTCCCCCCCCCCCCCCCCCCCCCCCCCCCATGAGCTGTAAATGGCTCATGGGACTATTTACACCACAATTCAGAAAATTATTAGAATGTATTTTTTTATTTAAAATCTTTAAATATATCTAAATGTTTCTAGAGCACAGTGCATACAATTTATTTAGCAAATAGGGGATTTATAGACTGGGGGGGGGGGGGTATAGACTTTGGGGAGAGATGATCCAGGGGGGCTGCTGACCAAAGGGGTCTTTGAGGGGCTTCGACTGGGTCCCCAACAAATTGAGAAATTGGGAAATTGATGGGGAAATGACTCATTTACAATAAGATAACAATTAGAATGTAGAAGAATGGCTATTTTGATTATAGTTTCACTGTTACCTCTATATCTACAATACTTATACTATATATATATATATATATATATATATATATATATATATATATATACAATACTTATTATAATTTTTGTATTGGAATTCTGGACAAAATCATACCTACAACTAAATAAAGTATCAATATTTCCCCCCAAGTCTCTGTGTATAATAACAAAGCTATGAAGTGACAGCAACTACATCTGACTGACATACAGTTATCCTCTTAAACTCCACCATGAAATTTGGAAAGCCCTCGTGGCTGAGTGGTTAAAGCCGCTTGCTTTGCAATCAGAAGTTCAGTGGTTCGAATCCACCACTGGGTTTTAGCAATCTCTGTCCCAGCCCGGAGCTTCTTTACAGGTCCGGTACCATGTAACTACATAATGACCCACAGTTGAAAAGACTCACTCCACTTTACAGGTCCGGTACCATGTAACTACATATGAACTACAGTTGAACAGACTCACTCCACTTTACAGGTCCGGTACCATGTAACTACATATGAACTACAGTTGAACGGTCTCACTCCACTTTACAGGTCCGTTACAATGTAACTACATATGAACTACAGTTGAACGGTCTCACTCCACTTTACAGGTCCGTTACAATGTAACTACATATGAACTACAGTTGAACAGACTCACTTCATTTTACAGGTCTGTTACAATGTAACTACATATGAACTACAGTTGAACAGACTCACTCCATTTTACAGGCCTGTTACAATGTAACTACATATGAACTACAGTTGAACAGACTCACTCCATTTTACAGGTCTGTTACAATGTAACTACATATGAACTTCATTTATAACTATTGGTAATTACTGTGTAATTACATTTGGTGTTCATGTGTAATTACAAATAGTTAATATGTAACTAGGGTACCTGTAAAATAAAGGGTTACCGAAATAACAGTGTGGAGAAGAGCAAACGCACCCGTCTCATAACAGACTCAAGCCCGTTTTTATGAGAACCATTAGAGCTTAAAGTCGAGCTGAACCCAAACATGACTTTTCTTTTCTTTTAGTTCAAACACCTGGGTATTCAGTGCACCTATTTAATAATGTATGCCAAAAAAATCACAAAAATCTAATCTCTTTAGTGTTTCACTCTTTTTCACATCAAAAGTTCATTTTTCAAGATTCCATTCATAACAGTAATCTACAGTTTGCTGACGTCACCTAGTACTATCAAATTTCTACCCCATTTCAACCAATCATATCACGACATGGCAGCTGTCAATCAAATGTTCATTTCAGGATAATTTTCTCTTCCAAATGAAGGGGAAAATGGCGCCTAGTGCCTGTCATCTGGCAGAATTTCTAGCCCATAAGCTAACTACTAATTTGACCAATTATGCAAACTAAATCAAACTGTAATGTCTAAGAATGCAAAGAAATGTAACTGGCTCGTTAAAACTCGCATTCCAGGAATATTATTATATTCCCGAGGAGAGCGCCACAACACGCTGAATCCCACTCGATTTGGAGGCGGAACACGCCAGGATTGGCCAAAGCCCAATCCAGTCCCGAGAATTGTCAAATAAAATCATCGACATGCTACTATGACCCGCCTCTCAACCTGTCATCTCAGACAAATTATGTTTTGAGTCTGAAACGGACTCCGACGCATGCGACGAACGGGTTCAGTTCGACTTTAAAGGAATACTTTTGGAAAAGACTAAAGACGCACCTTTTCAGGCTCCATCTGGGCCCTTCTTGATCTAACTTCGTTCTCTCTTTCACCCAAAAAAAAAAAAAAAAAAAAAAAAAAAAAAACTAACCTTAACTTGTACCACTAACCTAAACTTGTACCACTGTTCCTTCAGAAGTTGTAGTTATCACAGACTGTGCTCCATAGTAGATTGCTCTATTGCTGACAAAAATGTGTTATTGTAAGTCGCTTTGGATAAAAGCGTCTGCCAAATGACGTAATGTAATGTAATGTAATGAATACGGTGACATTTTTGAATAACAGTCTGTTGTTTTTCTTCGCCAGGCAGTTGAAAGGGAAAAGGTTGAGTTGCCAAGGGGATAGAAAAAGAGCGTTAAATTATAGGTGAGGTTATTTGTTTGAATTCCCAACATGCTGGGGAAATGTGCGTGCAGACAGTGAATGGAACGCTTGCAGCCCACTTCCCAAACGACCAGCGTGGAGCTGCTCCGTTGAAGACTGTGGCTCCACTGGGCATCTAACAGGTATGAATGGACAGGATAACACTCTTACAATTCCTGCTGTTGTATTTTGACTTGGATAAAGATAGCGTCAAAAAGAACATGACAATCATCGCTGTTAAATGACGGTTGGAAACTTTAGAAACAAAATGAAGGGAAGCACCTGTGTAACTTCAAAAATGCATTGAAGCTTCAAAAGCAGATACTTAGACACCAGTGCTTAATGAGCAGGTACACATATCGCTATTGAACATGCAAAAATATGCAACGTGTTACGCTTATTATGGGCTGGTGTTGAGTTATGAGCTTTTGGAGCTTTTAATAGAATGATTGACGTTAGACAGATAAGGTGCTTCTAATCCCTTTATATTTTGGAAGCTCTTTCATCCTTTAAATGTGTGGTCTGCTCCAACTCGTCTGACTCAATGGAAATAGGCTGTGGGCAGTGTAGGACATTTAAAACATATTTTGGGGGCAAATTCCACTTCTTCTGGCAACCAGCTTGCAGGTGTTGAGCGTGTGTTAGAGATGGAAATTAAAAATGAAGCGAATGAAAAGAAAATTATAGAAATCTTGGGGGCAATTTTTGCCCCTGGATCATGGTTTTTAGGGGCATTCTGAGATTTCTTGGGGGCATTTTTGCCCTTGCCCCTGGCTAAATTCCTACACTGGCTGTGGGTATAAGCGATGTGGAGCCAAACTCCACATCGCTACGTGGAACAACAACAACCTCCGAGCTAGCAACCTAACACTCTGAAAAAGTTTTACATACGCTCGACATATGAAGAGTCCATTTGCAAAAAAAGGTAAACGCCATTCTAAAATGAATAAAGAAAACACCCGTTTGATACTCCCTGGACTGCACGTAAAAAACATTATTGAGATGATTTATGTGAAAATTATCAGATGAATATGATTCAGTTATGATTGACAATAAAAATGTACCAGAAATAAATTAATTGCAATATAAATACATCAATATATAATATAAAACGATGAAAAATACAAACGCAAATGAACTCTTCATATATATTTCACTCTTTTGTGTGGCATTTCCTCCCCTATTGCCAAGCTCACCAGCCGCCACTGCTTCCAACAGTTCTAATTGGAGCAGAAACTGAACAGATACATGTAGGTCTAGTTAAAGGATGGCTTTACCGGTAATGAACCCATTTTGTATCATTAATAATCTCTGTAATATAAGCACATGCGCAGTGATGATCTTCTCTCTGTGTTTTCCTCATGGAGATCTACCATTTCCTCCTCTGGCAAAGCGCTCCGTTGTGACGCGTTTTACGCCACAACGGCGCTACGGAAGTTCTGCTGGAGAGGCAGAATCTGCTCCGAGGGCGGCTGTTATTGTATGAGAGCCTTAACGAGCCTTAATGACTTGCAGCTGGTGGGGGTTTCTGCAGGAAAATCTGCAGGAAAATGTTTCTCCATGAGGTAAACAGAGAGAGAAGGTAAACACTGCCCGTGTGCTTATATTACCCAGATTATAGAGACACTGCGTAACGCGTCATCATACAGAAACCACGCCCAAGACGGGGGAAAACAGAAAGCCCCCCTCCAATCCTGGCGTTCTCCTATGTCAAGTGCATGGTTGCGTGTTGCACAAAAAGGTTGTGTAAACGGAAAATGAACACTCCAACTTACTTCCTTGACAGCTAGATCCACATTTTTCTTCTCGCCAATTCTCAATGGCTTCCTTGTTTTGCTCAGGAATACAAAAAAACTTTAATTGGCGATTTTTTACATTTGTTGTCTGCGCAGCCCCACCACACAACAGCTTTTAGCTATGTTTAATTCAAGGAAAATGACGCTGGTGTGTGGAAATGAACGGAGCTTTTCCCTCGTGATGGGCGTGGCCTATTTCATGCAGTGTCTCTATAGGCTATATGATACAAAGTGGGTTGATTATCGGTAAAGCCATCCATTAAAGCTGCAATAAGCAACATTTTCTGACCACTAGCCTACAGAAACAGAAGTAAATGGCAACACATTTGTAGGTAAAGCACAGTGAAGCCACTGCACCACGGAGGCCTGCTAAGCTAACGGTAGATCTTAACACATTGAGTGCCACAGCGCTTCAGTAAAATTGTCTGGAGCCTGTGCCAGATTCACTTCCATTCAGTTGAAAACAGCTATAGAATTTTTTCTATTAGGGCTATATTGAAAGGACTGGACTTTAATGAAACATTGAACACTCCTGCTTCTTCCAAAGAAGAAATTTTGTTTCTAGACAGTTCCATTATGAAATAACACCCTCTGAAAAAAGTGCACTTTCAAGGGTTTTCTGTCGGGTTTTTTTACTTTCCAAGATATAGTCACTTTTATGAATACCTTTTGCACTCTAATTTCGAGCACATTCACTGACTCTGGCTGGTGTTTTCTGATGTGGTGGCGTGATGTGGTTTCTGTGCAGCCTGCGTGCCCCCCCCCCCCCCCCTCTCCCCCCTCTCCCCCCCCCCCCCCCCTTCTCCACCTCTGAGCTGTGGGCTCCTCCCCACACGCACAGAGTTTGTTTTCTCGACTCCGTTTTTGCCCCGGACGGATCCCAGCGCGCATCAAGGAAATGCAAAACGCGACTGAACGAAAAGGCTTGGCCGTTCGGCTTCGGATGCTGGCTTTCTGGCAGGAAATCGTGTGGAGATAGATAGAAGCATAAGAGCTCAGTTGTGAGCGCGGATGCAGCTGAGCCCACTCTCCGCTGCAGACAGAGCAATATATACGGCTCTGGCTGAAGCATGCATCGGTTTCCTCTTTGATCACGGCTTTCTCCGCTTTCTCCTGCACAAAGTAAAGGATCTGAGGTGGGTGGCGCAGCTTCCGTGACGATGTTTAAGGTGCCGCCGTGTGATCCCTTGAAGGGATTCATGCTCACTGGCTGGGTACGACCTTAAACAGCAGAATTATGGAATAATATGAATTATGATTTTAGGACGTCCACAGACGTCCTTGGCACTCCTCGTTACTTTTTTTTAGGACGTGCACAGACGTCCTTGGCACTCAATGTGTTAAGGTCCTTACACACCGGGAGCGTTTTTTTCCCCCTGCGATTAATTCGCACGTCAATAATATATTTCAAACCTATATCACTCAATGCAACCGTGCATACCAATGGCAAAGTTTTGCTTAGCTTTATTGCGGTGTTTATCCGTTGCTGTGATTGACAGGTGGGTCAACATATTTGATGGGTTCCAGCACGGTGTCAAGAGGAAATGCGATGACAGATACAGTAAGGTTGCAAAGGAGGCCACAAACAGTCACATTGACTTGGCAGTTAGCATAAGCAAGACACAAATCAAGGTCATTATTAAGCAGAGATTTGAAAGGAGGATGGCAAAATCAATGGGAGGAAGGAAAAGGACGGTGGTTTTACAGAATTTAAAGTAAAGTGGGAGAATTGAGACGTGCAGGAAGGAACAGAAGAGAGGGGATGAAAGACGATGATATCAAGACTGAGGTTAGGACACATTGGACTCAACAGTTCACTATCTATAGGCTAACATAATACAGGCAGAAGCCACTGTGGGGAAGGATGTAATACTACACTGTCACAGATATCAGGCAGAATGAAGGCAGCTGCTGGTTCAAGACCTCAGAGATCAAAGTTGACTTTGACCTAATAGATATTCTACAAAATAACTCAGGGGGTAAGTCTTATCAATTCTTATTGGAGATCTTTGAATAACTCATTTGATTGAGAGGATATGAGAGAGAGGATATGAGGTTGTTATTATTATTGTTATTATTATTAGTATTATCATCATCATCAATATCATTATTTTTTATTATTATTATTCATACTATTATTATTATTATTATTATTATTATTATTATTATTATTATTACCTTTATTATACCATAGTAGACATTCTGATGCACACTCCATAGCAGTTGGCGGCAGTAAAACACCAATTTATTGTCTGCCAGCAACTGTCAATAATTCTCAAAGAAGAACAACAGTAGCTATGGAGTACATTTGCTGGTTACCAGTCTCACAGATTTCTCCCACTTGGGAAGTGAAGAGGCGGGTAACAAATTAACAAGGAGGAGAGTGCCTTTTTTTTTTTTTTTACAGCGAGTGAGGATCCAAAGTATTTTAGCCAATAATGAAATCTCCAGACAGCACACTTAGTTTCAGGATTGTTAGGTCTGATATTGCTTAGTGCAGGTTTAAGAGGTAATATAACACAAAGTAAAGCACTATAATATAATACTTTGTCATTTTGCACTTTTGGCTTGAGAACGTGGCTTTATGTAACTGAAATGTCTTGCCATGCCACTTGTTTGTTTTTACTCTGTTGCTAAGCAGTACAAAATGGAAGTTAGCTGAAGAAAGTGTGGGCTTGAAATATGGAGGGGGAGGGTAAGGGTGCTGTTTGAGTCAAGTCTGAAAGTGAGTTTTAAAATGCAGGACTCAGCTCCGGGCCGAGACATCGTTGAGGCACTGGTGTTGAGCAACAAATCTATTGAACCCCCCCCCCCCCCCCCCGGCCCCCGGATATATGCTGGTCAGTTTGTGCTACGGGCCAATACAAATGTTAACTTGAATTGCTCTTTTAATTGAAGTTTTTGATGGAAAAAGCCATTTGAAGAACTTGTCCCCTGTGTTGTGACGAGTGCCTGCAGTAGAGAAATCACTGACTGGAATTCAAAATGTCACGCTACGGTATCTGAGTACCTGCGTGCTGCAGCCATTTCTGAAGGTTGACACATTTGACCAAACTATATAGTGAAAGACCTTCTGTCCCAGAAAGCCACAGGCCATTGCTTACCACCACTTTCAAATGATTCAAATGCTTTATTGTCATATGCAGAAATAAACATGATCAATGTAATGGGGGGGGGGGGGTCTTGCCGTGATTTAGTAATGTACTTCAACCCCCCCCCCTCATTTTATTGTTAATCAAACAAGCCATATAGAGAGGCAAATTTAGAATCAGGAGAGACCATCATTTCAATCGTATTAAAAAAAATATATATATTTTTTGTTATTATATTTCCCCCCCCCCCCCCGATTTTTTATCCCATTTTTATCCCCCTCTCCTGATCGCTTGGTAAGTAAAAAAATATATAAGCATTTTACAAAATGTCTATGGGGAAAATAAATGGCGGATGAAATCTCTTGATGCGCATGCTGAAGCAGGAAGTGATGTCAACTTTGACTCTCTACAGTGCAAGAAATCACATCACTGAAAATCTCAGATCGCCGCTTTCTTTTAAACGTGTAAATCTCCATGCTATAGTGATTCATCATACTGCTTCCTCTAGATGTTCAAATCACCAAGCGAGAGTGAAAGACATTGCATCACAGAACATCACAGAATGATATGTGGCCTTTGAAACACGAGCAAATGCATGGCTGGATGGCTGAATGGATGGATGGGCCTGTATCGGATCACCAATCAACCATCAATCAATGTACATGTGTCAGATTGTAGGTCATTCCTCAGCTAGACAGAGTGAAAGTAAATGCTGAGTTCATTTGTCTTCACTAGACTTAGATTGACATGTGGGCGGCTTGAGCAGGCGCAGGATGGATGGAGCTGAATGGCGAGGAACCAGACATGCAGCTTCTGGAAGTCCCACTGTTCACTACAATACATGCTCCAGAGACATGCACCTTCTGGAAGTCCCACTGTTCACTACAGTACATGCTCCAGAGACATGCACCTTCTGGAAGTCCCACTGTTCACTACAGTACATGCTCCAGAGACATGCACCTTCTGGAAGTCCCACTGTTCACTACAGTACATGCTCCAGAGACATGCACCTTCTGGAAGTCCCACTGAATTCACTACAATACATGCTCCAGAGACATGCACCTTCTGGAAGTCCCACTGAATTCACTACAATACATGCTCCAGAGACATGCACCTTCTGGAAGTCCCACTGAATTCACTACAGTACATGCTTCAGAGACATGCACCTTCTGGAAGTCCCACTGTTCACTACAGTACATGCTCCAGAGACATGCACCTTCTGGAAGTCCCACTGTTCACTACAGACAGTACATGCTCCAGAGATGCACCTTCTGGAAGTCACACTGTTGACTACAGACAGTCCATGCTCCAGAGATGCACCTTCTGGAAGTCCCACTGTTCACTACAGTACATGCTCCAGAGACATGCACCTTCTGGAAGTCCCACTGTTGACTACAGTACATGCTCCAGAGACATGCACCTTCTGGAAGTCCCACTCAATTCACTACAATACATGCTCCAGAGACATGCACCTTCTGGAAGTCCCACTGTTCACTACAGTACATGCTCCAGAGACATGCACCTTCTGGAAGTCCCACTGTTCACTACAGTACATGCTCCAGAGACATGCACCTTCTGGAAGTCCCACTGTTGACTACAGTACATGCTCCAGAGACATGCACCTTCTGGAAGTCCCACTGTTCACTACAGTACATGCTCCAGAGACATGCACCTTCTGGAAGTCCCACTGTTGACTACAGTACATGCTCCAGAGACATGCACCTTCTGAAAGTCCCACTGTTCACTACAGTACATGCTCCAGAGACATGCACCTTCTGGAAGTCCCACTGTTCACTACAATACATGCTCCAGAGACATGCACCTTCTGGAAGTCCCACTGTTCACTACAGTACATGCTCCAGAGACATGCACCTTCTGGAAGTCCCACTGTTCACTACAGTACATGCTCCAGAGACATGCACCTTCTGGAAGTCCCACTGTTCACTACAGTACATGCTCCAGAGACATGCACCTTCTGGAAGTCCCACTGTTCACTACAATACATGCTCCAGAGACATGCACCTTCTGGAAGTCCCACTGTTCACTACAGTACATGCTCCAGAGACATGCACCTTCTGGAAGTCCCACTGTTGACTACAGTACATGCTCCAGAGACATGCACCTTCTGGAAGTCCCACTGTTGACTACAGTACATGCTCCAGAGACATGCACCTTCTGGAAGTCCCACTGTTCACTACAGTACATGCTCCAGAGACATGCACCTTCTGGAAGTCCCACTGAATTCACTACAATACATGCTCCAGAGACATGCACCTTCTGGAAGTCCCACTGTTGACTACAGTACATGCTCCAGAGACATGCACCTTCTGGAAGTCCCACTGTTCACTACAGTACATGCTCCAGAGACATGCACCTTCTGGAAGTCCCACTGTTGACTACAGTACATGCTCCAGAGACATGCACCTTCTGGAAGTCCCACTGTTCACTACAGTACATGCTCCAGAGACATGCACCTTCTGGAAGTCCCACTGTTCACTACAGTACATGCTCCAGAGACATGCACCTTCTGGAAGTCCCACTGTTCACTACAGTACATGCTCCAGAGACATGCACCTTCTGGAAGTCTCACTGTTGACTACAGACAGTACATGCTCCAGAGACATGCACCTTCTGGAAGTCCCACTGTTCACTACAGTACATGCTCCAGAGACATGCACCTTCTGGAAGTCCCACTGTTCACTACAGTACATGCTCCAGAGACATGCACCTTCTGGAAGTCTCACTGTTGACTACAGACAGTACATGCTCCAGAGACATGCACCTTCTGGAAGTCCCACTGTTTACTACAGACAGTACATGCTCCAGAGACATGCACCTTCTGGAAGTCCCACTGAATTCACTACAATACATGCTCCAGAGACATGCACCTTCTGGAAGTCCCACTGTTCACTACAGTACATGCTCCAGAGACATGCACCTTCTGGAAGTCCCACTGTTCACTACAGTACATGCTCCAGAGACATGCACCTTCTGGAAGTCCCACTGTTGACTACAGTACATGCTCCAGAGACATGCACCTTCTGGAAGTCCCACTGTTCACTACAGTACATGCTCCAGAGACATGCACCTTCTGGAAGTCCCACTGTTCACTACAGTACATGCTCCAGAGACATGCACCTTCTGGAAGTCCCACTGTTCACTACAGTACATGCTCCAGAGACATGCACCTTCTGGAAGTCCCACTGTTCACTACAGTACATGCTCCAGAGACATGCACCTTCTGGAAGTCTCACTGTTGACTACAGACAGTACATGCTCCAGAGACATGCACCTTCTGGAAGTCCCACTGTTTACTACAGACAGTACATGCTCCAGAGATGCACCTTCTGGAAGTCCCACTGTTCACTACAGTACATGCTCCAGAGACATGCACCTTCTGGAAGTCCCACTGTTGACTACAGTACATGCTTGCTCCAGAGATGCACCTTCTGGAACTCCATGGTTCAGTACAGTACATGCTTGCTGAGTTGTATTGCACATTAGCTCCATCCCCGAGGGAAATCTACTAGACACTTGAGTCTTCACTGCAAAAAACGGACACATGTATTTAATTGTGTATCCACAATATCAAGCCTATTTTACTCTTCGTGAAATCATCTTCCTGCAGATAATTTTACCGGTTTCAACACAGCCGACCCCCCCCCCCCCCCAAACCCCCCCATGAGTGTTCTTGTTTCAAGATTTCCTCTGTTGCCTCTCTATGATTAATTGTTGACAGAAGTCATCTTTGGAATGCACCAAGTGAAATATCATTGAAACCAGCGAGATGATCTGCCTGTCTGTCCAGTGAGATAACAACCAAGAAATATTGAACTATTTCCCTGCAGTTACAAAAGGAGACAGGTCCTAGATGAATGCATGAAGGTGGGATGTTTACAATTCAATGTTAAAGTGTTTTGACCTTGATGAAGCCGTTTAGTGTCACAGCAGTTTATACAGCCATGAGTTATTTAAAGAGACATTAGAAGCTAAGGTGTACGTGTGCGTGTGTGTGTGTGTGTGTGTGTGTTTGTGTGTGCGTGCGCGCGCGTATGCGTGTGTGTGTGTGTGTGTGTGTGTGTGTGTGCGAGAGAGAGAGAGAAAGAGAGAGAGCGAGGTGTAAAATGTTTGCCTTCCACACTGAACTTGTCAAATAGCAGAATAAATGAATGTGTGAGTATGGCCCAGAATAAATGGCTGTGTGTATACTTAGAATCACAGCTTTGTTATGACAGCCTGTTGTATATTCACCTTATTCACCTTGCTCCCCTGTCACCACACATGCACGTGTGCACACACACACACACACACACACACACACACGCACAACTTGTCCTGAACGTCTCCATAAACTACATTTCATTCAAGAACACAATAGGCTCCTCCCTGCTCGCAGTGGCGGATCTAGGCATCTGGAGGCTCCAAGCGAAGCCACAGAAGGAGGCCCCTACCGGTGGCGCCCCGAAGGGGGTGGTGGAGGCAAAGAAGCAATTACCAGCAGCAGCGGTGTGAAGCAGCATGGGTGGAGCAAACATCAGAGTGAGAGAGGAGGCCGTATTTAAACGGACCGCCTTGTTGTGAGAATGGCTGTGATTGGTGAATGAACAATGATCCAATCCTATAGGCTATAGTGTATGACTTCAGTGTCTCATAGCATACATGCGTCCATGTAAGTTATACGACATGACATGCTGTGGCATAACAAATTGCCTGCAGGGGGCGACTCCACTGGCTGCAAAAAACACACACGCACATGAACACACACACACACACACTTGTCCTGCCCATAGTGTAGCGTAACCTCTGTGGTGAAGGACTGTAAAGGCTCCAGTCTCCAGCGAGCGGAGGGCAGATATCTGCTCCTCAGCAGGAGGAGAAGGACCTGAGGCTGTCGTGACTGTCTGGCTGAGCTGGAGGAGCTTGGCTCAGTCAGGTAATGGGTCAGATCATAGCCTGTTATCCACAGACAGATGGTGGCACCCCACCTTCTCGCTCCAGGCTGCATCCTCCAACAACAACCCCCACGTCTCAGGGAGACAAGACCACACCAAAGGAGGCGTATGGATGGAGGGACTTGAGGCAACGCCTTTGGACATGACAGCTGAGGGTAGTTTAGTTGAGTTTCCCGGGTGATTCATTTGCTCATATGGAGCAATGAGAGGAGCGCGAGAGAGAGAAAACATAAGCAATAAATCAGTGAAGGGAATATCAAATGATTTACTGTCATTTAAATAAATAATGAGCAAAGTCAAGATGACAAAGGAAAAACGTCACTGAACCGGATAACAGACATTGAAGGGGGAAAAACAATAATGAAAACAATTCATGAATGACAAAATATAAACCAGGATAGCGTCGAGGACAAAGACAAACCTCTTCTAATTATTGTTATACCGTCAGTTAGAGGTCAGTTAGAGGTCAGTTAGAGGTGATTGCCTGTCAGTTAGAGGTGATTGCCTGCCTGTTAGCGTTAGGGTCAGTTAGCGTCGGTTAGAGCCGATTGCCTGCCTGTTGTGTTTTAGCAGTTCAAAATGATTGTGAAGTTAAGTGTAGTAGAAGGGCTAATCCTCAGAAAGCCATGGCGGCTCATTTAAATTGACTGTGTGAGAAGCAAGCCTTCTTTCCCCCACATTGTCCGCTCTCTTTAAAGGAGCTATATGCAATATTCAGCCCTATAAGCCCTACATTTGCTAGCGAGACAGGCGAGTTATATTGTTTTGAGCAGCCAAAGAAGCCACGCCCCCTCACTGTGTTGCGAAAAGGAGGCCTGTCGATTCAAGCCTGCTGCAGCGTCGGGACGAGCCTCCTCCTTTGTGTGTGTGTGGATTTAGCTCTTTCCCACATTTATAAATGGCAGAGAGCAGTAGCGGAGCATACACCGGGGCAGAGGGTGCGCCCGCCCCGGAGCCCATAAAAAATAATAATAATAATAATAAAAAAAATTGCATGCCAGGCCAGAGTGTAAGAGCAATTCAATCAATAGACAATAACATGGGTGTGTTTAAAATGAGATATTCCACTAAATATGGCTAAAACAGATTCAAACATGCAAAAAAGGCAAATTTTTCTTCGCCGACGGCCTTAATTGAAAAAAATAATAAAAAGAAAATGGGGATGGGAGGCCCCCCTAAGAGCTTCATCCCCCTGGGCTGATAGGGTCGCTCCGCCCCTGGCAGAGAGTGAGCCAGCTAGGCTTGACAGCATAACACTGGATCAAGCGCTGACTGTGATTGGGAAAATAAAGCAGTCATGGCTGTGAAAATAAGGTTAGTCTCTGTTTGTATCACAGCGTGGGACAGTGTGTTTCCTGGTTTGGTTTATAGTGAGGTAGGTGTGGCTTGCTCTGCATGTCTCCACGACACAGGCTGGTCAGGCTGCATAGTGTAGACAGCAGACAGATATAGCAGAGCGATGTGAGTGCATATGCTGGCATGGGAAGTCTGTGGCAATCTGTTTTATAGACTGTTTCACGTCGATGTTCCATGAAAACGTATATGTGCACGCGCAGTAACAACGCATGGGTCGCCATTGGTGCCAAAGAACTTAGATTGATTTGGTCCATGTCTTTTTACAGTGTATGACAGGAAAGCAGCTTATATTGAAATCTTTGGACACGATACAGATTGGCTCTTTATTGATGTTGATCAGGCTCATCATGGACTGAATGTGCTTATGTAAATCACTGATCTGTTTTCAAACCCAGCTCGCCCTTTTCTACGAATTACACACAACCTCTATAGCCTTTATTATTCAGCTCCGGCACAGTGTGCAATGTGAAAAGTACACGCGTTGGTGAGGCTGTCTTCATATTATTGACCCAAGGCTACAATTGATTCATACAACATGTGCTCTGTGTAAGTAATGTAAAATAAGCGGCAGCACAGTTTATTTGACATCAATTAAACAGAGTACATTCCATGCATAAATTAAACAGAGTACATTACATGCATAAATTAAACAGAGTACAGTACATGCATTTGCAAAGTACAACAGGTGCTTTGATTTTCAAGAAGAGAATCTCCAAATTATCCGCGGCATCCACAAACACCACGCTTCCTCAATGCATTTGTTAAAGGGATACTCCACTTTTTCGGGAGTTTCGCTCATTTGCCACATCCCCCTCCAGACACCATGCCTTACCGGCACTGTCCGCGCAGTTTACAGTGAGCTACAGTCGTGCAGTTAGCTGGTATCGCCATATAATGGAGCGTAATGGTAGAGCCAAAACACACATCTCACGGCGCCAAAATACATGTTGTGCTTCGGGATAGCCTACTCACCACATGATGAAATTGTAATCCAAAATGCACATAATTGGTCTTTTTGGAAGGAAAAGAGGTTGGCGGCCATGTTTGGAAACTAGTGCCGGTTATAATATAATATAATATAATATAATATATATATATATATATATATATACATATATATATACATATATATATATTAGCATAGATTAGCATAAAGTGGGCATGTCTATAAAGGGGAGACTCATCAAACCCACTCTGAGCGGTGTTCTGGGCGGCTGTAGCTCAGGAGGTAGAGCGGGTCGTCCACTAATCGCTTTGGGTAAAAGAGGTCGGTGGTTCAATTCCCGCCTCCTCCAGACTGCATGTCGAAGTGTCCTTGGGCAAGACACTGAACCCCAAATTGCTCCCGATGGTGTGCCAGCACCCTGCGTGGTAGCCTGCCGCCATCGGTGTGTGAATGGGTGAATGTACCTACTGACTGTAAAGCGCTTTGGATAAAAGCGCTATATAAATGCAGGCCATTTACCATTTACCATTCTCACTCAGATATCTTAAGGTGAGAGGTCAATGGACCCTTTGAAATGGCCATGTCAGTTTTTCCCTCATCAAAATGTAGCATAAGTTGAGGGTGTTATTTGACCCCTAGCTAGCTGCTAGCGTCCAAATGCGTCCATTTGTACCAACTATGTCATGCTAGCAGCTAGCAAAATGGATGCCTTAGCTATTCTAGTTTCATAATGATGCCATCGTCACTTTAGCTTTAAAAATGAGCCGACTTACAACCTCTGAAAGATGAAATATCAAATATTGGCCGCGGATGCAAATTTCAACTGAGGGTGCAATGCATGCTCTTGCGCCCCCCGTAGAACTGGGCCTGAGAGTGAGATGCAGAGAGAGAGAGAGAGAGAGAGAGAGAGAGAGAGAGAGAGAGAGAGAGAGAGAGAGAGAGAGCATACACCATCACTGCACTATAGGGAGGCAGTGAGTGAAACAGCAATATAACAACTGTAATTCATCCTGGCCTCCCAGGTAAGTGAGTGTGTGAGATTGGAGAGGGAGAGAGAGAGACAGAGAGAGAGAGAGAGGGGGGGAGAGATAGGGTTAGGTTAGGGTTTAATGCAGGAATCAATGGGAGCAAGCGAGAGGGTGAGCTTAACTGGTAGCAGAGGAGAGTGGGGGAGACAGGAGTCAATGAGAGGAGGAGGTGAGAGAATGAGGGATGGAGGGAGGGAGAAGGAAGTAGGAGAAAGAGAGAGAGAGAGAGAGAGAGAGAGAGAGAGAGATGGTGAGTGGGAGGAGTCAGGGCTGCTGGCTGGACCGAGCTGCATGCTCAGATTGATGAGAGACAGAACACACAACTCATCTCCCCTTTTCCAGGAAGCCGCCCACCTACCCCCCGACAAAACACACACACACGCGCACGCGCACACACACACACACACACACACACACCCACACACCCACACACAGTCACACACACACACACACACACACACACACACACACACACACACACACATGCTGCCTTCACGCGTGGCAGCGGAGTGTCCCAATTCCGATTTTCTCCGCCATGTTTTCTACTCAGTGTGAAGCAGAAAATGCTGCATTCTGCACATTACCTGCAATTGAACGCTGCAATCTGAATTTGTTAGCAGGTTTGCCGTGACCAGCTGAAGGGTTTACAGAGGAAGCTGTGGGAGTGATAGTGACAGTTCCTCGAATGGCCACTTGAGGCCGGACATGGAAGGGAGTCGTTCCCGTTCAGTTAAATTGCTCCACTTTACAGAATGGACCGAACCATGATTTTGGCCTATAGCTAATTTCACCTTTCATAACAGCTGTACGGGGGGGTGACATTTTTACATAACCTGCAAGTTTCAAGTAAAATAGACGATAGAAAAGACTTTGTTTTGGGCGTGATTGACAGGTCACCTGTCCAGTGATCGAGCAGTTTGCTGATCACGGAACAATAGCAGGCGGAGCTGCAGCTCTGAGAACCCCCTTCCCCCCAATCTCATGGCGTATCACGTGAGATGGACCACAAGATGGCGACAGACCACTTCAGCCGTGGATGTGGTTCAACACAGGAGTCCAACAAACAACAGTAGACTACGTCCATACAGTCAATGGCCGTGACAATAAAGCACATGTCAGGTATCTGGGCTATTTGCAGGTGAAGTCGTTGAACCGTACAACATCCATGACATATGGATATGGACCTGAGCATGACAACCTATCTCACTGCCAACTCCGAAGATACCGACGATCGGTTAGGAACCCTTGGTGTTTTTGACCATGCGTGGGTAACCCCCCCTTTTCCTCATGTTCCAACATCCAGGATAGTCCAGACTTCTAATGGAAGTCCCACAACGTTTGAAATCCAAACCCACGGGAGTGTGACGATGAAATGTCCACTACCGGGGTTCCTGTACATTTCAAGCATAAGTCACATTTAACTTTTTTTCTCCCATTTTATCATGACCAAAGCATGTCTCTAACCTTAACCAAGTTGTTTTCGTTGCCTAACCATAACCGTAACCGTAACACAATTCGTTGGCTACGGTCTCGTGGCGTCAAAGAAATCATGAAAAAGGATACGAAAACAGTACGACATAAATGTACATCAAAAAGCCTCTTCACTCTAGCTGAACAAATGAGCCCAGCTACAGCCTCTGAAAGACAGTACTGTCTTCGATCTGTATCTGTCCCTGTGTAGTTCTGCTCATTCGATATTAGATCAAATGCATGATGGAGACCACAAAAACACATAAACTCTGAGGAATTGCTGTAATTCCCTCCCTGAGAAAGGAATTAGAGCAATGCTACAACAGTGGTACTAAATCCTGGCCCTGGATCTGGAACCGGACCGGACAAGATCCTCTCTCTCGCCAATAATCAGGGAAAATGTGACACCTGGGATGCGAGGTGACTGCAACTAACTGCAATTGACCAGCTGGTATGAGAGAAAACCAATAGCGGAGGTCCCGAGCTCCAGGATTGAAGACCTCTGATCTACAAGCTTAATCAAATGGGTCCACTCTAACATCCGTTAACAAGTGTCACATTTCTCAAACAGCAGGATGTACTTGGGCATATTGCAGGAGATGTCCTCCATCCATCTCTCAGCGCCCCCGACAGGGCCATTCATTTAGGGGAGGAGCCCGGAGTCATTAGAGCACGCCGGCAGAGCGGCCTCGCCCCGACACGCCACATCGTTAACATTCAGCAGGCGGCGCGGAGGACATTTGGAAGACCGGCCTCCTTAGCCCCGATTATCACGCAGCCTGGTTCCAATGCTTGATTCCGATTGGTCAATCACGACATTCAGCGGTCTGTTATTTCTGTATAGCACCACTGCTAGGTGCTGTCTATGCACAGAGCCCACGTCAGTCATATGAATGCACACAAGGCATTCCAGTCAATTTAACAAGCTCATTGCGACACCCATGTGGCAAACAAAGTAAGCTACTGTAGCAACAGTCTGCTAAGATAGCAAGCTAACGTTAGCCCACCAAACACCTCTCTCTTGGATGCCATTTGCTTTCTTCGTTAGAAAACATCTCAGATGAATCCAGGTTACGTTATGTTGTTGTTTCTACCCGGCTGGTGTGTTACATGTACAGTAGCAGCATACTTACTGTACGTCGACGCAACGCTGGGTAGCAAATCCGTCTTAATTGTTTCCAGGTGTGTCAAGTTAACTGCCATGCCCTGCCGGCAAGCAGGAAACGCACCATTTCCTTTAGCGGAAGCAATTAAATTGTTTTCAAATCAATACAATCTTTATTGTTGTTGTTATTATTTTGTGTCAAATAATTGATTGATTTAGTAACGGCGTAATAATAAACGGGACAACGTACAGCGATCCCTTACTGTCACAAACGAAAACAGTGCGTTTTGGTGTCTCGTTAAGATGGCACTCCGTCCACCCTCATCTGTATCTGTTGACCCACACTTGGGCCGGGCAGCCATCTTGAAACAGGGCTGGGAGACCGCTGGCCGGCTAGAATAGCTCTCCACATTTAGGATTTGTGTTACTTGGCATGCAGAGTGATCTTGGCGTTTGATTTAGTTGTTTATTTGGGAGGGACAGTGCACGTCACTGAACGTTTCTAAACAAGGAGAATGTAAACACGCCAGATTGTAACTGGCTACTGTCATTTGCATCTGTTATATGTAGCTCACTTTAGAGCGTTGCAATTGCTTTAAAAACACGAGAAAAAGACAACTATTTGTGGGTATGTGTGTGTTTGCATGCGAGTGGATGTGCTTGTGCCTGTGTGTGTGTGCGTGTGCGTGTGTGTGCGTGTGCGTGTGTGTGTGTGTGTGTGCATGCGTGAGCGGAGGTTTGTGTCTGAGAATAACAGTGTAGACACGTCAGTGCTTCTCCCCGTCTTTCATACACTAGCAGATGAAATGGGCGAGGTGCCTCAGCTCTTAGTACACAGCTCAGGCGGTTGGCGACAGCTGGACAGACGGCTTAAGAACTACTAGTCTCTCCTGCCATGGCTCTAGCTCACATCAATACATACATAAAGATGGTGTCAAAACAGAGGCAGACTTCTCAGTGACTTCCTGCGTCACTGCGGCCTGGGATAAACAAGGTTTGTAGGGAGAGCCGGAGGAAAGCACAAACACAGGTCACACCCACCCAACCCCCCCTACCCACCCACCCTGCACTGCTGCTGGAAATACAGGGAACTGCTGTTTCTACCTGCATCAGAATCAGAATCAGCTTTGGCCAAGTATATGTAGACATACAAGGACTTTGACTCTGGTTTTTGCAGTAACATATTCACTACTCTGGGTTTCAAGGGGATATTTTGAGTTGGTATTTTCACTGTTATTGTAGAAAGTGAAGAGAAATGTGAAAGATTGGCAGAGAGACGCGGAGGACATGCAACAAAAGGCTTGGGTCCGATTCTAACAGGATGAGACATGTAGGCGCCCTAGACCTCCATCACCATATTAATAGTTAATATAATATTTATAATTCAATAATTAAATCATATATAAATTACTCATTTGTTTCTCTGGGATATGAGCTACAAAATCAGATCCTGATCACCTAACTGTACATGTGGCTTGTATTTGAATAACAATACCAAATATGACATCTTTAGTTATTGTTACTCTGTGCTGTAGTTCATACTGGTATTGGATCACATCCTATATTACTGTAGATCAGCCATCGAAACAATTTGGAAATTGTGTTGTAAACATATCCAAATTTAGTGTTGATTATGGGGTCAGATGTTGTAGGGTTGAGTCTGATTCTTAACCATTTTTTCTTGCCATCCACCCCTCCCTGATCCTCCCTGTTACTCCCTGAGTAATGGCCCCACCCTCCCTGTTACTCCCTGAGTAATGGCCCCACCCTCCCTGTTACTCCCTGAGTAATGGCCCCACCCTCCCTGTTACTCCCTGAGTAATGGCCCCACCCTCCCTGTTACTCCCTGAGTAATGGCCCCACCCTCCCTGTTACTCCCTGAGTAATGGCCCCACCCCTCCCTGTTACTCCCTGAGTAATGGCCCCATCCTCCCTGTTACTCCCTGAGTAATGGCCCCACCCCTCCCTGTTACTCCCTGAGTAATGGCCCCACCCATCCCTGTTACTCCCTGAGTAATGGCCCCACCCCTCCCTGTTACTCCCTGAGTAATGGCCCCATCCTCCCTGTTACTCCCTGAGTAATGGCCCCACCCCTCCCTGTTACTCCCTGAGTAATGGCCCCACCCATCCCTGTTACTCCCTGAGTAATGGCCCCACCCCTCCCTGTTACTCCCGGAGTAATGGCCCCACCCCTCCCTGGTACTCCCTGAGTAATGGCCCCACCCCTCCCTGTTACTCCCTGAGTAATGGCCCCACCCCTCCCTGTTACTCCCGGAGTAATGGCCCCACCCCTCCCTGGTACTCCCTGAGTAATGGCCCCACCCCTCCCTGGTACTCCCTGAGTAATGGCCCCACCCCTCGCTGGTACTCCCTGAGTAATGGGCAAGATGAGAAAGCCATCAAAGCATAAACATCATTACATCATACTTTCAAAGCCTTTTCTTTAGCACCAACCTTGTTTTCTGTCACACAAACTTGGAGACTTAATTAGTTCCAGAAATCTGGCCGTGTCTAAGACCTTTAAACATCCAATTCCATCCTTATTAAAATGGCTTTAGTCGATGGACCCAGACAAAATAACTTCAGACTGTTACACTAAGATTGACAGGAGCTTAAAAAAAAACGCATCATCTGAAAGTTCCCCTCCCTTTCTGTTATGTGTTATGACTCAAGAGTTTTACATTGTGGGCATTTAGCTGACACATTTTCCCGTTGTAAAGTGAGGCATTTTAACATGGGGCTGAAAGGCAAACCACCCCCTTTTGGAGCCAGCCTCAAGTGGCCATTCGAGGAACTGCAGCTTTTATCACGTTGGCATATAGGCTTCATCTATCCAAGCCCGAGCTTGATGCCTGCATCCAAGCCCCTGCAGTCTTTTCAGCTGTGGAGCTCTGCATTGATGACAGCATTGTAGTGTGTGTGTGTATTGATGACAGCATTGTAGTGTGTGTGTGTATTGATGACAGCATTGTAGTGTGTGTGTGTATTGATGACAGCATTGTAGTGTGTGTGTGTGTATTGATGACAGCATTGTAGTGTGTGTGTGTATTGATGACAGCATTGTAGTGTGTGTGTGTATTGATGACAGCATTGTAGTGTGTGTGTGTATTGATGACAGCATTGTAGTGTGTGTGTGTATTGATGACAGCATTGTAGTGTGTGTGTGTATTGATGACAGCATTGTAGTGAGTGTGTGTGCATTGATGACAGCATTGTAGTGTGTGTGTGTATTGATGACAGCATTGTAGTGTGTGTGTGTATTGATGACAGCATTGTAGTGTGTGTGTGTGTGTGTGTGTATTGATGACAGCATTGTAGTGTGTGTGTGTGTATTGATGACAGCATTGTAGTGAGTGTGTGTATTGATGACAGCATTGTAGTGAGTGTAAGGAAAGATGATCACTATCCAAAATAAAGACGAAAGAGGAAAAATAGATAGCAAGAAAGCCATGTTTCAAAAAGTGCCGAAAGCGCAATTTCACCATCCTTGAAAACCCTCTGCCTGAGTCTGTGCCTGAGACTGCCTGAGTCTGTGCCTGAGTCTGCCTGAGTCTGCCTGAGTCTGTGCCTGAGTCTGCCTGAGTCTGCCTGCATCTGCCTGAGTCTGCCTGCCTCTGCCTGAGTCTGCCTGAGTCTGCCTGCGTCTGCCTGCGTCTGCCTGCGTCTGCCTGAGTCTGCCTGCGTCTGCCTGAGTCTGCCTGCCTCTGCCTGAGTCTGCCTGAGTCTGCCTGAGTCTGCCTGCGTCTGCCTGCGTCTGCCTGAGTCTGCCTGCGTCTGCCTGAGTCTGCCTGAGTCTGCCTGCGTCTGCCTGAGTCTGCCTGAGTCTGCCTGCCTCTGCCTGCCTCTGCCTGAGTCTGCCTGAGTCTGCCTGAGTCTGCCTGAGTCTGTGCCTGAGTCTGCCTGCGTCTGCCTGAGTCTGCCTGAGTCTGCCTGAGTCTGCCTGCATCTGCCTGAGTCTGCCTGAGTCTGCCTGAGTCTGCCTGAGTCTGCCTGAGTCTGCCTGAGTCTGCCTGAGTCTGCCTGAGTCTGCCTGAGTCTGTGCCTGAGTCTGCCTGCGTCTGCCTGCGTCTGCCTGAGTCTGCCCGAGTCTGCCTGCATCTGCCTGAGTCTGCCTGAGTCTGCCTGAGTCTCCCTTTGTCTGCCTGAGTCTGCCTGAGTCTGCCACCTAAGTAGATTTCTAGTCTATTGTCCTCGGGGCGTGGGGGTGGGGGCAGGAGGAAGGGAAAAGAAAAGTGATTCCTTTCTGGGAACCCGGTTCATTTTTCACAGCTCCAGTGATTGATTTTGCCTCCCACCAAAACTTTCTCCCCATAGTGTGTGTGTGTGTGTGTGTGTGTGTGTGTGTGTGTGTGTGTGTGTGTGTGTGTGTGTGTGTGTGTGTGTGTGTGTGTGTGCGTATGTGCACGCACGTGTGTGTGTGTCCGAGTTCACGTTCAAACAACTTTATTAATCCCACTAGTGGCAATTGGATTCGAGCAGCTTCAGAGTTATACAAAGACACAGAATCATCAAACATACAAACACGCCAAAGGAGTTAGAATGTGGAGTGCACCATAAAAAGGGACAATACTAAGTAAAAAGCATAATTAAATGGTACATAAAACGTTACCACCCACCCAAACAATCTATGAAGCACAGTCAGATTGCAGAGGGAATAAACGAGTTAAAATGAGAGCTAGTTTTGCAAACAAGCGAAACATAATGATGTCCCGATGGCAACAGAGAGAATTCAACATGTCCAGAAGAAGCTAAAATACACATCACTTTCCAGAGGATTTGTTGGTTGCAGAAAGAGTTGAGGTCTCTTTGTTCTGTTTCAGACTGAAAACATAGCTTGTCTAAGATGACAGGTTGAGAGGCGGGTCATAGTATCATGTTGATGATTTTATTTGACAATCCTGGGGACTGGATTGGGCTTTGGCCAATCCTGGCGTGTTCCGCCTCCAAATGGAGTGGGATTCAGTGTGTTGTGGCGCTCCCCTCGGGAAGAGCCTTTTGACGGGAGGTTAGTGGCTGAGTGGAGCTCAGCGAGCCGCAGGCAGCCAGCTGCCTTCGTGTTGCCGAGCGGAGAGTGCAGCACGTCGGCCTGGAATCTCCGAAGTGCGACCCCTGACAACCAAGCTCTCGGATGCGCGCGCCATTATCGCTGCTGTAACGATACGATATCCCTGGAATGCGCATTTTAACGAGCCAGTTACATTTCTTTGCATTCTTAGAGATTATAGTTTTTGTTTTTTGTTCATGTTTCTAACAATTGGCCAAGTTAGTAGTTCGTTTATGGGATAGGAATTCTGCCAGATGACAGGCACTAGGCGCCATTTTCCCCTTCATTTGGAAGAGAAAATGATCCTGAAATGAAGATTTGATTGACAGCTGCATGTCATGATATGATTGGTTGAAATGGGGTAGAAATTTGATAGTACTAGGTGATGTCAGCAAACTGTAAATTACTGTTATCAATGAAATCTTGAAAAACGAACATTTTATGTGAAAAAGTGTGAAAAACTGGAGAAATTAGATTGTTGTGATTTTCTTTGCATACATTATTCAATAGGTGCACTGCATACCCAGGTATTTGAACTAAAAGAAAAGAAAAGTCATTTTTGGGTTCAGCTCGACTTAACACGTTCACTGCCAACGACGTATTACTCCGTCAAAAAAAATCCAACGGTTCACTGCCAATGACGTATTACTCCGTCAAAAAAATGATTTTTTCTTTTTGACCGTGGGATGTGCATCTAACCCTTTTACATCTCTTATATAATTATTGGAACCACCGAACGTTTACAACCCATTCCACCGACCCACTAAGTGGCGACAGTGCTCTCCTGACTAGAGGAAGGCAAGCATTTTCATGAGAATGGCTTCCTCGAAGCCATTCTCATGAAAATGGATTGGCGAAAACGCTTTAGTTTTCGCGCTGATTGCTGGCGGTGCGGGATTGCAAATTTGCATAATAGATTACGGGTGGAACACACTTTGAAACACGCAGCATAAATATGACCAGAATCGCAAAAGCTTCATCAAAGCTCTCAACCAAAACTCCAAGTAACGAGCGAGTCCATCCAGACTTCCTCAAAGAGCGGCCGCGCAGACAGGCACAGCAGCAGCAAAGCAATGAGACTGGTGACGCGAGGTTACAGCAACAGAAACGAGCTCGTGACACGGCCGCTGCAGCCAAGAAGACACACACGGAGGGAGGAGTTGGAAGCAGAGGGGGGTTTCCTGCTGTTATGGAGGAAATTACTGTTCAAAACTATTGTTTAGATGTCTGACGTCTTACTGATGCCAAAAATGAATGGTTAAAGTGACTGTTCTATCGAATTTCACAAAAAGCCGTTTATCTCTGAATAATTTTTCTGACGCTGAAACCATGCTGTATTCAACTGCTAATGCTTACATAACTACTAACTCTACAAACTAACTCTTTTAGACAGAGAAAGCACACATTCTATTAGTTCTTTTGAGATATTGTGTGTTCACAAAATCTTAGCAGAAAAGAATCCTCGGGTCTTGAAAGATGAGCCAGAATCCTCAAAAAAACCCTCTGGCAGAACCTACCTACAGTAAAAAAAAAAACGGCTGGCAGTGAATGTGTTAACAGTAAGGCTGTTCAGACTGTTTCTGTCCTTCACAGTAAGGCTGTTGAGACTGTTTCTGTCTTAACAGTAAGGCTGTTCAGACTGTGTCTGTCCTTCACAGTAAGGCTGTTCAGACTGTGTCTGTCCTTCACAGTAAGGCTGTTTCTGTCCTTCACAGTAAGGCTGTTCAGACTGTTTCTGTCCTTAACAGTAAGGCTGTTCAGACTGTTTCTGTCCTTAACAGTAAGGCTGTTCAGACTGTTTCTGTCCTTCACAGTAAGGCTGTTCAGACTGTTTCTGTCCTTCACAGTAAGGCTGTTCAGACTGTTTCTGTCCATTCTGTCCTTCACAGTAAGGCTGTTCAGACTGTTTCTGTCCTTCACAGTAAGGCTGTTCAGACTGTTTCTGTCCTTCACAGTAAGGCTGTTCAGACTGTTTCTGTCCTTCACAGTAAGGCTGTTCAGACTGTTTCTGTCCTTCACAGTAAGGCTGTAGGGATGCACCGATATGAAAATGTTGTCCGGTAGCGATAACCGGTATTAACATAGCTGATGTCGATATGATCTGTATAAAAACGCATTTCTATGATAATCAAATGTTGTACATACTGAAACACACATGTAAACACTGGATTTGAAAAAGTGATGTCTTTCTTTATTTCCAAAACATTTGGAAAAGCTCATAAATCACAGATTTACCGCATTGTTTCCTGTCTGGAGAGAGGTTAGAGGGGTCCGTGAGGTCGGAGACCGCCGGGGGAAAAAAACGTTACTGTACATAGCAACAGTGGTCCAAAATGGTGCTATCTTACAATTTCTTTGAGACTCGAACATAAGGCAGACGAGAGCCGTTCAAAAACACCGCTCACAGTGTTCTCACAGTGTTCTCCACCATCTGCTGCAGCACCTGCGGAGGCGTTATGATGCGGTTCCCTCCCGCCTCGGGCTAAATGCTGTTTCAAGGTATACGAGGACACTTGGGGATGGATAAAGCTGTCTATATAATGGACACACTGGACATCGTGCATTTCAGACACGTTACAGGACAGTCACATTGTGTTTTCTTATTGTCCCCGTCTCGCTCAAGGACTCGTCATCCATCTTAACAAGTCACTTCATATCATGCTCAGCAACGTCCGCGTTCACATCTGCAACTAAGAGGAACATCCTGCCAGTGAGGTGAGATCCACTTGTTTCCAATGCGGATCAAGAAAATTACATTTGTTTCTTGAAACAATTTGCTTCGGAAATCATTCAAATTGTATAATGTCAATTATTTGAATACAATTATGATTTTGGGACTTAATAACAGACGTTCACATGGGGGTTTTGTTGCGGTCTGGCTGATGGGGATCAAAGCTGTGATCATCCAGTCTCTCTAACCATCACCGTTTCTTTTCAGACCATCCTCACATGTAGGGCTGGGACGGATAATCCGTGACCCGTACGGATCAGCCCCCACGGTTCGGAAACGCGGTTCGGAACGTCAATGGTCCGCGGGAACCCCCCCCCCCCCTTTCGTTTAAGTTAATGTTTAACGTTAGTGTATGAGAACGCCTGCAGCGCAGCCAGACACAGACAGGCATCATCCTGGCAAGCACAAGTGAGCTTCCTCATCCCTTGTCGCCGATGTAAAGTCTCTCTGAAGGCTGTGGCTAGTGGCTACTAAAGACAGCGTGACAAACTTATTTCAACACCTCTGAAAAAGCACAGGAATGCGAGCAGCGTGTTGCGTTTAAAGTTGTTTTACTGGGCCTAAACCCAACCACGCTTGACTCGCCTTACGAAACGTTGCACTGTTTTCAACCAGGAGTCTCGGGTATGTCCCACGGGGGCTCGTGCGGCTTGCGGCAGCTATAGAAGGCATGGCTGTGTCCTGCCCCCCTGCTCTGTAATGAGGAAGTAGCAGCGCGTCGGGTTTCGACGATATTAGCGCTTCGCGCAAGATATGTCGTTTTGGGAGTCGGTGGAAATCGACCTAATTCTGTTCTGGCGCAGCTCTGTCTCCCGCTCGGCTTTAGCGTGCGCTGCGGCGGCTCTAGGCATGACTTCCACCTTTCTCCCCCAGGGGAAATAACGGCTAAGGAGAGCTGGTTGTTTTTGTTCGATGAGAGCTGCTGCTGGAGTTAACTCCCAGTGCGCAACGGACGTCGATACAAACCATCGGCTAACCTATAATCACTGACAGCTCAAATTTACCTGACACCTGCTTGAACTGAGTGAGTGTATGTGTGCATGCTTACATTGCCAGTGTAGGAGCGTGTGTGGTGTGTGTGTGTGTGTGTGTGTGTGTGTGTGTGTGTGTGTGTGTGTGTGTGTGTGTGTGTGTGTGTGTGCCATAGCCCATCTCCCCTCATCAATGCTTTCCTGTCAGTAATCAATGTGGTGGTGATGAGGTTTGGGGGGCTGCGTCTCTCAGCGAATCCATTCCTCATCCATGTCATTTCCTAAACCCCCCCCCCCCCCACACACACACACACACACGCACACGCACGCACACACTCACACCCACACCCACGCACACACACACACACACACACACACACACACACACAAACACAAACACAATCAGCTGGTAGCTTGGAACAGTGCAGAGGCTTTGAAGATAATGGGCGCTATCCCCTATTAGCGCTTGCGTACCTGTTCGCGCGTGCCTTAAAGCAGGGAAGATTGCAGTCCACTGTCCAGGTGTTATGCCGAGTTTTGCACCCCCGCCCAGCATAAAAAAAAAGCATCCCCACCTCACGGGAGCATAATTGTAATGATTTATACAGAAATGTAACTGTTTAAAAGTGATATAATTGTCTGGTAGACGTGACTTCCCTGATTTCTAAGTTTTAAAACAGTCCCGAAATATGTTGGGGATGCAATTCTCGGCCGGGACACGTGTCACAGACGCAAATTAGAGCCGTGCCAAAATCGTCTGCGCCCCAAAATGCCTGCGCAAACGGGATTTGGGCGGTCTTAACTACCAGAATTATTCACGGGCGTGGCCAGGCAAGGCTAGGCATTAGGTCAATCAAAACCAATCAGATTCCCCTCTCACGATCGCTGTTGCGCGAGGCATGCAATATGCTGTAATTCTCTCCATGCGTAATAGAGTGGACTCACTCGTGCGAGGACAGAGAGAGCTTATTGACAGATGGTCTGTGGTGCCAACGACCCTCCGGGTTATGAAGGTAAATAGCCTATGTCCATTGTCCAACAGGTTTTCTCAATTAATTTCCCTCTTTGCGATGTGATAAAAGTTTCTCAGTGAGTTATAGTTGATTGCCTCACTGAATTATCTGCTAATACCCAATTTTAGCAGCATAATTTGATGTCCTGGCGTGTCAAGGCTGTGCTTAATGACATAGGAATTTTACTTTGCACTGCACTGCGCGGAGATTACGGTGCGCTCCCAGCGCAGCGAGGTATTTAGCACGTAAGAGGTCCTTTTCAAAGCTCTTAGCGCAAAGTAATTGCGCGCTGCTGACGATAGCATAATGCCATCCATCCCCACATTTTAGCGCTGAAACGCCTGCTTTGGCTTGTGGCAGCCAATGCCCAGTACAATTATAACAGGCATGCGCTTGTGTCCGCCCCCAATTTGCATTGCGCACAGCGTTAAACGAGCACATGCGCTAAATTTGCGCTTTTGGGAAGATAGGGCCCATAGTCTCTATTATTATTCAAATTTGTTTATTGAGTTTTTCATTTCAAACATACTACGGTACATATAAACAGAGACATAAGAAAAAGCAAGACATGTAGCACCAAAATAGGACAGAACATAATAATAATAATAATACAAGAGACACAGACACCCAAGACTCAAAAATAATAATAATGAAAATAAATAAATGCTACAAACAATTACAATACACTTTGCAGGGGATACGCTAAGTACCGTATATGTTCTGGCAATCACTCGTGGCAAAAGCCAACACTTGAATCTCTGAAAGTCAGTTAGGCAGTATTGGGAGGAGAGAGGTAATTTTTATCAAAGTAATCTAGAAACGGACCCCACACTCTAAGATATTTCTGAGTCGAACCACGTATAGTGTATTTCAGTTTCTCCAATTTAAGGTGTGCCATAACATCTCTGACCCAACATGCATGAGATGGAGGGGCAGCTGATTTCCAGCTCATTAAAATTAGTCGTCGGGCCAGAAGCGATGAAAAAGCCAAAGCCTCGGCTTGAGCCCCAGAGACTGTAACTCCATCAGGTGCTACTCCAAAAGTGCCAATGGCAGGTTCTGGATGAATGTCCTTCCCGCAGATATAAGAAAATGTTTCAAAGATGGAGGACCAAAAAGGAACCAGAGACGAGCACGACCAGAACATGTGATATAGAGTCGCTGGTGCCCGTTTACACCTAGAACATGTCGGGTCAAAGCCGGGGTACATCCTGGCAAGCCTACTTTTCGATAAATGAAGTCTGTGTAACACTTTGAATTGCAATAATCCATGTCGGATGCAAATGGATGTTGAGTGAATCATCCCTATCGCTGACTGCCAAGTAAAGTCTGAGATCTCATTTGTGAAATCTTGCTGGGCCCATAGTCTCTAAAGGCAAAGTCTATCTCTTCCAGGGCCGGCTTTAGCTCAGGAGGTAGAGCGGGTCGGCCAATGACGCAAGGGCTGGCGGTTCGATCCCCGCTCCCTCCCAGCTGCTGTCGTTGTGTCCTTGGGCAAGACACTTAACCCTCCTTGCTCCCGATGGTGTGTAGGCACCCTGCGTGGCAGCCTGCCGCCATCGGTGTATGAATGGGTGAATGTAGACTATCTACTGATTGTAAAGCGCTTTGGATAAAAGCGCTATATACATGCAGGCCATTTACCATTTACCATTCCACAATCGTTGAAAAATCCAGAGACAGTCTGTACTTCAGCCCATTACAATTTGGACAGAGGAAGTTGTCATCTTCCAAAAAGGGGTGTGAGACTTTTCAGAACAGAATCCATGGTATTCGACCAATCACAACACACGGAAACGTACAGTAAGACGACGCAGGTGATTGTATACCTGCCTCGTTTTGACTGGATTTCCTGCCTTATTTTCACTGGATAGGCTGCCTTATTTTTCACCAACTTTGAGACCTGAGAGCAGACTAGTAGGCTATGGTGACGATGGCATTCTGTAATGGTCTGACATTCATGAATTGGTCTTCCATCATCTGCATTCAGGTGAAACGTATTCAGATAATCAATATTCAAATAAAGTCTGTATATCATCAATATTTTACATTTTCTCAGTTTGCACCAAACACACACTAAAAGACTTGCTCTAAAGATTCCTCTACATTTTTCATGACAGCAGGTACAGTAGATAGAAATTGTGTGTAGAGAGAAAGAGAAATTGCATACTGCACAAAACAAATGGCGGCCAAATGATAGAGTTTGATACAAACGTAGTATTTCCAGGTGACCCCTGACCCCTGTCACCAAAATACATGCTGTAACAAATCACAGGGTGTCTCTTTTTTTTCTGTGAGCCCCCCACCCCCCACCCCCCATCCTTGCAGCCCCTCCCACCATCCATATCCCCCTATAGACACTCTCCCTCGCCAGCCCTCGAACCCTGACTCTCTACCTATCCCTATCAATGGCCCCTTTTCCCTCGCCCCTCCTGCCCCCCCCCCCCCCCCCCCAAGCACCACCCCCATCACCCTACCTACTTCCCTATAATCCCCCACCCCCCACCCACCAACTCTCTACCACCTAGCCCAGCAAAGACAACAAACTTAAACATTTTAATTTAGTAAAACACCAGAACTTAATATCAGGAAACTTATGAACTTGATATCTGGGAATTTCAAATGAATCTTCTCGCAAATGCTTTCCACAACCATGTTTGAAGTGTAGGAAACAGGAAACGGAAAAAAGCAATCCTATGACTGCACTGAACTACCAGAGGCATTCAGACAATAAGTCCAACAAGGACCCATTTAAAATGCTACAGTCTCTGCAATGCTGCCATAAAGACAAGTGTGTCAAAGTGAGTTGTCAGAATAAGGTCTATAAACTGCAGATTGAATTCTCAGGCAGCAGGTTCCACCGTGCAAAAGTCTGATCAGCTCTCATTGTAAGTCTAGACAGGTGGGAGGTCAGTTTACCTGGCCCTCCACTTAACCTGTAGCACTCTATCTGAATATCTAACAGTCGGCAGACTGACCCTGGATCAGTGTGTGTGTGTGTGTGTGAGGCGGCGGAGCAGATGGCGATGGGTGATCGTGATGACCCAGCAGCACAGAGTCTCTCTCTCTCTCTCTCTCTCTCTCTCTCTCTCTCTCTCTCTCTATACTGCAAATACTTCACATTATGTTGTTGCCATAGTAGTAAGTTTCACTGCTATAATACTGCTGCTATGTTCCACTGTCTCAATGGTTGAACACATACTGTACCACACATACTGTACCATGTAACACATACTGTACCATGTAACACATACTGTACCATGTAACACATACTGTACCATGTAACACATACTGTACCATGTAACACACACTGTACCATGTAACACATACTGTACCATGTGACACATACTGTACCACACATACTGTACCATGTAACACATACTGTACCATGTGACACATACTGTACCACACATACTGTACCATGTAACACATACTGTACCATGTAACACATACTGTACCACACATACTGTACCATGTAACACATACTGTACCATGTAACACACACTGTACCATGTAACACATACTGTACCATGTAACACATACTGTACCACACATACTGTACCATGTAACACATACTGTACCATGTAACACATACTGTACCATGTAACACATACTGTACCACACATACTGTACCATGTAACACATACTGTACCATGTAACACATACTGTACCATGTAACACATACTGTACCATGTAACACACACTGTACCATGTAACACATACTGTACCATGTAACACATACTGTACCATGTAACACATACTGTACCATGTAACCCATACTGTACCATGTAATACATACTGTACCACACATACTGTACCATGTAACACATACTGTACCACACATACTGTACCATGTAACACATACTGTACCACACATACTGTACCATGTAACACATACTGTACCATGTAACACACACTGTACCATGTAACACATACTGTACCATGTAACACATACTGTACCACACATACTGTACCATGTAACACATACTGTACCATGTAACACATACTGTACCATGTAACACATACTGTACCACACATACTGTACCATGTAACACATACTGTACCATGTAACACATACTGTACCACACATACTGTACCATGTAACACATACTGTACCACACATACTGTACCATGTAACACATACTGTACCACACATACTGTACCATGTAACACATACTGTACCACACATACTGTACCATGTAACACATACTGTACCACACATACTGTACCATGTAACACATACTGTACCACACATACTGTACCATGTAACACATACTGTACCACATACTGTACCATGTAACACATACTGTACCATGTAACACATACTGTACCACACATACTGTACCATGTAACACATACTGTACCATGTAACACATACTGTACCATGTAACACATACTGTACCATGTAACACATACTGTACCACACATACTGTACCATGTAACACATACTGTACCATGTAACACATACTGTACCATGTAACACATACTGTACCACACATACTGTACCATGTAACACATACTGTACCATGTAACACATACTGTACCACACATACTGTACCATGTAACACATACTGTACCACACATACTGTACCATGTAACACATACTGTACCACACATACTGTACCATGTAACACATACTGTACCATGTAACACATACTGTACCATGTAACACATACTGTACCATGTAACACATACTGTACCACACATACTGTACCATGTAACACATACTGTACCATGTAACATATACTGTACCACACATACTGTACCATGTAACACATACTGTACCACACATACTGTACCATGTAACACATACTGTACCATGTAACACATACTGTACCATGTAACACATACTGTACCATGTAACACATACTGTACCATGTAACACATACTGTACCACACATACTGTACCACACATACTGTACCATGTAACACATACTGTACCACACATACTGTACCATGTAACACATACTATACCATGTAACACATACTGTACCATGTAACACATACTGTACCATGTAACACACACTGTACCACACATACTGTACCATGTAACACATACTGTACCACACATACTGTACCATGTAACACATACTATACCATGTAACACATACTGTACCATGTAACACATACTGTACCATGTAACACATACTGTACCATGTAACACACACTGTACCATGTAACACACACTGTACCACACATACTGTACCATGTAACACATACTATACCATGTAACACATACTGTACCACACATACTGTACCATGTAACACATACTATACCATGTAACACATACTGTACCACACATACTGTACCACACATACTGTACCATGTAACACATACTATACCATGTAACACATACTGTACCACACATACTGTACCATGTAACACATACTATACCATGTAACACATACTGTACCATGTAACACATACTGTACCACACATACTGTACCATGTAACACATACTGTACCATGTAACACATACTGTACCACACATACTGTACCACACATACTGTACCACACATACTGTACCATGTAACACATACTGTACCATGTAACACATACTGTACCATGTAACACATACTGTACCATGTAACACATACTGTACCACACAAACTGTACCATGTCATCGTTTTCCTTCACACATTCCTACTAAACACGCTCTAGCGTTGAAATCTTCCTTTGCTCGATTCTTGTTCATTTGTATTCATTTTTTTGCCTGAATCCTTTTTCTATTTGATGCTCCAACGCCCCAATTTCCCCACTGAGATCATTAAAGTTTCATTATCTTACACTCAAAAACACACACGCATGCACACACACACACACACACGCACACGCACACGCACACGCACGCACACACACACACACGCACACGCACACGCACGCACACACACACACACGCACGCGTCCATCTTTTTTCCCCTGATTTTTCTCCCATTTTCTCCCCAATTGTACTTGGCCAATTTCTCCCCCCTGCTGCCCCGGTCGCTGCTCCACCCTCTGCCGATCTGGAGAGAGCCGTAGACTAGCACCATGCTTCCTCCGACACACGTGCAGTTCCCCGCCGCTTCTTTTCACCCGACAGCGGGGAGCTACACCGGCAGGACGTAGCACGTGGGAGGATCACGCTAATCCCACTAGTTCCCTTCCGCCCCGAAAAGGCGCCTCGACCGACCAGAGGAGGCGCTATAGTGCAGCGACCAGGACACATACCCCTACTCCGGCTTCCCACCTGCAGACACCAGCCTATCGTGCCGGTATGGATGCACGACCAAGCCGGAGGTACTGTAACACGGGGCGTGAACCTGCGACCCTCGTGTTGGTAGGCAGGGAATCTACCGCTACACTACCCGGACGCCCAGTCTCTAACACACACACACACAGACACACACACACACTAGGGTTGTGCGATGTCAGTAAATTATCCATCGTGATTATTCCACAGTGAACCATCGTGATCCACAATGGCATCGTCATTGGCGGGGGTGGGGGGAATAATTAATAAATTATTAAGTCTCTGCGGTGCGGTAATGCCATTCATTGCAATGCGTTCATTACAACTGGACAGCTGAGCTCTTCACGGAGACCAGCGGGCTTCGATAGGCTACTAAAGCCTCTGTACTAACAGCACAGAGCCAGGTGACTGAATGAAGCAGTGGCTCTCACTACCAACAATTTGAACGGCGCAAATAACAAAACGTTAACGTTTCAGGTCCTCACCAACAACGTGTGTGTGTTGAATTTAACTAGCTGGCAGTAAACTGACTGAATTACTGGCTGATATAACGTTAGATTCGCGTGGGCTTTTGAACCTAATGAGAGCGATTTGACGAGAGGAGAGTTGAGAGAGAAACACAGCTGCTGCTGATGCGTCTATAGCGTTGAGGCTGCTGCTGTGAGCGACTTCAACTTTCACTTTGGAAACAGGCGAGTTAAATTCACAGTTGAAGACTTGTACTCACTTTGGGTTGAAAACAGGAAAGAACGTGAAGTTTCTTCTTTGTCTTAAAAGTTTTCACAACAAAATAACTGACTTCTCACGCGCGGGGGACGCCCCGGCGTCATTAAACAAGCGCACCCAGTGCAGAGAAGCAGTGGAGCGGAGGAGGGGGAGGGGAGACTTCTCTGAGTCTGAACTGGGTGCGCTCGTTTAATGCCGCCGGCGCATCCCCCACGCGTCACGGTGAGTGGACTTGGTATTTTTTATTATTAAAACATCACAAATTTATTTCGAACAGATAATGAATCACGATGATCCGATGTAGACGGCTCAGAGGTCGATGGGGGGTCGGCCAATCACGATGGTCGATGCCATCGTCCATCGTGCCAACCCTAACACACACACACACACACACGTGCAGTGTAGGCCAGCCGCAGCAGCCAAAGCCCAGGCAGTCCCAGTTGCAGGCAGAGATTTGGAAAGCCTCGTCATGCGTGAGCGGGCAGAGTGCCCGCGGTGCTCCCGGCTCTCCCCGTCTCCCATCTCCTCCGTCTCATGTCTCCTCCGATCCGATTTGTGTTTCCTCCACTGGAGCGGAGGAGGTCTGCACCAGGCTCATCCGGCTATTTGCTAAGGCTTGTTAAAGGACGCCTGCTGATTCCTGCCTGCTCCTTGGCCGCTGCAGGGTGCTGCTCACTCAGCCATGCGGCGTCAGCGGAGGCGACCGACGGCCAAAGCCGGAATGTTGACACGCGAGCGGCGACGTTTCAACGCTATTAAGCATTGTTTAAAGGCAATTTATTCCACAGCATGATCAAAGCTGAACCAGTGGTGCGAGAGAGAGAGACAGACAGAGAGACAGCGAGAGAGAGAGAGAGACACACACACACAGAGAGATACAGAGAGAGAGAGAGAGAGAGGAAGACACAGACACACAGAGAGAGAGATAATCAGAGAGAGGGAGAGAGACACAGAGAGACACAGAGAGAGATTGTTAAACCACTAACCCCTCTGTCTGATCACAGTCAAATCACTGTGTACATCAAAAAGACAGATAACACTACACACACACAGCCCAGTAAGCTGTTCCATATCAAGAAATCATACAGATGGGCCCAAAACAGCACTGAAGATTTCCAGAAAGCAATTTGCAGCCATGAAATTCAAACACTCTTAGATACCTTTCTGGATACCACATATGCTCACAGTAAAGAAGGAGTCAATCTGGCAGTACAAAATGTAAATACCATGTTTATAAGAGCAGCACAGAAATCGCAATTGAAACAGAACAAACCCAAACGCAAACTCAAAAAAGAAGATGATTGGTTCGACCAAGACTGCAAAAACATCAGAAAAGAACTTAGAGCATTATCCAATCAGAAACATAGAGATCCAAATAATACAAACATTCGTCTTCTTTACTGTGAAACATTAAAACAATACAAACGTACACTCAGAACCAAGAAAGCACAATACACCTACAAGCAACTGACACTAATAGAGGAGTCGATCAATACAAATCAGTTCTGGAATAATTGGAACAAACTGAAAAAATCCAAACAAGAAGAATTGGCAATACAAGATGGAGAAATATGGACCCAACATTTCCAACTACTCTTTAAAGAAGTTAAATCAAATACAAACCCTAACCAGGAACATATAAACAAAAAACTTGAAGAATTAGAATTGACTATTAAAGATAACCAGAACCCCCTAGACTCCCCTATTACTGAACAGGAACTCAAGGACAAAATCAAAAAAGTCAAAACTAAGAAAGCAGCTGGCCCTGACAGCATCCTAAACGAGATGCTAAAATGCCTGAGCTCTAAATTCCAATTGACAATCTCAAAGTTATTTAACTTGGTTCTGAGTGTAGGTTACTTCCCTGACATCTGGACTCTTGGACTAATAACCCCAATCTTTAAAAATGGAGATAAATTTGACCCTGATAATTACAGAGGCATTTGTGTGAACAGTAATCTGGGGAAGATTTTCGGTAAAATTATAAATTCTAGACTGCTAGACTTCCTTACGAAACACAATGTCTTGAGTAGAAGCCAAATTGGATTTTTACCAAAATTCCGCACATCTGATCATATTTACACCCTACACACCCTAATTGATAAACATGTAGTACAAAATAAAAACAAAATTTTTGCATGCTTTATTGACTTCAGAAAAGCTTTTGATTCTATTTGGCACCAATGATTATTTTATAAAGTTATTGAAAGTGGTGTAGGGGGTAAAACATATGATATCATTAAATCAATGTATACGGAAAATAAATGTGGCATAAAAATTGGTGATAAAAGAACAAATTTCCTCTCTCAGGAACGAGGGGTGAGGCAGGGATGCTGCTTGAGTCCAACCTTGTTCAACATCTATATCAATGAATTGGCAAAAATCCTAGAACAATCAGCAGCACCCGGCCTCACTCTACACGACTCAGAGATTAAATTCCTGCTCTATGCAGACGATCTGGTTCTGCTGTCTCCTACTGAACAGGGATTACAGCAGAGCCTGGACCTGCTGGAGCAGTACTGCCAGACCTGGGCCCTGGCAGTAAACATGAAAAAGACCAAAATTATGATATTTCAAAAAAGGCCCAGATCTCAGGGAAAAACATTTACATTTACACTAGGAGGAAACCACATTGAACATTGCCAGAACTACAATTATCTAGGCCTAAAAATCACCAACACAGGAAATTTTAACCTTGCAGTGAATGAACTGAAAGAAAAAGCACGCAGGGCTTTCTATGCCATAAAACGACAAATTTTTGTAGACATTCCAATTAGAATCTGGCTAAAAATATTCCAATCAGTAATTGAACCAATTGCCCTCTATGGCAGTGAAGTGTGGGGTCCTGTCACAAATCAAGACTTTAGCAACTGGGACAAACATCCAATTGAGACCCTGCATGCAGAGTTCTGTAAGAACCTCTTACACGTCCAGAGGAAAACAACAAACAATGCATGCAGGGCAGAATTAGGCCAATATCCTTTACTGATCAAAATACAAAAAAGGGCAATCAAATTCTGGCAACATTTGAAAAACAGTGACCCCCACTCATACCATTACAAAGCCCTGCAATACCAAGACTTGAGCAAAAGCAGTCCCCTCACTCAGCTGGTCCTGACGCTCAGTTCACTAACACACACTAACCCTCCACAGCCTCAGGACCAGTACATCAAAATACACCAAATTATAACTCAACAGAAACAAAATTATATTACTCATTGGGAAACACAAACCAAAACCCAAAACAAAATGCAATGCTATCTGGCCCTAAAAAGACAGTACACTGTGGCAGAATACCTGCACACAGTGACTGATACCAAACTGAGAACCACCTTGACGAAGTACAGACTCAGTGAGCACGGCCTGGCCATTGAAAAAGGCAGACACAGGCAAACATGGCTGCCGGCAGAAGAGAGACTGTGCTCACATTGCGACATGCGAGTGGTGG
>NC_139626.1:50431299-50433799 GCF_964638095.1 Poromitra crassiceps
CTGTCACTCACATTTGTTTCGTTCTGCGGTTCCATCCGGCCTCCAGCCCGGGGGCGGGCATTTTCAGAAAGTACAAAGTGCACGGGCCAATCAGGGACCTGCCTTATAGTTGACATCATAACCAACCAATCAGGGACTCCACTGGCAAAGCTGTAATGGCTGCTTCCATGGCTTTGCGGCTCGAGCATTAACGTCAACGTCTGTTGAGTTTACACAGCCATAAGTGCAGTTATTCCAGAAATAGACCCAATAACAACAATTAAACAAGACCAAAGACCAGGAGGCAACAGCGGCATTTCTAAGCAGAAAATATGCTTCCGTCGTTCTCCCCGAGTAGATTTGGATTTGACTACTTAAAGGACTTAAAGGAAGGCGTTGCTGGTTTTCAACCCGCTTATAATCTCTGTAATATAAAGCAGCAGTGCTTACCTTCGGTATATGTTTTCTACATCGAGAAATCCTCAATTTGACTGCCTGCAGAAACTCCGCCCCCGCCAGCTGGTATGGCTCATTAAAACTCGTTAAAGGCTCTTGATGTGATTATTCGTGGACGTCCGCATCCAGAAAAAAAACTAAAGAAACAATAACAGCCGCCCTCGAGCAAACACCTGTTCACTTCCTGTACAGAATGATGTGTTTTGCATCATTCTGTACAGGAAGTGCTGGAATAAAGTGCAAGGTAAAGGCTGCCCATCTGCATGATGACTGACATTGTAATGACACAAAGCGGGTTGAAAATCACCAAAGTCTCCCTTTGAGGTGTTCGAAATTAAAAGAAAATTGGGGTAACCTAGCCTACTACAATGAATGTCAATTACTTGCCTTGGTAGTTTTAAGCTTTACTTAACCAATGCATATAAGGCACGATGCGTTCATGTGCATACGGATCATGCGTGCTTCTGTCAGATTAGAGGTCCCAATGTCCAATCAGGAGTCAGGAGACAAAAAGAGGGAAAATCTATGAGAGAAACTTCCACCGCTATGTGTTCGACGCATTGTGCTTTCAGAAAACGGTTTGCATTTGAAACTTTACTGGTCCCAGGTTTGAATTGGATTTCCGGCTTTGGCCCTGCTCAAAGAAAGGCTCTCCCACCTAACTCCTCCAGCAGACACCCGGAGAGGGGAAGGGGAGGATGTGCATATTGAAAGCACTGCAGGCTGCAGTAGAACCTGAGCAAACTGCAACGCCAGCTGAATCCACTGAACACTGATGGTCTTGTTGTCTGAGGCTGGATGGGAACTGACAGCCCGCCATAACACTATGAAGACATCCTCTGCCTCGCCCGTGCACAACCATATTAGGGCATCCTATTCCTCGCTAGTGCCAAAGCACTGTGGGTAATCTCTCTCTCTCTCTCTCTGTCTCTCTGTCTCTCTCTCTCTGTCTCTCTCTCTCTCTGTCTCTCTCTCTCTGTCTCTGTGAGAGGAAGGAGAACCTGTCCGCTGACGTCACGCCGAGGACAACAAAGGCACGGCTGCCATCCTGTTTACTACATGAGGAGCTCAGCTCTGAAGTAGCACATCATCATCAGCCATTAAAGAAGACGAGAAAGAGGGAGGGAGATGGGGGGGATGCATTTAACTCCCCCATCCTACCAACATACGTGGACTACCAGAGTCCCTGGGGACCCCCGACAATAATAAGCAACCATAATACCAAAATGTTAACTTTTCATTTCATCTCAAAACATTTATTACTTATGTAATTCATGTCACCGGGGGGCAAGGGGGGATAGAGACGCTGCATGAAATAGGCCACGCCCATCACGGGGGAAAGGCTCCGTTCATTTCCACACACCAGCGTCATTTTCCTTGAATTAAACATAGCTAAAAGCTGTTGTGTGGTGGGGCTGCGCAGACAACAAATGTAAAAAATCGCCAGTTAAAGTTGTTTTGTACTCCTGAGCAAAACAAGGAAGCCATTGAGAATTGGCGAGAAGAAAAATGTGGATCTAGCTGTCAAGGAAGTAAGTTGGAGTGTTCATCTTCCGCATATACGATCTTTTGGTGCAACACGCAACCGTGCACGTGACATAGGAGAACGCCAGGAGTGGACAGTTGTTTGTGTTTTCCCCCGTCTTGGGCGTGGTTTCTGAATGATGAGGCGTTACGCAGTGTCTCTATAGGATAGTTATTTGAGGAAGGTTGGAGTTAGTTAGCATCCTGTCGTCAAATTAGTGGAGAGAGCACATGCGGAAACCTGTGCCTGTTTCGTTCAAAATGACTGAACCCGCCCAGATAGTGTGTTACTTTAAATTAGGGGCGGTGGCCAACATGAACTCGAGAGACAGTCAGCTCCAGGAGATGGGGATTTTTGCAATTGCAATAATTTATGCACATTCAACCAATCTAGAAAAGCCGCTGCAAAATCAAGCATATTTGATCGCAACAAACACACACACACGCACACACACACACATGCACGCACGCACGCACGGGTATGCGCACAGACACACACACACACACACACACACACACACACACACACACACACACACAC
>NC_139626.1:50441299-50446299 GCF_964638095.1 Poromitra crassiceps
CTGCCTCATACTGAGCTCTAAACAGCAGATAGAGCCCTACACCTGCCTCACACTGAGCTCTATACAGTAGATAGAGCCCTACACCTGCCTCACACTGAGCTCTATACAGCAGATATAGCCCTACACCTGCCTCATACTGAGCTCTATACAGCAGATAGAGCCCTACACCTGCCTCACACTGAGCTCTATACAGCAGATAGAGCCCTACACCTGCCTCACACTGAGCTCTATACAGCAGATAGAGCCCTACACCTGCCTCACACTGAGCTCTATACAGCAGATAGAGCCCTACACCTCCCTCATACTGAGTTCTATACAGCAGATGGAGCCCTACACCTGCCTCATACTGAGCTCTATACAGCAGATAGAGCCCTACACCTGCCTCATACTGAGTCCTATACAGCAGATAGAGCCCTACACCTGCCTCATACTGAGCTCTATACAGCAGATAGAGCCCTACACCTGCCTCATACTGAGCTCTATACATCAGATAGAGCCCTACAGCTGCCTCATACTGAGCTCTATACAGCAGATAGAGCCCTACACCTGCCTCATACTGAGCTCTATACAGCAGATAGAGCCCTACACCTGCCTCATACTGAGCTCTATACATCAGATAGAGCCCTACAGCTGCCTCATACTGAGCTCTATACATCAGATAGAGCCCTACACCTGCCTCATACTGAGCTATACACAGCAGATAGAGCCCTACAGCTGCCTCATACTGAGCTATATACATCAGATAGAGCCCTACACCTGCCTCATACTGAGCTCTATACAGCAGATAGAGCCCTACACCTGTCTCATACTGAGCTCTATACAGCAGATAGAGCCCTACACCTGCCTCACACTGAGCTCTATACATCAGATAGAGCCCTACACCTGCCTCATACTGAGCTCTATACATCAGATAGAGCCCTACACCTGCCTCATACTGAGCTCTATACATCAGATAGAGCCCTACACCTGCATCATACTGAGCTCTATACATCAGATAGAGCCCTACACCTGCCTCACACTGAGCTCTATACATCAGATAGAGCCCTACACCTGCCTCACACTGAGCTCTATACAGCAGATAGAGCCCTACACCTGCCTCACACTGAGCTCTATACAGCAGATAGAGCCCTACACCTGCCTCATACTGAGCTCTAAACAGCAGATAGAGCCCTACACCTGCCTCATACTGAGCTCTATACAGCAGATAGAGCCCTACACCTGCCTCATACTGAGTTCTATACAGCAGATAGAGCCCTACACCTGCCTCATACTGAGCTCTATACAGCAGATAGAGCCCTACAGCTGCCTCATACTGAGCTCTATACATCAGATAGAGCCCTACACCTGCCTCACACTGAGCTCTATACATCAGATAGAGCCCTACACCTGCCTCACACTGAGCTCTATACAGCAGATAGAGCCCTACACCTGCCTCACACTGAGCTCTATACAGCAGATAGAGCCCTACACCTGCCTCATACTGAGCTCTAAACAGCAGATAGAGCCCTACACCTGCCTCATACTGAGCTCTATACAGCAGATAGAGCCCTACACCTGCCTCATACTGAGTTCTATACAGCAGATAGAGCCCTACACCTGCCTCATACTGAGCTCTATACATCAGATAGAGCCCTACAGCTGCCTCATACTGAGCTCTATACAGCAGATAGAGCCCTACACCTGCCTCATACTGAGCTCTATACAGCAGATAGAGCCCTACACCTGCCTCATACTGAGCTCTATACATCAGATAGAGCCCTACACCTGCCTCACACTGAGCTCTATACAGCAGATAGAGCCCTACACCTGCCTCACACTGAGCTCTATACAGCAGATAGAGCCCTACACCTGCCTCATACTGAGTTCTATACAGCAGATAGAGCCCTACATTACATTACATTACATTACATTACGTCATTTGGCAGACGCTTTTATCCAAAGCGACTTACAATAACACATTTTTTGTCAGCAATAGAGCAATCAACTATGGAGCACAGTCTATGACAAACTACAACTTCTGAAGGAACAGTGGTACAAGTTTAGGTTAGTGGTACAAGGCTGGTTAGTTTTTTTTTTTTTTTTTTTTTTTTTTTTTGAAAGAGAGAGAACGAAGTTAGATCAAGAAGGGCCCAGATGGAGCCTGAAAAGGTGTGTCTTTAGTCTTTTCCGAAAGATCGGCAGTGATTCAGCTGTCCTGACCGAAGGTGGAAGCTCGTTCCACCATTGAGGTGCCAGGGATGAGAAGAGTCGAGATCGGGATGAGCGACTTTTGAGCCCCCGTAGCGAAGGAGGGGCGAGGCGACCTGCACTGGTGGAGGAGCGAAGGGAGCGCTGAGAGGTTTGGAACCTGACCATGGATTGGAGGTACCGTGGAGTTGACTGGTGTACTGCCCTGTAGGCCAGTACCAGTGTCTTGAATTTGATGCGGGCCGGGATGGGAAGCCAGTGGAGCTCCTGGAAGAGGGGAGTGACGTGAGAGAATTTGGGTTGGTTGAATATCAGACGGGCTGCAGCATTCTGAATGAGCTGAAGCGGTCGGATGTCGGTGGCAGGTAGGCCGGCCAGGAGCACGTTGCAGTAGTCCAGGCGGGAGGAGACAAGAGACTGGACCAGGAGTTGAGTCGCTTCTCTTGTGAGAAAGGGACGGATTTTGCGGATGTTGTAGAGAGAGAACCTACACCTGCCTCATACTGAGCTCTAAACAGCAGATATAGCCGTACACCTAACTCATACTGAGCTCTAAACAGCAGATAGAGCCCTACACCTGCCTCATACTGAGCTCTATACATCAGATAGAGCCCTACACCTGCATCATACTGAGCTCTATACATCAGATAGAGCCCTACACCTGCCTCACACTGAGCTCTATACATCAGATAGAGCCCTACACCTGCCTCACACTGAGCTCTATACAGCAGATAGAGCCCTACACCTGCCTCATACTGAGCTCTAAACAGCAGATAGAGCCCTACACCTGCCTCACACTGAGCTCTATACAGTAGATAGAGCCCTACACCTGCCTCACACTGAGCTCTATACAGCAGATATAGCCCTACACCTGCCTCATACTGAGCTCTATACAGCAGATAGAGCCCTACACCTGCCTCACACTGAGCTCTATACAGCAGAAAGAGCCCTACACCTGCCTCACACTGAGCTCTATACAGCAGATAGAGCCCTACACCTGCCTCACACTGAGCTCTATACAGCAGATAGAGCCCTACACCTGCCTCATACTGAGTTCTATACAGCAGATAGAGCCCTACACCTGCCTCATACTGAGCTCTATACAGCAGATAGAGCCCTACACCTGCCTCATACTGAGTTCTATACAGCAGATAGAGCCCTACACCTGCCTCATACTGAGCTCTATACAGCAGATAGAGCCCTACACCTGCCTCATACTGAGCTCTATACATCAGATAGAGCCCTACAGCTGCCTCATACTGAGCTCTATACAGCAGATAGAGCCCTACACCTGCCTCATACTGAGCTCTATACAGCAGATAGAGCCCTACACCTGCCTCATACTGAGCTCTATACATCAGATAGAGCCCTACAGCTGCCTCATACTGAGCTCTATACATCAGATAGAGCCCTACACCTGCCTCATACTGAGCTATACACAGCAGATAGAGCCCTACAGCTGCCTCATACTGAGCTATATACATCAGATAGAGCCCTACACCTGCCTCATACTGAGCTCTATACAGCAGATAGAGCCCTACACCTGTCTCATACTGAGCTCTATACAGCAGATAGAGCCCTACACCTGCCTCACACTGAGCTCTCTGCAGCAGGTAGCCTCAGCCAGGCAGTGTGATCCATGGCAGACTTCAGCCTGTTCAAACTGAGCAGATAATCACAGCAGCATTGGGCACTGCACCACCTCGTAAATGAGCTTATTAGCCATCTTTCTTCTCTTCTCTTGTTGTTCATGCAGGTGTAGGTGCCGTGCTGTGGAAGCCTCTTTCAGATAATACACACAATGCCCCATTAAAGCCATTAGTGCCTAAAGGGTGTTGTTCCCATTATCACAGTACAAAAAACACATTTTCTCAGGTGACAATTCTTCTCTGCCATACAATTAAGTGTCATTCAGCATTTTTTCAGCATTTTCTGCTGGTTTGTTTGCTTTTTCTTCGCATTTGAAAGTCCAAAGAAAAAATACGGTTGCAAAACACATGTATTGGAAAAGCAAGTTTAGTGTGTGTGTGTGTGTGTGTGTGCGTGTGTGCGTGTGTGTGTGTGTGTGCGTGTGCGTGTGCGTGTGCGTGTGCGTGTGCGTGTGCGTGTGCGTGTGCGTGTGCGTGTGCGTGTGTGTGTGTGTGCGTGCGCACGTGTGTGCATGTGTATATGTCTGTGTGGTCACATTAAAAAATAATGTGACTTCAGTTAATTGTGTTTTTCTCTGAGGTATACTTAGACATTTCATTTTCTAATTAACTTCAATCCACTCGTCTGTCTTGTTTTATTATACAGTCTTTGAGATGAGACATTGTATTAAGCCACAAGGACTTTCCCTCTCAGAGAGGGACAGAGAGAGAGGAGAGGAGGTGGAGACAGAGAGGAGAGGAGGAGGAGACAGAGAGGAGAGCAGGAGGAGACAGAGAGGAGAGACAGAGAGGAGAGGAGGTGGAGACAGAGAGGAGAGGAGAAGGAGACAGAGAGGAGAGACAGAGAGGAGAGGAGGAGGAGACAGAGAGGAGAGGAGGTGCAGACAGAGAGGAGAGGAGGAGGAGACAGAGAGGAGAGGAGGAGGAGACAGAGAGGAGAGGAGGAGGAGACAGAGAGGAGAGGAGGAGGAGACAGAGAGGAGGTGGACGTGGAGACAGAGAGGAGGTGGACGTGGAGACAGAGAGGAGAGGAGGAGGAGACAGAGAGGAGAGGAGGTGGAGACAGATAGGAGAGGAGGTGGAGACAGAGGGGAGAGGAGAAGGAGACAGAGAGTAGAGGAGGTGGAGACAGAGGGGAGAGGAGAAGGAGACAGAGGAGAGACA
>NC_139626.1:50456299-50501299 GCF_964638095.1 Poromitra crassiceps
TCTCTCTCCCTGCACGTTGATCTCTCTCTCTCCCTGCACGTTGATCTCTCTCTCTCCCTGCACGTTGATCTCTCTCTCTCTCTGCACGTTGATCTCTCTCTCTCTGCACGTTGATCTCTCTCTCTCTCTGCACGTTGATCTCTCTCTCTCTCTGCACGTTGATCTCTCTCTCTCTCTGCACGTTGATCTCTCTCTCTCTGCACGTTGATCTCTCTCTCTCCCTGCATGTTACTTTTGTCTGCTGCAGAGTCGTATAATAGAAGAGTTGCGACATCTCCACTCACTCCAATGGACCAGTTTTTTACCTCACAAAAGTTCCCGGAAGTAAGGTTTGGGATTTTAAACAGCGCTGCAGAGTTGCAGTTGCAGTTTGTGATGTACTTTGAAAGGGTCAGACGTTTACAGAATCAAATTGTATATTATCTGCTTTATTTCAGCATTCAAATGTAGCACGCATTTTGGACCCCCGCTGACACCACTCTCTTACTAGCTTGGTGTGGTCCGCCGTAATAAGACCGCTCCATCTCAATGTACTTCCTGTGCAGTCCCCGCTAGCCCCCTGCATGCTACGTCTGTTAGCGTCCCTCCATCCTGCTACATATCTACACCCCAACCCCTCCACCTGCCATTATTCACTTCTGTAATCCACTTTTGCCTTTCTCATCTCTTTTTCTTGGTAAATGTAAATGGTAAATGGACTGCATTTATATAGTGCCTTTATCCAAAGCGCTTTACAATGTGCCTACCTACATTCACCCATTCACACACCGAAGGTGACCACGCAGGGTGCTGGCACAGCCATCGGGAGCAATGTGGGGTTCAGTGTCTTGCCCAAGAACACTTTGACATGCGGACTGGAGGAGCCGGGGATCGAACCTCCGACCTTCTGGCAAGTGGGCGACGCACTCTACCTCCTGAGCCACAGCCACCCCAATCTTCTAATATAAATACGCAGACGCATTTGTTCATATATAAATATAAACAGGCGCATATTTGTTCAAATATAAGTCGCAGGCGCATATTTGTTCAAATATAAGTATACACAGGTGCATATTTGTTCAAATATAAGTATACACAGTAGAGGTCTTCGGGTATGCCCGACCCCCCGAATACCCGAGGTTCCGACCCGGACCCGGCCGGGTCTGGGTCCATTCAAAAGAAGTGCCTCCGGGTCTGGGTCGGTTCCGGTAGCGATTGTCACGGGTCTCGGGGCTCTGACAGTGAAATGCCGGGTCCAATAAGACCAGAGTGGACCCGGCTATCAGCGCTGATCAAGAGAGAAACGCATCAAAACAGCACACGTGAGGCTTGTTGTCACAAACTGCAAGTAAATCCATAGAGAAAATAACTAGCAAAGAGCGTTCCCATCTGCAATGAAAATTACTTCCTCGTTTACATGAGGCGCATGTGACCACCACATGCGTACACATGCGCCTCAGGCAAACGAGGAAGTGATTTTCGTTGCAGGGAGGTAAGCCTCTTGCTGCCTCCTCTCGCTATGGATTTAATTGAAGATGACTGTTTCCCGTACTTTGGATTATTATTCGATGATCGCATGGTGAGTACACAAGTCACAACATGTATGTGATTGTTTCTAGCGCTGTTGTGTGTGTTTTTGGGCGAAGGAACGGCGGTAGACTGCCACTGTACTATCTAACTAGTCTAGCGTTAACAGTATAGCAGCCCCCGTGTTTCACTGTGAAATACACTTTCTACAACTTGTAGCAGTTAACAAGCAACTTTGACGTCGACACCACTAGTCTCTGCCTCGGTATTTCTCGGATCTAACCTGAGCATTTGTTTTATTGAAATTTGTATTGATCCAGTATTGACTAAGATCGCTTCAGCTGGCAGCCGCGGTGCCCCCGCCTGCCTCGGTAGCATGTGCACATACATCCACATCACATTGTTAGTGTGAAAGAGAGAGAGAGTATTTACCTCGCAGCAGCATGTTCGCTAGAGCCGAGGCAGGAGGGGCATATGTGTACCGCAGCTGCCCAGCTGAAGCCATCTTGGTCAGGATCAATTTTAAAAACAAATCTCAGATTCGTCACTTGGACATAAAAAGATATCGTCCACGTTGAAATATATACCAAAATGATCCTTTAAGTTTCCTCTCTTCACAGGAAGATCTTTCAAAAACCTGATGTATTCCTTCAATGCGTCCCTACTGCTCCTTTTCTCAGCACAGCCCTGCTTTATATGCATGCAGTTCCACCCTTCCACACCTGGGATGGCTCAGTGCTCAGTCTCCTGCTGTCGGCCACAGAGAAGCTGATCAGTGCACTTCTGTTCCTGCATGCATCTAGATTTGTCCAGGATGAATATTCACGGGTGCATCACTTTGAAGAAGCCACTTGATACTTAGAAAGCGCTTAAGATAATGTTGTTTACAAAACATAAAACAAAGATGAATGAATCACAGAGGGATGTTTGGGTCAGAGGAACGGTTTCCATGCCGTGGTTTGGGGGATCAGGAAGTAAACGTGAATGATGCTGGTGATTCCCAAAATGGCTTCCAATGGCGTTTCTTGCATAATGCGGAAGTGTTTAATGTCATCAGCTCCGGAGGTAGAGGGGGCACGGTGGGTTCGATTCCCGCGCGGGGCGGATGAAGGGTGCCCAATCTTGTCCGTCCAGATTCCGCCTCGGAATCGGAAGGTTCCCGGTTCGAGGCTGGCTCCTCCCGGTAGTGTGTCAAAGTGCCCTTGAGCAAGACACTGAACCTCTTGCGTGGCTGCAGAGACCGTCGTTATGTGAACGTGTGAATGCGAGGTATTCATTTAAAAGAGCTTTGGGTAGTCGGGATAAGACTATATCAAATCTGCTCTATCAATATTTACCATTTTACCAACCCTTGGCACAGCTTTTAATGGTCTATTTTGAATGCACTGGCTGGTACGCTTTCATTCTGGTTATTTGTTGATGCCACCGGAGGCAGGACAGCTTGTAGGCCAGTACGCATCAGATGCCGAGGGCCGTGACAAAGGGAATGGCCTGGAACGTTGCTTTGTAGAGGTTATTTATTTTCCTCCTCAACAGGACTGAAGCTATTGGTATTCTCCACACGCTGCTGTGGGGGCCCTCCTGCTGCTGCGTGGAGACAGAGAAAACACTGGGGAAATGTCAAAAAGTGGCTCTCAGTGTGATACTCCTGCTTCTATCTCTCCACTGCTACAAAAGTCCCTCAAAGCAGACATCCAGTGGGGATTTGTAGTCTGACAAACAGCATTTGGGAGCGTTGGATATGAAAAAAGTTTGGGAACTTTTGTCTACTTTTGTCCATCTTTGTAGCAAAATGTAATAACAAAGAAGGAATGTTCTTGGCGTTAGGGAGGACAGCAGGGCTGTTTAAAGAAGCTAGAGCTGATACCTTCTGTCAGGCATGTACAGGTGTGTGGACCCAAATGCAGAACTAAGTGAAGCAGCAGGCAGGTTTCCGGGAGCACAAAAGGTTTACTGAAACTTGAAATATCAAAAAATAACAAAACCTCTATAGCACAAGGCTAGGCTAAACTTGAGACAAGCTAAACAAGGAGAGCAACAATACAGGGTAGACAATGACTCGACAAAGACTAGACACAGACTGAGACGATACTGTATATAGACAGAGGTAACTAATGAAACATGAGGGACAGCTGGGGAAGGCAGGAACACAGAGGGCAAAACGGGAGAACTCAGGTAATGGGGCAGATTAACGAGGGAACATAGGCAACAGGTGGGAGGAAAACAGATAACACACAAGGAATATAACATAACAAAGGCCTTTCTCTACAGTATGTAGAGAAATGTAGTATATATATATATATATATATATATATATATATATATATATATATATAGGCAACAAAGTCAAGCATACCCTCACGTCACAGTGTTTCTCTCTCTGCCAAAACATGTCCTCCTCAATGATCACTCGTTCTGACCAAACCCCACTGCTACTGACGTCCCCGGGGTCCTAGCGCCACAAGTGCCTATATTTACCCCCCGCCCGCCACAAAAAAGGAGGAGAAGAAGAAGAAGAAGAAGAAGAGGAAGAGGAAGAAATATATGCAAATCCCAAATAGAAAATTGACCCAACGAGCGAATATCCAAATAGTCGCTGGCATGCAGTAACCCTGCATTGGAGTAACCTTCCATTTCTCACAGCAGCCATCTTGTGGCTAAAAGTCAGGGTAGACACAGGGGCAACCAAACCCTTAATGAGGGTTACCAACTTCCAATGTAAGTGTCCCATGCAGTGCTGGGGGCCCACATCAATGTTTTGGTTGCACCTGTGTTTACCCTGCCTTATAGACACAAAATGGCAGCTGTGAAAGTGGCTCGTGAGCATTAGCGTGATGGAGCTGACGGTACACTCCTGGCAGTGAACCTTTCTGGGCCCATTTTGTACACTGGTGTATTTCTCTCACTACCGTGTGGGTAATTGGACCTGATATTTCCAGCAGCCACAACGGAGAGAGATCTTCAGCTGTCTAACACATCAGTGGTAGGCTACACGTCATGCAGGTTTGGGCGTCAGCTCCTCACAATCAAAGAGCGAGTGCTTCTCTCCAGACGCTCAACCATCACGAATCAACTCGAGCAACAAGAACAGCATGGAAGAGACAGAGAGAGCAATTCCCCCAGCGACAGCAGCTTCAAAAGACCAGGATGCAACGCGGCCACAGACAGCTTGTGTTGTGAGTACGGGACACACACCGTGTCATGTTCTGAATAAAGAGAGAGAAACAGGCTTCAGTTACAGTGTTGGGCAAGTTACTTTCAAAATGTAATATACTACATATTACTAGTTACTCTCATTTGAAAGTAACAAGTTACTTTACAATATTGCGGTCTGTGTAGAGTAACATGTTGCTTATTACACTGTTTTTGCATGACTTTCGTCATCCTCGACTCCACTCTCTCCTTCCACTCCCACATCAAAACCATCACCAAATCTGCCTTCTACCACCTCAGAAACATCTCCCGACTCCGGCCATCACTCTCTGACTCCGTTGCTGAAACCCTCATACACGCCTTCATCACCTCCCGCCTGGACTACTGTAACGGAGTCCTGTTCGGGGTTCCCAACAAAACCCTGGACAGGCTCCAATATGTACAAAACTCAGCTGCCAGGGTTCTGACCCGCACCAAACCCTGGCAGCACATCACTCCCACCCTCATCCACCTCCACTGGCTCCCGGTCAAGTCCCGTATCCTGTACAAAATCCATCTCCTCACCTACAAATCCCTCCACGCCCTCGCCCCCCAGTACCTGTCTGACCTCCTGCAACCCTACACCCCGTCCCGGAACCTGAGGTCCTCCAACTCGGGTCTCCTCTCCATCCCCCACTCCCGCCTGTGGACCTTTGGGGCCAGAGCCTTCAGCGTGGCGGCCCCCACCCTCTGGAACTCTCTCAACAGCCGAAATCCACAACGCCCCATCACTGGCTACTTTCAAAACTCTACTCAAAACTCACCTGTTCTCTCTCTCAAACACAGCCTTCGGCAACTAGTCTCCTCTGTTCTTTGTTGTTTTTTGTTATCTTCTATGTGTGTCCGTCATCTTTTTGTACTTTTGTAAAGCGGCCTTGGGTTCCTTGAAAGGCGCTATATAAATCCAAGCTATTATTATTATTAATATTATTATTATTATTATTAAAATAACTGCAGTAGCAGAATGACATCGCCGCCCTGGAACATCCCGAAAAAAATGATTTCAACCTTGAAGTAATGGTATCCTTTTTCCTTTGTTATTGTCATCTATAGTGGTTATTTGCATAAAAACACACAATTTGATTAGGAAATTATTGTATCTTTAGCCTATTTAAATATATGCTTTGATTAAAAAAAAGTAACTCAATTTGTAACTTTTGTTACTTAACACATTGAATGCCAGCCATGTTTTCATTCCTGTAGGTAAGTTGTGCCAGGGGTGTTTTTGACGATTCTGGCTCATTTTAGAACAGCCGAGGATTCTTTTCTGTTAAGAATTCATGAACACCAATCATCTAAAAATAACTAATAGAATGTGTGCTTTCTCTGTCTAAAAGAGTTAGTTTGCAGAGTTAGTAGTTATGTAGATATTAGCCGTTGAGTACAGCATGGTTTCAGCGTCTGGAAATTTATTCAGAGATAAATGGCTTTTTGTGAAACAGTCACTTTAACCATTCATTTTTGGCATCAGTAAGACCGTCAGACATTCTAAACAATAGTTTTGAACAGTAATTTCCTCCATAACAACAGGAAACACCCCTCTCATTCAAACTCCTCCCTCCGTGTGTCTTCTCCTCCTTCCTCCTGGCTCTATGCGGGCGTGTCAGAAGCGCGTTGTGCTGCCTGCCTGTCTGTCTGCGTGCCTGCCTGCCTGCTTGCCTGCGTGCGGGGACGAGTCTGAAATGGATTACTGTAAAATCGCCAAGCCATTTCCTTGAATGGCTTGCTCCCGCGGTGTGTGTGTGTGTGTGTGTGTGTGTGTGTGTGTGTGTGTGTGTGTGTGTGTGTGTGTGTGTGTGTGTGTTCGCGCGTTGCTCCGCGGCTCTGGGGGGGAGGGGATCTCTGTCCGTTCTGTGTGTGTGTCTCCGGCTTCTGACTGTAAAATCGCCAAGCCATTTCCGCGGGAGGCGGCTGCTTTTGGTGTACGGGTCCCGTGGCTGTGGCTTCTCTCTGTATCTGTCGCCACTTAGTGGTCGGTAAAATAGATTACACACATGCTCTTGCTCCTATAGTTATCTCGAAGATGTAAAAGGGGTTGATTGATGTCCCACCGTCAAAAAAACATGTAAGACGAGTTATTTCGGCTCTGGCACTTAAGCGTTGGATTATGTAAGACGAATTATTTCGGCTATGGCACTTAAGGTGTTAACACATTGAGTGCCAGCGACGCCATATGGCGTCAAGAGAAATTTACCGTACGCTGCCAGCGACGCCAAATGGCATCAATAACTCCAAATTCATATTTTGACGGGGGAATGTCGATCTAAGCCTCTTACATCGCCTCTTACAATATGGGAGCTATTGAATGTGTCTAGCCTATTTTACAGAACCCTTAGGTGGCGACAGTGCCCTCCAGATTAGAGAACGGCCAGGAGAAAAGAGAGAAGAAGTGATGAGGAAACGGAAATCGCAATGATATGCATGAAGCGTGCATACTGTTAGCTATGCCTGGGAAACAGCAGTCATCTGCTGCCATAATTGAGCCCCTACCGTGTCCGCTGCGATAGTCCATCCATATGATTTAGTTGCCGACACGGTGACACCAGGGTCTTTCTGAAAAATTACATTATTCTCAGCTGGGAGCTGGCGACACGCTGTAAAAAAGCAGGGGGATGCAGGCAGCGGACTTTTTCAGTGCAGATCAAACAGAGCAAACTCCTCCCACCACGAAGGAGGGGGAGGAGGGGGGTGGGGGCACGCAGGCCACTACAGCATACAACCATTCATAGTACACTGACACACCCAGGCAGCAGGCTCGATGCATAATGAGCAAACAAGCTAGAATAGGCTATCTGATGCCCACCAGCAGTAAATCAAGACCAGCAAGAAGGTGTAGGGTCTGCGCACGCAGGTTCTTTTCAAGAAAATAAAACAATGCAGGAAATTTTGTGTTTGAATATTGTTATGTTACACAAAAAATGAAAGCTTAGAATGTGTAGTTTCATCCAGAAAAAAAAAAAAGTTGATATCTTCTTTCTTTGTGGAAATATGGACTTCATCCAGCATGACCCCATGAAAGTGAGCATTTTGATGTTAGACCAAGCTGTATACTAATATTTGTAGAAAATAAACAACACATTCTTTTGACATACTTTTCCCGCAGGTAAACTAGACATTCTAACCTTTCATTTCAGCTATAGCATTTTGTTCAACTCAAAGCAGAATTCATTCTGTCGCCTTTCTAACATAAAGATGTGATTATCTCAGAAACTAATTTCAGCATGCTCTTTTCGGTCGAAAACACTCTTTTTCAGAGGGGTGTATTTCCAAAATGGAACGGTTTATAAACACATTTTTTTTTTTTTTATGAAACAGAAGGGTTCAAAGTTTCATTGAGGCTATTGGTTGTCCATATAAGAGGAACACAAAAAATGATATGGCTATATTAAAATGCATTGCGGCCTATGTGGCACAGTACAGCAACCTTTTGCCCAAGGGCGTGGCACTCAAAGTGTTAACAAAGTAACTGGTATAATATTACTGAGTTACTATTAAAAGTAATATATTACATGTAATATGTTACTTTTGTAATGAGTTACCCCCACACGCACACACGCACACACACACACACACACACACACACACACACACACACACACACACACACACACACATCCACAGTGTTTTGTAAGTTCTGCTGCTCATTTATGAAGATAATTAACATTTATGGGCGTGCGCTTCCTGGAAACACACCGAACACGGAAGCTCGAGTCGGCCAGCCAGTGGCCCAAGGCAACGGCCAATCACAGCTCCCATGCTGTTCACATTGGCCAATCACAGCTCCCGTGCTGTTCACGTCAGCCAATCACAGCTCCCGCGCTGTTCACGTCAGCCAATCACAACTCCCATAGAGACACTGCGTAACGCGTCATCATTCAGAAACCACGCCCAAGACGGGGGAAAACGGAAACCCCCCGTCCAATCCTGGCATTCTCCTACAGTATGTCACGTGCATGGTTGCGTGTTGCACAAAAAGATTGTATATACGGAAGATGAACACTCCAACTTACTTCTTGACAGCTAGATCCACATTTTTCTTCTCGCCAATTCTCAATGGCTTCCTTGTTTTGCTCAGGAGTACAAAAAAACTTTAACTGGCGATTTTTTACATTTGTTGTCTGCGCAGCCGCACCACACAACAGCTTTTAGCTATGTTTAATTCAAGGAAAATGACGCTGGTGTGTGGAAATGAACGGAGCCTTTCCCCCGTGATGGGCGTGGCCTATTTCATGCAGTGTCTCTATGCTTTTCTGCAAAGATCGCATATTTGACATAAGCGTCCGTCAGAGAATAAAAGACGAGCGTTCACATGTGGAGAGGGAAGAGCAGCCACGCTTGATGCAAACAGATGCAGATAAGCTACAGGCAAACAGCCAGAGGAGGGCGGGCCGCTCTCGCCTCAAGTACTCCTTTATAAATACACAATGCATGACAGAGTGGAAACAAAGGATCACCGTGACAACCACATAACAAACAACATCAACACAACGAGGAGTATTTAGCACCGCTATCATGCATCTGAATACGCATCGGCAAGAGACACACAACCACACATTGTATTGAATGGGTGAGAATGCAATGAGTGTGTGTGTGTGTGTGTGTGTGTGTGTGTGTGTGTGTGTGTGAGAGAGAATGAGACTGAGACAGAGAGCGACGAAACAATGTACCTCAACAATAAACGTGCAGTCAAAATAGATAATAGTAGAACAGATTTCTTCCCCCAAAGCCGAGGAGTGATGCAAGGAAACAGCCTCAGTCCAACGCTATTCAATATTTATATCAATGAATTGGCAAAAAACATTGGAGGACTCGTCAGCATCCGGCCTCACCCTCAACAACACAGAGATCAAATGTCTCCTGTACGCGGATGACCCGGTGCTGCTGTCTAACTCCAAGGAGGGCCTACAGCAGCTCCTAGATCATCTGCAGCAGTTCTGTCAGACCTGGGCCCTGACAGTCAACATAAAAAAAACTAAGATCATGGTGTTCCAGAAAAGATCCAGGTGTCAGGGAAACAGACTCCAGTTTGTCCTGGGCTCCACCACCATAGAGCACACAAACACATACACTTATTTAGGACTAAAACTCAGCTCTACAGGGAACTTCAACATGGCTGTGAATGACCTGAGGGAAAAGGCAAGAAGGGCTTTTTACGCCATCTGAAAATCCATCCAAATTAATATCCCAATCCGAATCTGGCTAAAAAAAATCAAAACAGTAATCCAACCAATCGCCCTATATGGTAGGTATGGGGTCCACTAGCAAACCAGGAATTCTCTAATTGGGACAAACACCAAATTGAGATTCTTCACACTGAATTTTGTAGATAAATTCTAAAAGTACAAAGAAAAACCCAAAATAATGCATGCAGAGCGGAACTTGGCCAATTCTCTCTTCTAATTGACATGAAAAAAAGAGCCATTACATTCTACAGACACCTCAAAACTAGTGACCCCTCCTCCTACCATCACCAAGCATTACAAAGCAAGGAAGAGAGCATAGAGAGGAGCCCCCTCAGCCAGCTGGTCCTGAGACTGACCGCCAACCCTCCCCAGCATCAGGACAGCCCTCAGTCTACCCGGCCCAACCAAATTATCACAAATCAAAAAGAAAACTATATTACTATTGGAAGAATACCACAAAAACCCAAAGTAAATTAGATTGCTATTTGGCCCTAAATCGAGACTACACGGTGGCAGACTACCTGACCACTATTACTGACCCAAAAATGAGGAAGACATTGACCAGGTACAGACTCAGTGATCATAGCCTGGCAATAGAAACAGGCAGACACCGACAGACATGGCTACCCAGAGAGGAGAGGCTGTGTTCACTTCAGATTCGGTGAATTTTTGTTAATATCCTGTAATTGCTCACTATTTTGCACTATCACCATTTAACTGCCCGTTTATTACTGTTCTGTTATTATTCTGAATAGATTCCGGTCAACAATAGTCTTCTATTATATTCTATCTTATCACATTCCATTTAATTTTATTTTCTCTTCCTCTTTGAATATCTTAAGATTTTGTGATTTATGTTACTGGGTAACAAAATGTCTTGTTTTCTGTTTTTGATTCTTTGTAATTGCTAAGTGTTGCTAATGTATGCGTTTGTCAATGTAAGATGCACCTTATCATGCCAATAAAGCCCTTTGAATTGAATTGAATTGAGAAAGAGAGAGAGAGAGAGAAAGAAAGAGAAAGTGAGAGAGAGAGAGAGAGAGAGAGAGAGAGAGAGAGAGAGAGAGAGAGATCCCCCACAGAGAGGAATTGTACAGTGGCCCCCTGCCTGCTTTGTTTCACACACAGCAGCAGTCATGTTGGCTCGAGGTTTGGCACACGACACATGACACACACACACACACAACACACACACACACACACACACACACACACACACACACATGACACACACACACACACACACACACACACACACACACACACACACACACACACACACACACTTCTCTGTCCTCTCTCCTCTTCTCCCCTCATTTCACATGTCATTGGAGTCACACAGCTCCTCTCTCTCTCCTCTCTGTCTCTAGACTTTCTCCACCATCTCTCCGCTCACACATATTCACCTCCTTTGTCTTTTCCTTTCCCATCTCCATCCATCCCCATCCTCCCCACCCCTCTTCCTCTCCTCTCTTCTCTTCTCCTCTCCTCTCCTCTCCTCTCATCTCCTCTCCTCTCTTATCTTCTCTTCTCTTCTCCTCTCCTCTCCTCTCATCTCCTCTCTTCTCCTCTCTTCTCCTCTCCTCCCTTCTCCTCTCCTCCCCTCTCCTCTCCTCTCCTCTCCTCTCCTCCTCTCCTCTCCTCCCTTCTCCTCTCCTCTCCTCATCTCCTCTCCTCCCTTCTCCTCTCCTCTCCTCCCCTCCCCTCTCTTCTCCTCTCCTCTCCTCTCATCTCCTCTCCTCCCTTCTCCTCTCCTCTCTTCTCCTCTCCTCTCCTCTCATCTCCTCTCCTCCCTTCTCATCTCCTCTTATCTCATCTCATCCCTTCTCCTCTCCTCTCCTCTCCTCTCTTCTCATCTCCTCTCTTCTCATCTCCTCTGCTCTCCTCTCCTCTCCTCCTTTCCTCTGCTTGGTGGGGTGATGCTCAGCATGGGGCTGTATAAATCCTCTGTCTCTACCTGCAGGGGGAAGGCAGCAAAGACAGGCCACTCCCTCACTGTCCTCACTCTTTCTTACTCATCTCATGTCCAGCTGTCAGCTCTCATGTGGGGGCTGGTAAAGCACCATATCTCTCATGTAGGGGCTGGTAAAGCACCATGTCTCTCATGTGGGGGCTGGTAAAGCACCATATCTCTCATGTAGGGGCTGGTAAAGCACCATATCTCTCGTGTGGGGGCTGGTAAAGCACCATATCTCTCATGTAGGGGCTGGTAAAGCACCATATCTCTCATGTGGGGGCTGGTAAAGCACCATATCTCTCATGTGGGGGCTGGTAAAGCACCATATCTCTCATGTAGGGGCTGGTAAAGCACCATATCTCTCATGTGGGGGCTGGTAAAGCACCATATCTCTCGTGTGGGGGCTGGTAAAGCACCATATCTCTCGTGTGGGGGCTGGTAAAGCACCATATCTCTCGTGTGGGGGCTGGTAAAGCACCATATCTGTCTGAGATAATAGTCAATGTATACACACACGTGTTCCCCAATAGGATTGCGAGAGGCGCAGGTACCGTTCAGTGTTTGGCTCAAGGGCACGTCAGCAGTCTGTCTGTCTGAGGCGTTTGCTAGAAGATAGGCTCTTTACGTTATTATCAAAGACATATAGTTTTGAAGAAAGATGAAGATGATGATGATGATGATGATAGTTATGGAGAGATGTGACTATAACATCAGCTTTGATTGTGTTTGAGAGACACTTGCTGGGATGCTTCTAGGACAATTCACAGTGGTAGATTTTGTACAAATCAACTATCTATTTTTTTTCGGGGGGGGGGGGGGTATGGGGGTATATAAGATAAGCGATGAAACAAATTAAAAGTTATGTTATTAACTGCAAATCTCCTCAGCTTAGCTGTGATTTTAATTGCCCATAATCATCTTCACATTATGCAAATTAGTTTTGATTACAATTAGATCACATGACAGGAGAACTCTGTCTATTAGTTTGCATGATATTTAGTGATGCATGCAGAGAAGAAATAGCTGTTTTACAATAAAGCACATTGTTGTAATCAGAGCGTGTATGTATGACTGTCACATGCAGTAAGCTGTTAACTAACAAGCCAAGCAGCCTATAAGCCCTTGTTCCCACAGGACGCCTAACGTAAGCACAACTGAAGCTTGAGGCAGGCTCACGCCTAACCGTTCACACAAGAAGCCTTCTCTTTTCCTCTCAGCGCCTCCTCGGCGCCTTGAACCCGCCCGCAAGTCCCATTGACTTCATGCCGGGTTTTGACAGATCAATGCTCGGCTTCAGCGCGCGTCACGCTTGGAATAGTGGTGTGAACGGCTTCGCCTGTTAACAAGGACGCCTAAATGAAACTTGTGGGTTCAGCGTATAGGTACAGCTTAGGGCTGAGCGTTGCTTCGGCGTCCTGTGTGAACGGCGGCTAACGCTACTCTATTCTCCACAGAAGAGACAGAGGCAGCAGATGGAGCAGGGAGCAGGTACATGCTGACATGCTTCCGCCTACCCGTCTGTACTTCACTTCGGGCGATTCGCTGAAGGCGGGCACATCCGCTCATTTCTCCAATCACCTGCATCATGTGTCATGATTGGTCGAATACCATTGAACTTTGATCGTGGAAGATGACAACTTCCCCTGAACAAATTGTAGTATTGGAAGGTAGTGGAAGAGATAGCCTGTCTGGAGAGACTATAGTATATGCATCATGGAATGTGCTGCTGTGGGACTCTACACAATCTGTCATTGCTTATAAATCATAGAGGATTGATAGTGATATGTAAAAAAAATCCAATCACATTTTTGCACATCAAAGACAATTTTCTGTCGTGCCTGTGAATAAAGGTTTCTGAATCTGAATCACAGCTCCTAGTCACATGTGCCATATTTGTACCGCGATGTCACTGGCTTTATATCTGTATAGCTTCTGTTGAAATGTTCTATAGGGTATCGGCCCGAAACCCTATAAGGTTCGCAGCTCGCCCGCTGTGAGGCCTCGCCCGTAGCTCGGCTGCTGCGTGGTCGCCTGCTGTATTGGTATGCACAGCCCACAATCGCCTGATGTATTGGCATGCGCAGCGCGCAATTGCACAACTTCACATCACTGATGACATCATCACCGTCACTGATGATGTCACAACGCCTATGACATCACTGATGATGTCACACTGACGATGCCATCATCAGATCCTATGACATCATCGGTGATGTCATACGACGATTTTGGTCAATTATGATGTCACTGAAGACATCACTGATGATGTCATAGGGGTCAGAAATTGAAATAGACACACATACAGACAGCAGATATATATTGCCCACTTGCTCACTTTTATATAATAAAGTAAGGATTAAGCCCAATTTATGCTTTGTCTGCCGACACTTTTGAAACGGTCGCCGACAGAAATGAGGACTTGAGTCGACACTTTCAAGTGTCGGCGAGCAGTGTCTGCTACCTGGTGAAATGTCTAGTGTCGCTGACTACGTATCGCGCAAGTCTGATTGGCTATATAGACGGAACGCGCTTGACTTCCTTGTTCTGGTTTTCACTCGATTGAAATGAATGAACGTGTCTCCGCTATTTTTAACAGCCTGTCCTTGATGTATGACTTCGTGAAAATCACAAAGAACATTGTGCATTTCCCAGAGCGAGAGGAGGTGAGTTGTGTGTCTTTTATATGCGGCTGCAGTCAAGTACGTTACATCTTGCCTCCGAGGTGGTTTCACTGTGCATTCCATTCCCTCTCTTGCTGTGGCTGTCTGCAGCACTATAGCGTTCGGGTGTCACGTGACCGTTGAACGAGGCGAACGTTCACTGAAGTATAAATGCAACACCATGAGCGACACTTTATTTTTCGTCTGCGAGCATGAGCTGAGCGACACTTTCTAATAAGTATAAATTAAGCTTTACTCCGTCTGCTTGTATGCAACTTTAGGCTCCACTCTCCTTCTCTCTCTCCTCCCCCCCCCCTCTCCTGTCTCTCCTCTCTCTCTCTCTCCCTAGTTGTGTTGAGTGAATCAGCTGGAGTCTGTCAGCTCTGTGAGGGCCTGTCTCCTCTCTCACCTTCACCTCCCAGACACTTGGTGAACGTCAGTCCCTTCACATCTCCTCCCCGAGCTACACATCAGACACTTAGCCTATCATCTGTTCCCCTGTTCCTCCTGCCCTCCCCTATGTCCAGAGACTGAATCAAATGCCATTCCAATAACTAACTGCCATCAACAACCAACACACAAACACCAATGCAACTCCAATTTCAAAACATGCTGCAATTCTCTGTCTTACACACACGCGCACACACACACACACACACACACACACACACACACACACACACACACACTGCTCTGCTCATCTCCTCCTCACCACTGCCCCTGCTGGCTGCTTCTCGTCTCGCGCTGCCTCTCCGGCTCTTCTGTCTCAGAGCCTGTGATTAAGGCAGGACCCGCTGCCTCATTAGCCAGGAGTCCTACTGCATGCATTTACACTTCAATAGACGTGGACTGAGAAGGGCGAGAGACTATACGAGAAAAGGCGGAGTGAGGGAGAGAGAGAGAGAGAGAGAGAGAGGTACGAGTCGGTGAGAAAAAAGTTGGAAACAAAAAGAGACTGTGTGGGTGGAGGAGAGAGAGAGAGAGAGGCACAAGACAGATAGGAGGCTGAATAACATTGAAAAGATGGAGAGAGAGTTTTGAGGGATGGAGAGAACATGACAGAGAGAGAGAGAGAGAGAGAGAGATACAATGGGAAAGCGAGGGGGCGAGAGGTTATACATGTGGTCAGACGAGAGGAACGGACGGGTGAGAGACATTCAGAGGGAGGGAGGAGAGCGAGGGATCTCTCAAGAAGTAAGGGAGAAAAATAACTCAAAACCACTTCACTACATGTCTCTGTTTGATTTCTTCAGTAATTAGCTCGCTTACATGGTCTCTGTTGTGAAATTAAGTTCATAATATGCACATTACCGTGTGTAGACAATGTTAAACAGTGACGAGCCACAGCTAATTACCTGTTTAGCAAAGAGGAAGTCAAGTAAGGTGCAGGTTATTTGAGTGTTTTTGGATTGTCACAACGTGCTTTACAGGAAACAGAGGAAACAAAACAAAACAAGTATTTTTCATTGTGATATATACAGTGTGTGTGTGTGTGTGTGTGTGTGTGTGTGTGTGTGTGTGTGTGTGTGTGTGTTCGTGTGCGTGCGTGCGTGCGTGCGTGCGTGCGTCCATTTCCGTAAATTACGACTCTCCTTTTTGAATGGCTGAGATAGCTCTCTCAGATCAAAAGTTAGGAGTATTTCAATCTGTTACGTAGCAAAAGATGAGGGAAATGGCTTTAAACATTCCACAATGTTGTATTTTCTACAGTGGCATTCCACCAAAGCCATCAAAATAAATACTTTCCATTTTGTTTTATGAGAATACTCATTCACCATGATGTGCTACGGAGATGAAAGTAGAACCAAATCACTCAAAACCTCAAAATAGCTGCAAAACTCATTTTCATTACCAACAATGTGCAGCAGCGGCATGTGAAGGGTTTCTCCAGGGCACCACGCATATGACCTCTTCAGATTAAACATAATAAGAATACACTTTTACATTAGGACTGTATAGGTGGCAAACTTGTCCCAGTTGTGTGACTTCATTGTTTGTGGCTATTACAGGCCACCGCACATCAGTGGACGAGCAGTGCCAGAAAATTGTCAATGTTGTTGCAATTCCTACTGGTTGCCAAAAGAGGTCGATAGAAAGCACAGGTTACTTAACGCTTGATTAACACCCCTTTAAATGATGTCTTGGACTATTTTCAATAATGAAGACTACTTAGCAGCTAACGCCCAGTTCAGGTCATATCACAGTGCACGCCCCTTTCTCTGATGCTGTCTCCTCACCCATTCACAGTTTACCACACATGTGGCAATAACCAATCAGCCCAAGCTATTCCTCTCCAGCTGATCCCAATCACCTAATCAGCATATCAGGGTCCATGTTTTACTCTGTTTGCTATGTGCTGTGTATGTGCCATGTGTCATTCTCAGTTGCTGATCATCATCGCTGAAGCAGTTGTTTTCGCCCCACCTCCTCCCCTGACCACCACCATCGTCATGACTCCTGATTGAAGAATTCCCTATGGGGGATTTCCTATCCTATTCTTCACTGACGACGGCCTCTCATCATCTCAGGAGAGCGTCGTCATATCATGGAGTCAAAATGAATTTGTTGTATCATTAAAGCTTGTTAAACTTTCTACTAGTCTCTCATGATTGCAAAAGCCCTTTGAGTTCTCTTTTAAATTGACAACATTTACCAAAAAAAAAGTATTGTCTCTCGCCGTTCACCGCCATGCATTTTTTTAAGACCTTGGTACGCATGGTAAGGCAGGAAGTGACGTCCGCTTTGGCTCTCTATACAATACGGTACATACAATACGAGAACGAACATTTGAACAAGTACAGAAAGTCTGGACAATCGATTGACTCCAAAATGACAATCAGCACCATGGACAGCGCTGAGAGCTCACTGCCCACATGTACCGTAATTTCCGCACTATAAGCCGCACCGGAGTATAAGCCGCAGCAGCAAAATTGCCTGTTTGTTACATATATAAGCCGCACCGGACTATAAGCCGCGGGTGTTTTAATTTTTTTTTTTTTTTTTTTTGTGTTTTAATGTTTAATTACCATATGTAAGGGTTCGTGCACAGAGGGGATTGTCGGGAAAGAGATGGCTGTTTGAGGAAGCTCCCATTTATTAACATTTCAACAAAACAACATAACACAACACCACCTGTGTTTTTTTTTACAGTGCACACAGTGTCCGCGGTGTGGTGAAAAGAGGGCAAGAGAGGAAATTAAAACAGAAGTGGATTTATAGTTAGAAAGAGTGCTAAAGAAGAGAGAATTCCGTTTTTTATTTTTTATTTTTGCTGAAAAAATCCATAGATAAGCCGCACCGTTATATAAGCCGCAGGGCCAAAAAACGGGGGAAAAGCCGCGGCTTATAGTCCGAAATTTACGGTACTGTAAATGCATTAGCCTTCTGTAGACACACACACACACACACACACACACACTTTTTTTCTCCTTTCTCTGCGCAGCCCGAGCCCTACCCGACCAGACCAATTAGTAGGGGTGTCACGATACACTCAGTTCACGATACGATACGATACACGATATTGGGTTCACGATAACGATACGATACGATATTTTAACAATATTTTTTTTAGATCGATTTGTAAGTTGAGGGGGCATCCTCCACGCTAATTTGAGTAATTTCCCCATTTTCATCCTCCGTGTCTGTAACGTCCCTCGTCTGTTCAAAACAAAGCAACGAAAAGGAGAGCGAGCATGCAATCAGATGCAGATCAGTGCCACCATGTTCAGCTTCTTTTTCTCACGACATGAGATTTCATCTCAACGATACATATTGTCACGTTTTGATATCGCGATATATTGTGGGACGATATATTGTGACATCCCTACCAATTAGCATAAATTGTCGGCCAGAACGAACACGCTTTTTTTTCGGGGGGCCGCGTCGCACTGAGAATGCAACACAAAAATACATGGGAAAAAGAGACCAAGAAAAAAGATTGTATACAAGAAATAGAACAAGTAGGTGGCAAACTGTGTGAAAGCTCGTGTGTTTGCCTCTGAGTGCTTCTGTGAACACACATCTGGACATAAGAGCGTCCGGCCACAGCACAGACGAGTAGATGAAGCACAGAGGAGTAGATGAAGCACAGAGGAGATATGTCATCTCACCTGACATATCTCCCTTCCTCACTACCTTCATAAACTCCTCTCTGTCCTCTGGTCTTGTTCCGCCTGATCTAAAGGCTGCAAGAGTCAAGCCTCTGCTTAAGAAACCCTCCCTTGACCCTACTGCTATTCAGAACTACAGACCTGTCTCTCTTCTCTCATTCCTTTCCAAAACCCTTGAACGAGCAGCGTCCGAACAACTTTCTCTCTATCTCTCCCAGAATGACCTCTTGGACCCTCTGCAGTCCGGTTTCAAGGCTTCGCACTCCACTGAGACAGCTCTTCTTGCTGTCACAGAGGCCCTTCACACTGCTAAGGCCTCATCCCTCTCCTCTGTTCTTGTCCTCCTTGACCTGTCTGCTGCCTTCGATACAGTCAATCACCAAATCCTTCTTTCCACTCTGTCTGACCTCGGCATTTCAGGTTCTGCACTATCCTGGTTTGCTTCCTATCTCTCGAACCGCTCATACCAGGTCTTATGGAGAGGGTCCGTCTCCAGATCCTGCCCTCTTACCACTGGTGTCCCCCAGGGCTCAGTCCTGGGCCCCTTACTTTTTCTTCTCTATATCAGATCTCTTGCCTATGTGATCTCTTCTCATGGCTTCTCTTATCACTGCTATGCTGATGACACCCAACTTTTCCTTTCCTTCCCCCCCTCCGACACTCAAATCGAGGCTCGCATCTATGCATGTCTCAAGGACATTGGCGACTGGATGTCTGCCCACCACCTCAAGCTCAACCTTGGTAAGACAGAGCTACTCTTCCTCCCAGGGAAAGACTGTCCTCTCACAGATCTCTCCATCTCCATCGAAAACACCACTGTACTGCCCTCCCAAACAGCTAAGAACCTTGGGGTGATCCTCGACAACCAGCTGTCTTGCTCTGCCAACATAGCTGCGACAGCACGCTCGTACCACTGTTCCTTCAGGATTTGTAGTTGTCATAGACTGTGCTCCATAGTTGATTGCTCTATTGCTGACAAAAAGTGTGTTACTGTAAGTTGCTTTGGATAAAAGCGTCTGCCAAATGACGTAATGTAAATGTAAATGTAGATGAAGAAAAGGTGCTGGAGTGGACTTTAAAATAGGCTCTGGGCTGCTCTGAAGAAGACTGAGTAATGGACTGTGAGCGGGGACCTCAATACTGCAGGACAGTGTCTGCTGATACCCAGGTCTGTCCATTCGTCTGGACGCATGGACACAGTATGTGCACGCGGCACAGTGATGTACGTTGGTTTTCTCCTGCTTTATAGATCGGAGGAGAGGAGCTGGAGGGGGAAGATACAGATGGAGCATTATAGTCTCATCAGTCACCAGCCAACTTGCTGCTTCCAAAACAGCCCAGTGGAACAAAACAGACGTCTGTTAAGGTATCAGGGAGGTGGGCTGGCCATGGGGAGAAGCACCAGGCTGGATCTTTGGACCAGTCTGGATGCTGAATGTGGATGAGTTAAGGTCAAGAAGACATGGTCGAGCGAGGCACCCAGGCGCGAGGAGCACGCGCCAAATATGGTGTCATCGCGCTGCATGGGCGCGTCGAGGCGCGTGAGGCCTCCCTCCGCATAGTGCGTACCTGAAGAATTTTCTAACAGCACGTAGCTCCCAGGATGCACTGCACTTTGCAGGATATATAGGCTGTTACGCCCCAAGTCTAGGGTTTAGGGCAACACCATGAAATTTAGACGGAAACCAAGATCAAACGTACGAAAATGTTTTACTTTGTAATTTCAGAGAATAAATACAAAGTTTTCTTTCATTCTTTTTGTTAACAGTGAACAGTTACAAATAACAAACGTGAACACAACATACATTACAGTTACCTTAACTTAACCCGTACATATAACAAAGAAAACTAAACATAGGGGTTGCTGGAGGAGCAAACATGGATGAGAGTGGAGCCTCTATGGTGTCTGACTTCTGCATTTGTAGACAGCAGTGGCTTGACTCCGAACAGCTCAAATCAGCAACAGCCACCTTCAACCAATTGTCTCCCAGCAGACCAATCCAGATGAGTTGAGTCTATGAATGAGAGCTAGGGCTGGCACGGATCACGGATAATCCGTGACCCGTACGGATCAGCCCCCACGGTTCGGCACGCGGTTCGGAACGTCGTGGTCCGCGGACCCCCCCCCCCCCCTCCCCTTTCGTTTCATTTAACTTTTAACGTTAGTGTATGAGAACGCCCAGCGCAGCCAGACACAGACAGGAATAATCATGGCAAGCACAAGTGAGCTTCCTCAACCCTTGTCGCCGCTGTAAAGTATCTCTGAAGGCTGTGGCTAGTGGCTCCTTAAAGACAGCGTGACAACAAACTTATTTCAACACCTCTGAAAAAGCACAGGAATGCGATCAGCGTGTTGCGCGCTGCACAATATAACGAGAGCCACAACACACACACGCGCACACGTTTCACAAACACATTATCACCGGACGGTGAAATGTTGCCTTAGGACACATAACAACAAAACAATACGTGGGGCCACTGAGTAGCTTAACGTAGCATCAACGCAGTGTTAATTTTGGCAGCTATTTTAGATTTAGTCTTAGTCTTAGTCTTTTGGACGAAAATGCTTTTTCGTTTAGTCACATTTTAGTCATTTCTATCCTTGATAGTTTTAGTCTAGTTTTAGTCGACGAAAACTCAAAAGGATTTAGTCTAATTTTAGTCGACGAAAACTCATTGCATTTTAGTCAAGTTTTAGTCATTAGTTTTAGTCAAAAAATGTATGTCTTTAAAATAATTAAATTATGTCAATACAGGTATTGGAAATTGTAATCAAGGTTGACAGGCTGCAATTCATAGTTAACTCTCTTAACACCTTTACTTGTTTCCTTACCAGTTTGATAGCTCTAGCAGAGACTCTACAATCGATGGAGATGGAATGCTGCCTTGCTGTAGGCTACTGATGATCTACTAAGATTGTCCAAAATAAACATGCTGGCTAACATGAACTGCTAACGTTACATACAGCAGCCACATATGCTGTTCTAGACACACTGGGGGACAGCAACAGGTCTGAATGGCTAAATTTCCCCCCATATGTTTCACTCAAACGTGGGACAATATTATGACTTCACTTGCTGTGACGGTGTGACCAAAAGCCCTGCAGTTTTACTCATGACAAGCTTGTTAACTAACGTTAGCGCAAGCAAGCCAACGAACAGCCCATTCATTTGCAACAGGGTGTAGCTTACCGTAGCGTGCCTCTTTTAAGTTCGTTGTATATCCACATAACACATCGCGTATCTCCGCCTGTCGTTGTCACTACGGTGCACTGTTTTCCTTTCCGCTGGATTATAGGTAAAGTATAAATCAGTTCTATTTCTCGACAACCAAACTCTTCCTGTGTTGACCATGTTGGTTGAGGCTGGCCACCACGTAAACTCTGCTTGTAAACACGGAAGCACGTTGTGCCTGGTGGGTGTGGTAACAGCAAAGAGTATATAGAAACCAAGAGGAACACGCTGTCAACCAAACAAGGACAGGACGCATTTGCTGCAATTGCTGCTGAAATGTCATGCATTTTGAAAGTCCGACAGCCCACCCACTACGTTTTCGTCACGTCTCGTCTCGTCAACGAAAACAACAATACGTCTCGTCATATTTTCGTCAAGAAGAGCTATTTTTAGCTAGTCAACGTCTCGTCCTTCGTCATGAAAAAAAGGGGCGTTGACGAAATAATTTCGTCATCGTCATCGTTGACGAAATTAACACTGCATCAACGTTATATTTCCAGACTGACCTGGTCTGGTCTGTAGGTCTGTACCCGTGTCATGTGACTGGTGCAAGCAACAGCCACGAAGTTAGGCATAGCAGTGCCACCTAAAACAGGAAGTTTTGCCTGCCTTCAGAGTAAAAGCATACATTGTGTCACTTATGAGAAAAAAATATTTTTTGAGCTGTGCAGGGCAACAAATGGTTAGAGAATTATAATAGTATTAAAAAAATCTAATCGAAAATCTAATTTTGAGAGAAAAAATCTGATCTATATATTTTTTTGCTGATCCGAAAAATCCGTGATCCGTGGCTCAAAATCCGTCACGCGATCCGATCCGTGGGTTTTCTGATCCGTGCCAGCCCTAATGAGAGCATGTTACCAAAGAGTCTACATGACAAGAGAAGGATCCCCATTGTGGAAGTACTGTGAAGTAGTGTTGTCCATGAAATAAACCAGATTCATAACAGAAAACTACTCAATGAAAATAACTAAATGACCCCAGTCGTAACATAGGGAGAGAAATGAAATGAAGACGTAAGTCCACGGAGCCATGTTTTGACCACATTTATTGACCCATGTGGTAAGATTTGTAACTGTTCGTTTTTAGTAATTTCAAGTAACTGTGCTGTGTTGTGTCTCAGCACAAAGTAAGCTATCAGGGCGGAGAACTATTTACTATTCAGTAAAAACAAGTTTGCTGATTCCATTCATGTGCCGATAGATACGGTCGCTTGGTTGCAGTCTACTGAACATAATGGTAAGCTTCCAAATGATGTGCGATACATTGAAATCTGAAAATAGTTGAAGAGGATTATGCTTATTTGAACGTTCGTACTCCTGGTACCTGGAATGGTCGCCGCTCTATTGCAAATGCGCGCTTGTTCCTCTATGCTTTGAACCGAAGCAAACAAAACTAAAGTGTGATCAGACACTTGGCGTCTTCTTCACACGCTCCACAGGAGTTTGAGCGCTCCGGGTATCAGGAGGACTCGTTTGTGTCATTTGTCCCATTAGTATTCTGCCCCCGTCAGCCCCCAGCGCCACAGGTGGAGGCTTCCTTCCACTTTTGACGGCGCACCAGATAGGAAGTTTTGGAGCGCCTCCTCTCTGTTTTCAAACACTCTTCGGCTCCTCAGTTCTCTGTGAACAATCAAGATCTCCGCCGATAGCGACGCACCGGCCCCCATTTATCTTGATTAGCATCCACGAGCTTGTTTTTCTAATGGGAGCAGGGAATTAGTTTGTATCCCCTCCCCAGAGCAGGGCAGCTTGGCTCAAATGGTTATGGATGAAATATAAAGAGAGAGAGAGAGAGAGAGAGAGAGAGAGAGAGAGAGAGAGAGAGAGAGAGAGAGAGAGAGAGAGAGGGTAGAGAGAGAGAGAGAGAGGGTAGAGAGAGAGAGAGAGGGTAGAGAGAGAGGTGGGGGGAGAGAGATTCAGATGGGAGAAAGCGTGACGATCAGAGAGGCAGGTTGTGTCTCTAAATTGTGTTTTTTCTGATTTTTCTCACTCCCTTCATTTTGCTTTCTCCTTGCTTACTCCTCTCTCTCTCTCTCTCTCTCTCTCTCTCTCTCTCTCTCTCTCTCTCTCTCTCACTCAACACCTTTACCTCACAACTTTCATCACTGCTCTCCAGTGTTGTAACAAAGTAGTAATACTTTGTTGCAGTACTTAGATTTTTTTTGTATCTGCACTTTACTTGAGTAGCCTATTTATATTTCTGTCAACGTTCAATATTACACCACTTCATTTCCTAGATAGAAAAAAAAAGAAATATTTCCCCTATAAGCATCTTAACACGTTCACTGCCAATGACGTATTAATCCGTCAAAAAAAATCCAACGGTTGACTGCCAATGACGTATTAATACGTCAAAAATTTTTTTTTTTTTTTTTGACCGTGGGATGTGCATCTAACCCTTTTACATCTCTTATATAAATATTCAAGCCACCGAACGTGTACAACCCATTCCACCGACCCACTAAGTGGCGACAGTGCTCTCCTGACTAGAGGAAGGCAAGCAAAAAGCAGTGTGAGGAAGCCATTCTCATGAAAATGGATTGGCGAAAACGCTTTCGTTTTCGCGCTGATTGCTGGCGGTGCGGGATTGCAAATTTGCATAATAGATTACGGGTGGAACACACTTTGAAACACGCAGCATAAATATGACCAGAATCGCAAAAGCTTCATCAAAGCTCTCAACCGAAACTCCAAGAAACGAGCGAGCCCATATCCAGACTTGCACAGCGGCCGCCAGCAGACAGGCAGCAGCAGCAAAGCAGTGAGCCTGGTGACGCGAGGTTACAGGAGCAACAGAAACGAGCTTGTGACACGCCCGCTGCAGCCAAGAAGAACACACACGGAGGGAGGAGTTTGAAGAAGAGGGGTGTTTCCTGCTGTTATGGAGGAAATTACTGTTCAAAACTATTGTTTAGATGTCTGACGTCTTACTGATGCCAAAAATGAATGGTTAAAGTGACTGTTCTATCGAATTTCACAAAAAGCCATTTATCTCAGAATAAATTTTCAGACGCTGAAACCATGCTGTATTCAAGTGCTAATGCCTACATAACTACTAACTCTACAAACTAACTCTTTTAGACAGAGAAAGCACACATTCTATTAGTTCTTTTTAGATTTTGTGTTCACAAAATCTTAGCAGAAAAGAATCCTCAGGTCTTGAAAGATGAGCCAGAATCCTCAAAAAACCCCTCTGGCAGAACCTACCTACAGTAAAAAAAAAAAAAACAGCTGGCAGTGAATGTGTTAATTACAATGCACAATAGACCCTTTTCACAGCTGCTATTTTGTGTCTAAAACAGGGTAAACACAGGTGCACCCTACTCACTAATGAAGGCCCCAGCACTGGAACACCTAAATGGACTGGAAGTTGGAAACCCTAATTCATGTTTTGCTACACCTGTGTTTATCCTGCCTTTCAGACACAAAATGGCTGCCGTGAAAAGGGTCTATTGGAAGAAATGTTGTATCCTGCAAGCAAGCAGCAGGTTTGATGAATCAGTGCTCCTAGCTTGCAAGTTACATTGCTCACGATCCACACTCCAGTTGGTTGCGGTCTTCATTTCCTAGTCTCAAGCAGGCAATTATTGTGCGTTTTTATATATATATATATATATATATATTTTTTTTTTAAATAACAGCATTTACTTGTACTTTACTTTCAATAGGTAAGTATATTTAATAGCAGAAAATGTGTATCTTTCTCTCTCTTTCTTCCATATCTCTCCACCACTTTCTCCCCCTCTCAGCATGTATACATGTCCTAGATACTTGCAAGTGCCTGTTTGTATGCACGTGGATGTATACATACAGAGTGTGTGTGAGTGTGAGTGTGTGTGTGTGTGTGTGTGTGTGTGTGTGTGTGTGTGTGTGTGTGTGTGTGTGTGTGTGTGTGTGTGTGTGTGTGCAAGCGCGCGTGCGTGCATGCGTGCGTGCGTGCGTGCGGCGCGCGTGTGTTAATGAAGAATCCGGGCTGCTATGTAGGTTATTATACTGCACAGTGATTGATCAGTATGTCTGAGTGCATCATGGGAGGAAGGAATGTTTCTTCATAAAGAGAACAAAAATCACATCAAGCAGAAATAGTAAATAGTCAAACAATACATCCAAATAAGACCAAAATAAGCGACTGACACAGGCTGGATGTGGAGAAAGCAAATCAGCCTTCAGATGTAATGACTCCTTATCTCCTTCATATTCAACGTGTTTGCATTGTTCAAATCAATAAGTATCCTCCTTTGTTGCCGTGCTCTGCTTATTATCTCGCTTCCTTCTCTCGTCTCCTCTCCTCCTCCGCTGCCCGCAGCATCCTCCTCTAACACTCTTTCAATTGAATTTGACTGAAGAAGTGTGGTCACCATAATGTCATAATAGATGTTGATACAAAGCCTAACTAAGTGCGCTCGCTCTTCTTAGCGACGGGGGATAATCACCCTCGTATCGCAATACTTTGTGCGGCAATATTATATCGACACACAAAGCTGTATTATATGAATTGTCAGGTGCATCATGCAACATTTATGACAGGTTTTGATGACAGTGTTGGTCAGTCTGTCTGCTTGCCAATCCCATTTTACTTCAGTAAAAATGATTGAAGTGAGATACACAGACTGGAAACTTGATCTTATTACTGTTAGGCCGGGGTCAGGTGGATTCATTCGCAGACACATGACGGCCGTAAAAGGCTTGCAGGCAAGAGTCAACGTGGACTGGCCATGGATGATTCTACAACCTGACACTGAAGCTGGCAGAGCCGAGTCTTATAACCCTCGAATGTGACAACATTAGCCTAGGCCTAAAAAAAAAGAAAGTTTGGTTCCTGTTGGTTATGAGTTGAGGTGATGGGTCGGTAGGGATTTTTTTTTTTTTTTTTTTTTTTTCCAGTGGCAGCAAGGGATAGGAAATATATATTAGGAAATATATATATATTTTTATTTTCCTTAAAATTACAGCAGCGATGGATACTTTTTTCATAACATAGCCTACATGTACTCTACCACTGTGCTCTACACACGTTTTTATATGAACAAAATATTTAAGTCAATATGAATGCTTTCATATCAAACACGTTTGATATTTAGGACTGAAAAGCTGCGTGAATACATCATCCTGCTGCTGTGCAAGCCTCCCGTCATTATCGTTAATTGACGCGGCGCCGCACTGCAGGCATCAGATAGGCTAGCAAATACCAACAGCACAGAACCATGAGTATTTTGGGGAAAATGTCACTAATTTATATCACAATGAATGACCAATGAATAAAAAGTTGTTATACCGTAGTTTCAAAGCCCCTGCCAGTCAGAGGCTGTTAATCTCCTACCTGTCTATCAGGCAGTGTGGGGGGAAAAGGCATTGCTGCTGATGAAGCAATCCAGTTTATCCAAACTTTTGCCGATCTCATCATGACATGCAGCAGGGAAATATATTTTGGTAGCCGATGTGTTTGTGTTCTCACTTGTCCAGACAATCTTGCTATAGAGTCGCGTTGTTTACACGCTTGTTAAACTGCCGGGAGATTCATTTGTTTGGGGAGCATATGAGAGACGCTCCAACATCTAAACAGGTTCAGAGTATGGCCGGTCGTCAAAGTGATTATCCTCCCGATAATCTTAATAATATCCTGTAGTGCGTGGTGGCTGGGTTTACACAGGCAACGCTAGTGCTGCATGGGCAGAGAAGCGACACAAAGCACATGTCCGTCATGCTCCCTGCCATTTTCGTTTGAAAGTATCCGTAGCGAAAAGCACCTTCGCACAGTGGCAAACCCCGCCCCTTAGCCCCACCGTCAAATCAACAAGCTCATAGAATAAATTTGGGTCGCACGTAAATTGACAGGGTCGGTCGGAAACCGGAACCGAACTTTATTTTGTTTTAGGCCCTATGACATCATAATTGAAATCACTAAACCGACATGTCAGGTGTAAATATTCAATGATGAACTGAACAATCACTTATGACATCATCACTGTTGACATCATCCTCAATGATGACATCATTAAAACCTTGGACAGTGACATCATCACTGCGACGTCGTAACCTTCAACAGTGACATCATCAGTGAAATCATGAATGATGACATTATCATCATTGACAACAGCGCTGACATCATCCATCATCATCATCATCATCATCATCATCAGTGACATCATCTAACAGTCGTCGTCATTGGTGACATCCTCTAACAATTACATGTTGATAAACAGATGTGACAATGTATTTTTCTTCCTTTTTTGCACTTTGGGGACACAACTTTCTGTTGAAAAAGGTTTACTTATAAATGCATATATACTGCTGTCATCCCTCCCTGTAATGAGTGGTCACAACCTCAGAACTGCCACAGTTGGATTTGTCCCTATCCAGCTTTCCCCTGCAGTCTACTTCAAGCCACGCCCCTTACACTCTGTTCCCCCAGACGGGTTAATGTGATGTCACTCGGGTCCTTAAACATACTGCGCGCGGTCTCTCTCACACGAGCTACCTGCACCATTTTGTCTATAGCCACAAAATTAACACTTCTAGCTGGAGCGACGCCAACTGTACGTGATCCAGCAACTGCGGAGGTGCATTCTGTAAGTCTAGGCATTTTGAGATGTCCTCTTTAGCATTACTTAACCGTTAAGTTAGCGATAGCTCGTTGCTAACGTTAGTTGTGGACACAACCTAGCGCGCTGGTCCACGGACGCTAATCTGATTGGCCGCTGGGAGCCTGGGGGCGGGCTCTCCCTCAGCGGCCAATGGGAACTGTTAGTTCTGTATATATTATAGAAACAGACCATTCTTGGGAAGCGACGAGATGAGGAAGTGACAACTCCGCCGGAACGAACGGGGTTGCTATATTTTCGACAAATTAATCCAGAATCATGTTTTATGGACCAGAGACACACATTTTTAAGAGGTTACAGCTGCACGAATTGGGACCTTTAACACGTTCATTGCCAACAACGTATTGATACGTCAAGCAGAATCCAACCGTTGACTGCCAGCGACGTATTGATACGTCAAAAAAATCGTTTTTTTTTTTTTGACGGTGGGGCGTTGATCAATCCCTTTTACGTCTCCTATACAATTATTGGAGGTATTGAATGTGTATAATCTATTTTACCGACCCACTAAGTGTTGACAGTGCTCCCCCAGACGAGCGAAATCAAAGAAAAAGGGAGCAAGCCATTCAAGGAAATGGCGAGGCGATTTTACAGTATTACATTCTCATGAAAATGGTTGGGGGAAAACGCTCTCGTTTTCGCGCTGATTGCTGGCGATGCGGGATTGCAAATTTACATAATACATTACAGGTGGAACACACTTTGAAACACGCAGCATAAATATGACCAGAATCGCAAAAGCTTCTCTCAACCAAAACTCCCAAGAAGCGAGCGAGTCCATGCCGACTTCCTCAAACAGCAGCCGTGCAGACAGGCACAGGACAGCAGCAAAAGCACTGAGACTGTGACGGCCGCTGCAGCCAAGAAGAGGGAGGAGTTGAAGCAACTCTGCCTCTCGCTCTCTCCCTCTCTCTCTCTCTCTCTCTCTCGCTCTCTCTCTCTCCCTCCCTCCCTCTCTCTCTCTCTCTCTCTCTCTCCCTCTCCCCCTCTCACTAGGATTAAACCTAGTGCGTCTCCCTCCCGAGAGGGAGGGAGAGAGAGAGAGAGGGAGGGAGAGCGAGAGGGAGGGAGAGAGAGAGAGAGAGAGAGAGAGAGGGAGGGAGAGCGAGGGGAAGGGAGAGAGAGAGAGAGAGAGAGAGAGCGAGAGGGGGAGGGAGAGAGAGAGAGAGAGAGAGCCAAAAATGAATGGTTAAAGTGACAGTTCTATCGAATTTCACAAAAAGCCGTTTATCTCTGAATATTTTTTCTGACGCTAAAACCATGCTGTATTCAACTGCTAATGCTTACATAACTACTAACTCTACAAACTAACTCTTTTAGACAGAGAAAGTACACATTCTATTAGTACTTTTGAGATATTGTATGTTCACAAACTCCAAGCAGAAAATAATCCTCGGCTCTTGTAAAATGAGCCACAATCCTCAAAAAACGGCTTGGCAGAAGCTACCTACAGCAAGAAAAAAACGGCTGGCAGTCAATGTGTTAAGTGTGATAACATCGTATCGTTGGGCCTCTGGTGATTCCAACCCCCTACGTCTCCTCCTTCTCCTCCATCCATCTCTTTCTCCTGAACAAGTGAATGAAGGAGAAAGTGGCTTCATCGGCTCCATCTGCACCTCTCTCTCTCTCTCTCTCTCTCTCGTGTTCTTTCCCCCTCGTTGTTAATCCTCGAAGTCACCGCGCTATACGCTAGCAGAGGCGCTGAACATCTCCCCAGCGGTGTACCGTCCCGTGTGTTCGGCTCACATCAATTAGGCCCATTGGAAAGTCATTCACTGACGGGTCAAAGGTCAATGATGACCCTTGCATTGGGTCACGCTGACAAATGGACACATAAACGGAACAATAAGCAGTCGATAGTAATCAAACTTAGTGTCGCTCATCAACAACCCAGCCTCAATAACATTTCCTCTGGGGAAAGTGGAAGCTACATTGTTAAGAAGAGCCCCCGTCCATCTTTTGTGAATGGGAGATCTATAACTTTGAGCCCAGGTTTTAAACAATGATTATTGAATATGATCCTACTATATATCTATATAGATCTATACTACTGTACAGTAAATGGCAAACCAGCCATTTCAAAGAGATATCCATTTTGTAAATCATAACTTTGTTTTATGCACATTATTGAAAACATAAACACGTCAAATGCTTTATAACTGAGACCAAATAAATGCATTTTAGGCAGAGTTTACAGGCTGTCTCATTGTTTTTATTTCCTCTCAGTAAAACAATATACCGTAAATTCCGGACTATAAGACGCACCGGTCTATAAGCCGCGGGACCAAAATTGACTATTTTTTTCTTCTATAAGCCGCACCGGTCTATAAGCCGCGGGTGTTTTGATGTTTAATTACCATATGAAAGGGTTCGTGCACAGAGAGGAATGTCGGGAAAGAGATGGCTGTTTTGGGGAAGCTCCCATTTATTAACATTTCAACAAAACAAAACAAAAGTCAGGTCACTAATCCCCAGACAAAATCACACAACAATAGGCTATATGTGCAGCAAACCTGTAACCAGAGAAGTCAAGTCACTAATCCTCGTCTTCCTCTTCTTCCTGCGTACTGAAACCACCAAAGTCCTCATCTTCAGTGTCGGAAACGAACAGGTTCAGGGTGGCTTCGTCAACCACTCTCCTCTCTCCTTCATTGTCACTCAAAACCAACGAACTCCTCTTCGTCACTGTCGGCATCGAACAGCCTCTGAAGCCTCTGACGGCCCTCAGCGCCAGCTGTGGCGGCGTCATCCTCTTCATCCCGCAGCAGTCCAGCGTTTTGGAACCCGTTGGTGATTGTGGATGTTTTCACACTCCTATAATATTCCGTGCTGAGACAGTTCCTCCTGCTGCACCGTCCAACGCCTCACCATTGACTCATCGATGCCCAGGTTACGCGCGGCTGCTCTGTTTCCCTCTTTTAACACATTGACTGCCAGACGTTTTTTTTTGCTGTAGGTAGCTTCTGCCAAGCCGTTTTTTGAGGATTATGGCTCATTTTATAAGAGCCGAGGATTCGTTTCAGCTTGGAGTTTGTGAACATACAATATCTCAAAAGTACTAATAGAATGTGTACTTTCTCTGTCTAAAAGAGTTAGTTTGTAGAGTTAGTAGTTATGTAAGCATTAGCAGTTGAATACAGCATGGTTTTAGCCTCAGAAAGAATATTCAGAGATAAACGGCTTTTTGTGAAATTGGATGGAACAGTCACTTTAACCATTCATTTTTGGCTCTCTCTCTCTCTCTCTCCCTCCCCCTCTCGCTCTCTCTCTCTCTCTCCCTCCCTCTCGCTCTCCCTCCCTCTCTCTCTCTCTCTCTCTCTCTCTCTCTCTCTCTCTCCCTCCCTCTCGAGTTGCTTCAACTCCTCCCTCCGTGGGCGGACAAGCTTGTCACCAGTCAGTGCTTTGCTGCTCTCCTGTGCCTGCATGTCTGCACAGCCGCTGTTTGAGGAAGTCGGGATGGACTCGCTCGTTTGGAGTTTTGGTTGAGAGAAGCTTTTGCGATTCTGGTCATATTTATGCTGCGTGTTTCAAAGTGTGTTCCTCCACCTGTAATCTATCACCCGATCATAGTAGATCGGCTGAATCTATTATGTAAATTTGCAATCCCGCATCGCCAGCAATCAGCGCGAAAAGGAGAATGGCTGGGCTGAGAATGGCGTGACAAGTTAAAAAAATGCTTTCCTTCCTCGCACTGTTGCCACTTAGTGGGTCGGTGGAATGGGTTGTAAACGTTCGGTGGCTCCAATAATTATATAAGAGATGTAAAAGGCTTAGATGCACAACCCACCGTCAAAAAAAAAAAATCAATGCCAAAAACGTGTAAACACGTTGTTGGCAGGGAACAGCTGGATTCTGAAAACGTGTTCATACGTTGTTGGCAGTGAATGTGTTAATGCGAGATTGACTGCTTTCAACTTGAAAGCTGCGTCGTGTGAATTTCTGCGTACCTTCCCCATGGTAAGTGAGAGTGTTGCTTCTACTGCTCGTCTTGTTGTGAATATTCCTTGATCTTCCTTTGTGTGAATTCGCCGAAGTTTGTGATTTTCTCCTGGTAGTCGGGGGAGGGAGTTGATGGTCGAGTGGCCGTTTGCTTACCGTAATTACCATATGTAAGTGGTCACGCACAGAGGGGATTGTCGGGAAAGAGATGGCTGGTTGAGGAAGCTCCCATTTACCGTATTACCGTAACATTTCAACAAAACAACATAACACAACACCACCGTTGTTTATTTTTACAGTGCACACAGTGTCCGCGGTGTGGTGAAAAGAGGGCAAGAGAGGAAATTAAAACAGAAGTGGATTTATAGTTAGAAAGAGTGCTAAAAAAGAGAGATTTTATTTGTATTTTTTTTTTTTTTTCTGAAAAAATCCATAGATAAGACGCACCGTTATATAAGCCGCAGGGGCCAAAAAACGGGAAAAAAGCCGCGGCTTATAGTCCGGAATTTACGGTACACAGTTTAAAATAAAAGACTGGAAGAAATTCTGCAAATTTATTTAGTGGCCCAAATAAAATCTGCCACCCACCGGTGGGTAATAGTGATTATTTTTGACTGATATTATGATTTTAATCGGATAACCGCCGGTGACCTCGCAGTCACAAGCCCACCACACCTCTTATAGCTCATGCTCACACCTAGGTGGTTTGTCAGGGCGGCAGCAATATGTGCTCCTGTGCAGAAACACATGTCTTTGGCGCTCTGGGCGAGTTGGCCCACAATGCGCGGTTAAATGGCAGCCATTTTCAAACGGAAGGTCTGTTTAAAAAAAAAAAAACAGCGAGCCGATTGAGGCGCGATGCAGACCGACTCTGTGACCCGCCGCCATCTGTTACTGTCTGGATCAGTGCAACAAGCCACACCTTGGCCCCATGAACACTCTGACCAGGCTCAGTGCAACAAGCCACACCTTGGCCCCATGAACACTCTGACCAGGCTCAGTGCAACAAGCCACACCTTGGCCCCATGATCACGCTGACCAGGCTCAGTGCAACAAGCCACACCTTGGCCCCATGATCACTCTGACCAGGCTCAGTGTAACAAGCCACACCTTGGCCCCATGATCACTCTGACCAGGCTCAGCATAACAAGCCACACCATGGCCCCATGAACACTCTGACCAGGCTCAGTGCAACAAGCCACACCTTGGCCCCATGAACACTCTGACCAGGCTCAGCGTAACAAGCCACACCTTGGCCCCATGATCACTCTGACCAGGCTCAGTGCAACAAGCCACACCTTGGCCCCATGAACACTCTGACCAGGATCAGCGTAACAAGCCACACCTTGGCCCCATGAACACTCTGACCAGGCTCAGTGCAACAAGCCACACCTTGGCCCCATGAACACTCTGACCAGGCTCAGCGTAATTAACGGAAGCAACGCCGGAGTGAAGCAGAGAGAGACCAGTGACTCCGAGTGAGTCAGTGAAGTCACAACAGAACAACACAGGCCAGAATAGAATAGAATAGAATAGAATAGAATAGAATAGAATAGAATAGAATAGAGACAACACTATCGGTGAAGTCACGAGAGCGCCACACAGTTTAGAATAGAAACAATTGTTATTGTTAGAGCATCAGAATAGAATAGAAATGGTATTATCACAAAAGGCTACCGATGACATCACAAGACCATCACATAATAAAGAACCGCAGGAATGAGCCCGGGAGTTCATGTGAGGTGTGAGTTCCTGTGTGAGGTGTGACTTCCTGTGAGGTGTGAGTTCCTGTGTGAGGTGTGAGTTCCTGTGTGAGGTGTGAGTTCCTGTGAGGTGTGAGTTCCTGTGAGGTGTGAGTTCCTGTGAGGTGTGAGTTCCTGTGAGGTGTGAGTTCCTGTGAGGTGTGAGTTCCTGTGTGAGGTGTGAGTTCCTGTGAGGTGTGAGTTCCTGTGAGGTGTGAGTTCCTGTGTGAGGTGTGACTTCCTGTGTGAGATGTGAGTTCCTGTGTGAGGTGTGAGTTCCTGTGAGGTGTGAGTTCCTGTGTGAGGTGTGAGTTCCTGTGAGGTGTGAGTTCCTGTGAGGTGTGAGTTCCTGTGAGGTGTGAGTTCCTGTGAGGTGTGAGTTCCTGTGTGAGGTGTGAGTTCATGTGTGAGGTGTGAGTTCATGTGAGGTGTGAGTTCCTGTGTGAGGTGTGAGTTCCTGTGAGGTGTGAGTTCCTGTGAGATGTGAGTTCCTGTGTGAGATGTGAGTTCCTGTGTGAGATGTGAGTTCATGTGAGGTGTGAGTTCCTGTGTGAGGTGTGAGTTCCTGTGAGGTGTGAGTTCCTGTGAGGTGTGAGTTCCTGTGTGAGGTGTGAGTTCATGTGAGGTGTGAGTTCCTGTGTGAGGTGTGAGTTCCTGTGTGAGATGTGAGTTCATGTGAGGTGTGAGTTCCTGTGTGAGGTGTGAGTTCCTGTGAGGTGTGAGTTCCTGTGAGGTGTGAGTTCGTGTGTGAGATGTGAGTTCATGTGAGGTGTGAGTTCCTGTGTGAGGTGTGAGTTCCTGTGAGGTGTGAGTTCCTGTGTGAGGTGTGAGTTCCTGTGAGGTGTGAGTTCCTGTGAGGTGTGAGTTCCTGTGTGAGGTGTGAGTTCCTGTGTGAGGTGTGAGTTCCTGTGAGGTGTGAGTTCCTGTGTGAGGTGTGAGTTCCTGTGTGAGGTGTGAGTTCCTGTGAGGTGTGAGTTCCTGTGAGATGTGAGTTCCTGTGTGAGGTGTGAGTTCCTGTGAGGTGTGAGTTCCTGTGAGGTGTGAGTTCCTGTGTGAGGTGTGAGTTCCTGTGTGAGATGTGAGTTCCTGTGAGGTGTGAGTTCCTGTGTGAGGTGTGAGTTCCTGTGAGGTGTGAGTTCCTGTGAGGTGTGAGTTCCTGTGAGGTGTGAGTTCCTGTGAGGTGTGAGTTCCTGTGTGAGGTGTGAGTTCCTGTGTGAGGTGTGAGTTCCTGTGAGATGTGAGTTCCTGTGAGGTGTGAGTTCCTGTGTGAGGTGTGAGTTCCTGTGAGATGTGAGTTCCTGTGAGGTGTGAGTTCCTGTGAGGTGTGAGTTCCTGTGAGGTGTGAGTTCCTGTGAGGTGTGAGTTCCTGTGTGAGGTGTGAGTTCCTGTGTGAGGTGTGAGTTCCTGTGAGATGTGAGTTCCTGTGAGGTGTGAGTTCCTGTGAGGTGTGAGTTCCTGTGTGAGGTGTGAGTTCCTGTGAGATGTGAGTTCCTGTGAGGTGTGAGTTCCTGTGAGGTGTGAGTTCCTGTGTGAGGTGTGAGTTCCTGTGAGATGTGAGTTCCTGTGAGGTGTGAGTTCCTGTGAGGTGTGAGTTCCTGTGAGGTGTGAGTTCCTGTGAGGTGTGAGTTCCTGTGTGAGGTGTGAGTTCCTGTGTGAGGTGTGAGTTCCTGTGAGATGTGAGTTCCTGTGAGGTGTGAGTTCCTGTGAGGTGTGAGTTCCTGTGAGGTGTGAGTTCCTGTGAGGTGTGAGTTCATGTGAGATGTGAGGTGTGAGTTCCTGTGAGGTGTGAGTTCCTGTGAGGTGTGAGTTCCTGTGAGGTGTGAGTTCCTGTGAGTTCCTGTGAGGTGTGAGTTCCTGTGAGGTGTGAGTTCCTGTGAGGTGTGAGTTCCTGTGAGGTGTGAGTTCCTGTGAGTTCCTGTGAGGTGTGAGTTCCTGTGAGGTGTGAGTTCCTGTGAGGTGTGAGTTCCTGTGAGGTGTGAGTTCCTGTGAGGTGTGAGTTCCTGTGTGAGGTGTGAGTTCCTGTGTGAGGTGTGAGTTCCTGTGAGGTGTGAGTTCCTGTGAGGTGTGAGTTCCTGTGAGGTGTGAGTTCCTGTGTGAGGTGTGAGTTCCTGTGAGGTGTGAGTTCCTGTGAGGTGTGAGTTCCTGTGAGTTCCTGTGAGGTGTGAGTTCCTGTGTGAGGTGTGAGTTCCTGTGAGATGTGAGTTCCTGTGAGGTGTGAGTTCCTGTGTGAGGTGTGAGTTCCTGTGTGAGATGTGAGTTCCTGTGAGGTGTGAGTTCCTGTGTGAGGTGTGAGTTCCTGTGAGGTGTGAGTTCCTGTGAGGTGTGAGTTCCTGTGAGGTGTGAGTTCCTGTGAGGTGTGAGTTCCTGTGTGAGGTGTGAGTTCCTGTGAGGTGTGAGTTCCTGTGAGGTGTGAGTTCCTGTGAGGTGTGAGTTCATGTGTGAGGTGTGAGTTCATGTGAGGTGTGAGTTCCTGTGTGAGGTGTGAGTTCCTGTGAGGTGTGAGTTCCTGTGAGATGTGAGTTCCTGTGTGAGATGTGAGTTCCTGTGTGAGATGTGAGTTCATGTGAGGTGTGAGTTCCTGTGTGAGGTGTGAGTTCCTGTGAGGTGTGAGTTCCTGTGAGGTGTGAGTTCCTGTGTGAGGTGTGAGTTCCTGTGTGAGGTGTGAGTTCCTGTGAGGTGTGAGTTCCTGTGTGAGGTGTGAGTTCCTGTGAGGTGTGAGTTCCTGTGTGAGGTGTGAGTTCCTGTGAGGTGTGAGTTCCTGTGAGGTGTGAGTTCCTGTGTGAGGTGTGAGTTCCTGTGTGAGGTGTGAGTTCATGTGAGGTGTGACTTCCTGTGAGGTGTGAGTTCCTGTGTGAGGTGTGAGTTCATGTGAGGTGTGACTTCCTGTGAGGTGTGAGTTCCTGTGTGAGGTGTGAGTTCCTGTGTGAGGTGTGAGTTCCTGTGAGGTGTGAGTTCCTGTGTGAGGTGTGAGTTCCTGTGAGGTGTGAGTTCCTGTGTGAGGTGTGAGTTCCTGTGAGGTGTGAGTTCCTGTGAGGTGTGAGTTCCTGTGAGGTGTGAGTTCCTGTGAGGTGTGAGTTCCTGTGAGGTGTGAGTTCCTGTGTGAGGTGTGAGTTCCTGTGAGTTCCTGTGAGGTGTGAGTTCCTGTGAGTTCCTGTGAGGTGTGAGTTCCTGTGAGATGTGAGTTCCTGTGAGGTGTGAGTTCCTGTGTGAGGTGTGAGTTCCTGTGTTAGATGTGAGTTCCTGTGAGGTGTGAGTTCCTGTGTGAGGTGTGAGTTCCTGTGAGGTGTGAGTTCCTGTGAGGTGTGAGTTCCTGTGTGAGGTGTGACTTCCTGTGTGAGATGTGAGTTCCTGTGTGAGGTGTGAGTTCCTGTGAGGTGTGAGTTCCTGTGTGAGGTGTGAGTTCCTGTGAGATGTGAGTTCCTGTGAGGTGTGACTTCCTGTGTGAGATGTGAGTTCCTGTGTGAGGTGTGAGTTCCTGTGAGGTGTGAGTTCCTGTGTGAGGTGTGAGTTCCTGTGAGGTGTGAGTTCCTGTGAGGTGTGAGTTCCTGTGAGGTATGAGTTCCTGTGAGGTGTGAGTTCCTGTGAGGTGTGAGTTCCTGTGTGAGGTGTGAGTTCCTGTGAGGTGTGAGTTCCTGTGAGGTGTGAGTTCCTGTGAGGTGTGAGTTCCTGTGAGGTGTGAGTTCCTGTGTGAGGTGTGAGTTCCTGTGAGGTGTGAGTTCCTGTGTGAGGTGTGAGTTCCTGTGAGGTGTGAGTTCCTGTGAGGTGTGAGTTCCTGTGTGAGGTGTGAGTTCCTGTGAGTTCCTGTGTGAGGTGTGAGTTCCTGTGTGAGGTGTGAGTTCCTGTGAGATGTGAGTTCCTGTGAGGTGTGAGTTCCTGTGTGAGGTGTGAGTTCCTGTGTGAGATGTGAGTTCCTGTGAGGTGTGAGTTCCTGTGTGAGGTGTGAGTTCCTGTGAGGTGTGAGTTCCTGTGAGGTGTGAGTTCCTGTGTGAGGTGTGACTTCCTGTGTGAGATGTGAGTTCCTGTGTGAGGTGTGAGTTCCTGTGAGGTGTGAGTTCCTGTGTGAGGTGTGAGTTCCTGTGAGGTGTGAGTTCCTGTGAGGTGTGAGTTCCTGTGAGGTGTGAGTTCCTGTGAGGTGTGAGTTCCTGTGAGGTGTGAGTTCCTGTGTGAGGTGTGAGTTCATGTGTGAGGTGTGAGTTCATGTGAGGTGTGAGTTCCTGTGTGAGGTGTGAGTTCCTGTGAGGTGTGAGTTCCTGTGAGATGTGAGTTCCTGTGTGAGATGTGAGTTCCTCTGTGAGATGTGAGTTAATGTGAGGTGTGAGTTCCTGTGTGAGGTGTGAGTTCCTGTGAGGTGTGAGTTCCTGTGAGGTGTGAGTTCCTGTGTGAGGTGTGAGTTCCTGTGTGAGATGTGAGTTCCTGTGAGGTGTGAGTTCCTGTGTGAGGTGTGAGTTCCTGTGAGGTGTGAGTTCCTGTGTGAGGTGTGAGTTCCTGTGAGGTGTGAGTTCCTGTGAGGTGTGAGTTCCTGTGTGAGGTGTGAGTTCCTGTGAGGTGTGAGTTCCTGTGAGATGTGAGTTCCTGTGTGAGGTGTGAGTTCCTGTGAGGTGTGAGTTCCTGTGAGGTGTGAGTTCCTGTGTGAGGTGTGACTTCCTGTGTGAGATGTGAGTTCCTGTGTGAGGTGTGAGTTCCTGTGAGGTGTGAGTTCCTGTGTGAGGTGTGAGTTCCTGTGAGTTCCTGTGAGGTGTGAGTTCCTGTGTGAGGTGTGAGTTCCTGTGAGTTCCTGTGAGGTGTGAGTTCCTGTGAGATGTGAGTTCCTGTGAGGTGTGAGTTCCTGTGTGAGGTGTGAGTTCCTGTGAGGTGTGAGTTCCTGTGAGATGTGAGTTCCTGTGAGGTGTGAGTTCCTGTGTGAGGTGTGAGTTCCTGTGTGAGGTGTGAGTTCCTGTGTGAGGTGTGAGTTCCTGTGAGGTGTGAGTTCCTGTGTGAGGTGTGAGTTCCTGTGTGAGGTGTGAGTTCCTGTGAGTTCCTGTGAGGTGTGAGTTCCTGTGTGAGGTGTGAGTTCCTGTGAGTTCCTGTGAGGTGTGAGTTCCTGTGTGAGGTGTGAGTTCCTGTGAGATGTGAGTTCCTGTGAGGTGTGAGTTCCTGTGTGAGGTGTGAGTTCCTGTGTGAGATGTGAGTTCCTGTGAGGTGTGAGTTCCTGTGTGAGGTGTGAGTTCCTGTGAGGTGTGAGTTCCTGTGTGAGGTGTGACTTCCTGTGTGAGGTGTGAGTTCATGTGAGGTGTGAGTTCCTGTGAGGTGTGAGTTCCTGTGAGGTGTGAGTTCCTGTGAGGTGTGAGTTCCTGTGAGGTGTGAGTTCCTGTGAGGTGTGAGTTCCTGTGAGGTGTGAGTTCCTGTGTGAGGTGTGAGTTCATGTGTGAGGTGTGAGTTCATGTGAGGTGTGAGTTCCTGTGTGAGATGTGAGTTCATGTGTGAGATGTGAGTTCATGTGAGGTGTGAGTTCCTGTGTGAGGTGTGAGTTCCTGTGAGGTGTGAGTTCCTGTGAGGTGTGAGTTCCTGTGTGAGGTGTGAGTTCCTGTGTGAGATGTGAGTTCATGTGAGGTGTGAGTTCCTGTGTGAGGTGTGAGTTCCTGTGAGGTGTGAGTTCCTGTGTGAGGTGTGAGTTCCTGTGTGAGGTGTGAGTTCCTGTGAGGTGTGAGTTCCTGTGTGAGGTGTGAGTTCCTGTGAGGTGTGAGTTCCTGTGAGATGTGAGTTCCTGTGAGGTGTGAGTTCCTGTGTGAGGTGTGAGTTCCTGTGAGGTGTGAGTTCCTGTGAGGTGTGAGTTCCTGTGAGGTGTGAGTTCCTGTGAGGTGTGAGTTCCTGTGAGATGTGAGTTCCTGTGAGGTGTGAGTTCCTGTGTGAGGTGTGACTTCCTGTGAGGTGTGAGTTCCTGTGAGGTGTGAGTTCCTGTGAGATGTGAGTTCCTGTGAGGTGTGAGTTCCTGTGAGGTGTGAGTTCCTGTGAGGTGTGAGTTCCTGTGAGGTGTGAGTTCCTGTGAGGTGTGAGTTCATGTGAGGTGTGAGTTCCTGTGTGAGGTGTGAGTTCCTGTGAGGTGTGAGTTCCTGTGAGGTGTGAGTTCCTGTGAGGTGTGAGTTCCTGTGAGGTGTGAGTTCCTGTGAGGTGTGACTTCCTGTGAGACACGAGGCCCTGTGAGGCGCGGGGCCCTGTGAGGGACTACTGGTATTTCACTAGAGAGAGAGAGGTGAGTGTATAGAATAGCCTAAAAATAATAATAAAAAACATTGTTAGGCAACAGTGAATTTCAGGAGCGGGAAAAAGTGGCCACCACTAAAATGATGTTTTGTAAGGCAGGAGTCTACACTTTTCAGGCCCTCCTTAGAAACCTAATGTACAAATTTATCGGCAGACTAAATGTGTCCCAGAATGCCATCATAGCACTGCTAACCAACCCTGTTTTTAGTGCTGTGAGATACAACTCACGAATGTGGTCCTATTGGTATAGGTGCATTCTATTATAGATCTTAATTCTTTCTTGTGTGTTTTATTTTTCTTAAGTGTTGTTCATGTATGTGTTTTTCTATGGACCTTGTGTCTGATAATAAAAGTTGATTGATTGATTGATTGTCTACACCGTCTATTACCACACCTTACCTTCCTGTTCAAAAGTTAGGCCTACATTTTCACTCTACTGGATGGTGGCGTATCCGCAAAGTATTCCTCCACTGTCAAAAGGAACCAACTAAGAATCTAAGAACCAACTTACTGGTTGGAAGCTTAACATGTTCCTGCCAGTTTCATCTCAGAGCCTAACCCACTAAGCCTCTGTACCCATAGCATTCCCTCTCAGAGCCTAACCCACTAAACCTCTGTACCCATAGCATTCCCTCTCAGAGCCTAACCCACTAAACCTCTGTACCCATAGCTTTCCCTCTCAGAGCCTAACCCACTAAACCTCTGTACCCATAGCATTCCCTCTCAGAGCCTAACCCACTAAACCTCTGTACCCATAGCATTCCCTCTCAGAGCCTAACCCACTAAACCTCTGTACCCATAGCATTCCCTCTCAGAGCCTAACCCACTAAACCTCTGTACCCATAGCTTTCCCTCTCAGAGCCTAACCCACTAAACCTCTGTACCCATAGCATTCCCTCTCAGAGCCTAACCCACTAAACCTCTGTACCCATAGCATTCCCTCTCAGAGCCTAACCCACTAAACCTCTGTACCCATAGCATTCCCTCTCAGAGCCTAACCCACTAAACCAGAGGTTCTCAAATGTTTTTCAGCCAAGGACCCCTTACAAGATAGAAAATGTACCGGGGACCCCCTCATTCTGATTTGTGATTTTGGGCTAAGCTTAATTGTTTCCACGGTAACGTGCTTGACTTTTAATTTGATAGGTTTGTTATTAGAATGTAATCCATGAACCATTTTAGATTTAAAGCATAAACTATTTTCGTTGAACTATGAAGATTTTGCAAAAAAAAATATATATATTTTTTTTTATTACATTACATTTACATTACGCATTTAGCAGACGCTTTTGTTTTGTCCAAAGCGACTTACAATATCACAATTTGTCAACAGTCCAGAAAACCACTATGCAACACAATCAATGACAGCCAAGATATTTTGATAGACTAGCACCATGTAGGAAGTAGTGTGAGAAGGAATAAGTAACATGTAATATTTTCTTTTTAACACATTGAGTGCCAGCCATTTTTTCATCCTGTAGGTAAGTTGTGCCAGGGTTTTTTTTGAGGATTCTGGCTCATTTTACAAGAGCCGAGGATTATTTTCTGTTAAGAATTCATGAACACCAATCATCTAAAAATAACTAATAGAATGTGTGCTTTCTCTGTCTAAAAGAGTTAGTTTGCAGAGTTAGTAGTTATGTAGATATTAGCCGTTGAGTACAGCATGGTTTCAGCGTCTGGAAATTTATTCAGAGATAAATGGCTTTTTGTGAAATTCGACAGAACAGTCACTTTAACCATTCATTTTTGGCATCAGTAAGACCGTCAGACATTCTAAACAATAGTTTTGAACAGTAATTTCCTCCATAACAACAGGAAACACCTCTCTCATTCAAACTCCTCCCTCCGTGTGTCTTCTCCTCCTTCCTCCTGGCTCTACAGCGGGCGTGTCAGAAGCGCGTTGCTGCTGCCTGCCTGCCTGCCTGCGTGCCTGCCTGCCTGCTTGCGGACGCTCCTTGTGCGAGTCAAGATGGGCCGGGGAATGCGTGGGCGATGGGCAGATGTTGATTCTGGCCTTTCTGAGGTGTTTCAAAGTGTGTTTCACCTATAATCTATTTTGCAAATCGCTCTCCGCTCTCTGTGTGCGGCTGCCTGCGCGGCCGCTCTCGGGCAAGACAAGTGTGGAATGGATTACTGTAAAATCGCCTCGCCATTTCCTTGAATGGCTTGCTCCCGCGGCAGTTTTTTCTTTGATTTCGCTCGTCTGGGGGAGCACTGTCAACACTTAGTGGGTCGGTAAAATAGATTATACACATTCTCTTGCTCCAATAGTGATCTCGAAGATGTAAAAGTTGTTGATTGATGTCCCACCGTCAAATTTTTTTTTTTTTTATGTAAGACGAGTTATTTCGGCTCTGGCACTCAAGCGTTGGATTATGTAAGACGAATTATCTCGGCTATGGCACTTAACGTGTTAATTAAAAAAAAAAAAAAAATTACTTGAAAACTTTTCGCGGACCCCCTGGCAAAGTGCCACGGACCCCTGGGGGCACTAAACCACTAAACCACTAAACCTCTGATTTGCCTCATAGCTGCCCATGCTTGTTGAAGTTCACAGACAAAACGTCGAGCTGCTCTTCAAGTCGACCAATGGTAGCCTCCTGGCCGGCCAGCACTGACGCAACAGGATCAGGGCGGCCGGCCTGAACCTAAACTGGGAGCCAGGATCACTGGATCTTCGTTCTTGACGTTCTACAACCTTGCCCGCTCGTACTGTTAGATGATGTCACTGATGATGATGAGGTCACCAAGGATACCAACAGTGATGATGCCACACCGAGGACTCGACAGTGACGATGTCATAATAATAATAAGTGATGTCATCATTGAGGAGTCGCCACCGATGATGTCATAATTACAGTGAGGAGTCAACAGTGATGATGCCATAATTACAGTGAGGAGTCAACAGTGATGATGTCATAATTACAGCGATGATGTCATCATTGAATGTTTTCACTGATAATGACACCTGATGTCATGATGTCACTGTTGAAGGTTGGCGATTTCACTTATGATGTCAGTTCGAGGGCTATAAGAGTACTCTGCCAGCTTCAGGCTGCACGATCGTAAATTCAGTTTGCGGTCAGCTTCTGCAACAGCCTCGACAGTCTTTGTTTACCCGCGGCGTCTGTTGCTAACTGACTCCAGTTTACCAAGAGTTTCAAGCCCTTCAACAGTCTGCGTATGAATCCACCAGGCCCCCCGCCTAACACCTTGTCTCCAGACCTCCAGCAGATGTTGGTCACTAAACATGTTCCCGCTGAGCAGCAGGAGTGGAGCTCCAGTCAGGACCAGGAGGACCCAGAGCCCCCACACGTTAAAGAGGAACAGGGGGAACTCTGGACCAGTTATGAGGGAGAGCAGCTTCAGGAGGACCCAGAGCTGCCACACATTAAAGAGGAACAGGAGGAACTCTGGACCAGTTATGAGGGAGAGCAGCTTCAGGAGGACCCAGAGCTGCCACACATTAAAGAGGAACAGGAGGAACTCTGGACCGGTCAGGAGGGAGAGCCACTTGAAGGGCTGCGGGAGGCCCGTATCCCCAAGTTCCCATTCACTCCTGTTCCTGTGAAGAGTGAAGATGATGAAGAGAAACATCAGTCCTCACAGCTTCATCAAAGCCAAACTGAGGAGAAGAGAGAGGCAGAGCCTCTAGCGAGCATCAGCTCAACTGAACAGATGAAAACAGAAGCTGGTGGAGAGGACTATGCAGGATCAGAACCAGCCAGGAACTTCGATCCAGCTAGTAGTTTACTTAGTTTACAGCTAGAATGGATGGAAACTAGTGCACCTCAGTCAGGTTTAGACTCACAGAGAAACAGTGTTCTTGGGAAGAAACACTTGAGTTACTCAGTTTGTGGTAAAAGATTTGGTAATAAAGCACACTTGAAGTCACACATGATAGTCCACACAGCAGAGAAACAATTGAATTGCTCAGTCTGTGGTAAAGGTTGGGGCCGTAAAGGAGACTTGAAGAAACACATGATAGTCCACACAGGTGAGAAACAATTTAATTGCTCAGTCTGTGGTAAAGGTTGTAGCCGTAAAGGAGACTTGAAGTCACACATGATAGTCCACACAGGAGAGAAACAATTTCTTTGCTCAGTCTGTGGTAAAGGTTGCGGCCGTAAAGAAGACTTGAAGAAACACATGATAGTCCACACAGGTGAGAAACAATGTAATTGCTCAGTCTGTGGTAAAGGTGTTGGTCTTAAAGGAAACTTGAAGTCACACATGATGGTCCACACAGGTGAGAAACAATTTAATTGCTCAGTCTGTAGTAAAGGTTTCGCTCTTAAAGCAAACTTGAAGTCACACATGATAGTCCACACAGGTGAGAAACAATGTAATTGCTCAGTCTGTGGTAAAGGTGTTGGTCTTAAAGGAAACTTGAAGTCACACATGATGGTCCACACAGGTGAGAAACAATTTAATTGCTCAGTCTGTAGTAAAGGTTTCGCTCTTAAAGCAAACTTGAAGTCACACATGATGGTCCACACAGGTGAGAAACAATTTAATTGCTCAGTCTGTAGTAAAGGTTTCGCTCTTAAAGCAAACTTGAAGTCACACATGATAGTTCACACAGGCGAGAAACAATGCATTTGCTCAGTCTGTGGTAAAGGTTTTGGTCGT
>NC_139626.1:50508799-50543799 GCF_964638095.1 Poromitra crassiceps
CAGGAGTGTGTCAACACACTGCATGTTACACACACAAGACACACACAATACCCCTAAACCCATACAAGCAATATACTCACACACACACATATTCACACAAACATGATACACGATACATACGCCCACATGCACAAAAAATACAAACACACTCTTGCTTATGAAGTAGTTATGCCTTTAGTAGATCCTTAGGAAACATTAGTGCATCAAACGTAGACCTGAAAAACACACACACACACACACACACACACACACACACACACACACACACACACACACACACACACACACTATGTTGTCTATACAGTAACTTGGCAGATAATCCAGACACCTCTCCAAAGCCCTGAGTCGTGACCCCCTATGACCTCCTTACTCTCGGAGGTCATAGTGGCATTCAGTGGCATTTTACTGCCATATAACATAACTAACTAGTGGCTAATATTATTAGCCACTAGTGGCCTTCGCAACTAGCACTGAACCGGAAGAACAAATACGTTTGCGTTGAACGCGGAAGAGAGAAAAAGTGGGCGTGGTGAATAAGGTGAATAGGTAGCTAGCATATATCCGTAACCATGGTAACAGCTTCAGCGTCGTCTGTTCTTAAGCTAAAATCCATCTTCTTTTTAACTTTTCCTCAGTAGGAAAGCCATGAACTGATAAATAATGTGGTTTCTTCTTTGAATTTGAACAGAAATGCACACTACGTGCCGGAGCGCTTTCACACTCTCGCCCATCTATGGGCGAGAGTCGATCGGGCAGTTTTAGCGGATCCACACAGAGCACTGGTGCATCTGGTGTACATTAGTTTAATAGAGTACAACGGTTACCAAAATACATGAGACAGCAGGGCTTAAAATTCACTTTGCAAACTGGGGGGGAATTCCCCCCTTATGTTCTTCAGATAGGGGGGGTTTATAGATTTTTTTTTGGGGGGGGGGGGGATCTATAGACTTTGGGGGGGCTTTTTTTCAGTCGATACTATAACCAAAAGATCTGCTTCTCCTGTCCGATAAGCGATAATTTCACATTTTTGAAATTTGATTTAAAAAGGACTGGATTGGTTATAGCTAATCCAGGGCTCAGAGCAGGTAAAAAATGCAGTTAAGGCTAATTTCGAAATGTTTTCTTTGTTTTATATAAAAACCCATCCGTAAATAATGTTTATTATAGTCTAGTTTCCAAATCCAGGCCTAAACAAGGATATTCGACAAACCAAACACAAACATATCAGAAACAATACTTTCCTATAATCATGTAGCCTAAATGTAAGGTCTGATTACGCTACAACTGTAAACAACAACATGCCTTTGCTGTTACCATGGACATAATCGTGTGCACGTTATGTATGACGCGTAATCTAGAGAGGAGAGTACATGTGGCTTCAGTGACTACGTTTACATGCACACAATATTCCGCTTTTTGCCCATATTCGGAAAATGACAATATTCCGACTAAATGAATAATCCACTAATATTCCCGTTTACATGCAGCCGTAGCTCGCCCTCCCCGACACGTGAGGGAGGGGAGGAGAGAGAGAGATGCAGGTAGGCGGAGCCGCGGGGTTTTTCTGTTGAGAATAAACAGAGCAGCACTATTCTTACGAGCATCATTTGGTCCATTTCAGGAGCTTGCTGCTGAAAAGTTTGGTGTTGCGCATCCAAGTCTTTCATACAAAGTAGGCTAGTAGCCTACTTTATTACCTCGCAGGCTCGCAAGCATTGTGGACTTCCGTGGGCACTGGGCACTATGACTACTCTCTCTCTCTTTAAATTAGGGCTGTCACAAACGATTATTTTGATAGTTGACTAGTCACCATATCGCACAATTACTCAATCGCTATGATTTAGCTATCATCAGCTTCTAAATTTAGCTTCAAGTTGTTTTAAGCATGTGCCAAATAAAAATAAAGACAATTAAGATGATAATTCACTCAAAAATAATATTTTCATGAACTTTAAAGTTTAGAGCATGTAGCAGAATATTTATTTCTTGCATCAATGTACTTGCATGTAATAAATGTAATATAGTGCAAATTGCAAAACTGCAAAATAGTACACATTGGAATTGAAAACATATAGTGCAATGGAATATGTACTATCCATTGAATTAAAAATGCAAAATAAAATTAGGGCACTACTACGTGGAATGGAAATGGAACCAAAAACTATTCACTATGTAGGCAACCAAAATATCAACAAAAATAGATTGTTTCAGTCTTCTCAGGCATCAAACACATTTTTAAATGTAGTAAGTAGAGTGCAAACTGCGGAGTAAAATGAGGTTTCCAGTATTCCCGTCAGCAACACATCAGCTTAACGTTGCTATGATAACAACGTTACAGCAGGCTTTTAACGTTAATATCGTTAGCCAATAGCTAACGTTAGCAGCTCAAACTTAACGTTGCGGTTGCCAGTGAGCTAACAAGCTAATTAGCCTTCATCTGCATTCGCCACAACGTGCTTCCCTTTGAGATGCTCGCGCATCATACTCGTGCTGCCATGATAAGCGAGTTCAGCTTATTTAGCAGATTTTGCACTTCACAATATTGTGGGTGAAATGCTCCCACACTTTGGACGTATGAGCTGAAAAAAATATGCTTTTTTTCAGTCACCATTGGTTCAAGGCAACGCTGTGTTGCCTTCAAGTGAACTGGGACACAGGCTCTCAACTTTAATGCCGTTCTGATTTTGATTTTTAAGGCTCTGAAAAAAAAGTACATATATATTGAAGGTCGAATTCTGTACTCGCACACGTGCCCCAAAAGCCGGCATTTTACAATTCGCACTGTTCTATTTTCAGTCGCATATGCGAGTAAAACGGGCGCAGTCACCAGCCCTGCCTCTAATAATTGAACTGTGGTGCGATTCAAAGGGGTGAGAATGTAACTTGAACTAACTGCAGGAACCTGCCTCAAAGCATAAGGCTTTAGATGGAGTTGGATGTTGACATCTGCAGATGCCTAGCAGAATAAGAAGCAGAAATACACGTTTCCATTATGGTTTGAATCAACAAAAACCAACTCTCCTGTAGGAGTGATGTGATCTCAGTCTAAGTAGAGCAGGTTGAGACAGAATAAAAAATGAAAATGACATTTCTGGATGTGTTTGGCAAAGTTCCATCATTTCAAATGAACAGCTGGGTGACAAGGAGGACCTCATTGTAGCACTCAGGTGGGGAGAAGATAGATACACACACCCACACACACACACACACACACAGGCAGGCCCTATGCACACATGTACACACAAAGCACACACACCATGAAAATGTTTATTTGAACACAATAATGCTACTCTGCTCTTTGAGGGTCAGAGGAAATGTTCTCATGACACGCAGACATCGAGATGTCTTTCCAGGCGGTGCAGATGAGAGGATGGTGGAGGGAGAAAGAGAGAGAGGGGGGAGAGGGAGAGAGGATGGTGGAGGGAGAAAGAGAGAGAGGGGGGGGAGAGGGAGAGAGGATGGTGGAGGGAGAAAGAGAGAGAGGGGAGAGAGGGAGAGAGGATGGTGGAGGGAGAAAGAGAGAGAGGGGGGAGAGGGAGAGAGGATGGTGGAGGGAGAAAGAGAGAGAGGGGAGAGAGGGAGAGAGGATGGTGGAGGGAGAAAGAGAGAGAGGGGGGAGAGGGAGAGAGGATGGTGGAGGGAGAAAGAGAGAGAGGGGGGAGAGGGAGAGAGCATGGTGGAGGGAGAAAGAGAGAGAGGGGGGCGAGGGAGAGAGGATGGGGGAGGGAGAAAGAGAGAGAGGGGGGAGAGGGAGAGAGGATGGTGGAGGGAGAAAGAGAGAGAGGGGGAGAGGGAGAGAGGATGGTGGAGGGAGAAAGAGAGAGAGGGGGGAGAGGGAGAGAGGATGGTGGAGGGAGAAAGAGAGAGAGGGGGGAGAGGGAGAGAGCATGGGGGAGGGAGAAAGAGAGAGAGGGGGGAGAGGGAGAGAGGATGGTGGAGGGAGAAAGAGAGAGAGGGGGGAGAGGGAGAGAGGATGGGGGAGTCAAAGAGGGAAAATGCTCTATACTGAATTGAAGAGGCAAGCGTGCGTGCGTGCACACGTGTGTGTGTGTGTGTGTGTGTGTGTGTGTGTGTGTGTGTGTGTGTGTGTGTGCACGTGCGTGTGTCACTCCGTACCCCTGGTACACAAAGGAGATGGGAAGGTAATCAGGCATACAGCAGGTGCAGCACAAGGGGAATAATAATGTGCTCACACACACACACACACACACACACACGTGCGCACCTAAATGCATGCACGTACAGCACAATAAGATAGATTGATATGAATAGTCAATCTCACACACACACACACACACACACACACACACACACACACACACACACTTTTCAGCTATATCTATTCAGTCTACGTACAGCAGGTGATTGGATAGTAACGGAAATATCTCATCAAAAAGGAATTTGGAGCAGCTAAATCACAATTAGGCAGGCTGCTGCAGAGGCATGGTCATATTGAGTTGGATGGAATTAGCAGGTGTCTGCTTTAAAAAGGTCAGACGCTTTTATAGATGAGTCCTCAAAACACTCTGAGGCAAGTCACGAGTTCCAAAGACACCTCATAACTAACTAACGAGTTCCAAGGATACCTGATAACTTAACTACTAACGAGTTCCAAGGACACCTCATAACTAACTAACGAGTTCCAAGGACACCTCATAACTAACTAACGAGTTCCAAGGACACCTCATAACTAACTAACGAGTTCCAAGGACACCTCATAACTAACTAACGAGTTCCAAGGACACCTCATAACTAACTAACGAGTTCCAAGGACACCTCATAACTAACTAACGAGTTCCAAGGACACCTGATAACTTAACTAACGAGTTCCAAGGACACCTCATAATATAACTAACAAGTTCCAAGGACACCTCATAACTAACTAACAAGTTCCAAGGACACCTCATAACTAACTAACAAGTTCCAAGGACACCTCATAATATAACTAACGAGTTCCAAAGACACCTCATAACTAACTAACAAGTTCCAGGGACACCTCATAATATAACTAACGAGTTCCAAGGACACCTCATAACTAACTAACGAGTTCCAAAGACACCTCATAACTAACTAACAAGTTCCAGGGACACCTCATAATATAACTAACGAGTTCCAAGGACACCTCATAATATAACTAACGAGTTCCAAGGACACCTCATAACTAACTAACGAGTTCCAAAGACACCTCATAACTAACTAACGAGTTCCAAGGACACCTCATAACTAACTAACGAGTTCCAATGACACCTCATGATATAACTAACGAGTTCCAAGGACACCTCATAATATAACTAACGAGTTCCAAGGACACCTCATAACTAACTAACAAGTTCCAAAGACACCTCATAACTAACGAGTTCCAAGGACACCTCATAACTAACTAACGAGTTCCAAGGACACCTCATAACTAACTAACGAGTTCCAAGGACACCTCATAACTAACTAACGAGTTCCAAGGACACCTGATAACTTAACTAACGAGTTCCAAAGACACCTCATAACTAACTAACGAGTTCCAAAGACACCTCATAACTAACTAACGAGTTTCAAAGACACCTCATAACTAACTAACGAGTTCCAAAGACACCTCATAACTAACTAACGAGTTCCAAAGACACCTCATAACTAACTAACGAGTTCCAATGACACCTCATAATATAACTAACGAGTTCCAAGGACACCTGATAACTTAACTAACAAGTTCCAAAGACACCTCATAACTAACGAGTTCCAAGGACACCTCATAATATAACTAACAAGTTCCAAGGACAACTCATAATAGGGCTGTTCGATTTTGCCTAAAAATAAAATTGACGATTTTGTCTCTCAAAACTCGATTTTCGATTTCGATTTCGTTATACTATTATACTTCTCTAAACATTGTTTGCCCTGCAGAGCTCTTTTCTCAATCTTTTTTCATAAGTGACAAATTACGCTTTTACTCTGAAGGCAGAACAACCCAACTTCCTGTTTTAGCCTAACTTGATATGCCTAACTTCCTGGCTGTTGCTTGCTAACCTGCAGTCACTTGACACTGGTGGATTAGCTGTTTTGGAGGTGAGTCCGGTAATGTGAGCCCTGGGCGCTGGGCTGTGTTTTCGCCACATTTCTTGGCCCATGTGGTGGGCTAAACTTTGATTTGCGGCTGTTCGTTTTCGGTCATTTCACCAGGTGGGTGTGTTGTGTTGAGAGCATGATTGAGGGGGATTGGAGTCAGCGCGGAGTGGGCTATCAGGGCTGAGAGCTGAGACGGCTATTCAGTGGAGGCGGGTTTGATGGTTCACTCATGTGCTGATGTGCGGTCGTTTGGGAGTGGAAGCGCACTCAGTGCTGCACATGATGGCATTTCATTGCGACTTTTTGCGGGCTGTTCTCACTTTTGCCATTGTGCAGTGCTGATCACTTGGCTGATCACTTCTGAGTGTGGAGGCGTCTGCCCCAGCGCGGGGTCCGCACGTGACTCGTGAAGCTCGACCTTGCTCTAGTTTTTAAAAATCGATTTTAAGATTTTCATTTTTTTAACATCGTCCTAATTAATTTGATTACGATTCAAAATCGATTTATCGAGCAGCCCTACCTCATAATATACTGTAACTAACAAGTTCCAAGGACACCCCATAACTAACTAACAAGTTCCAAGGACACCTCATAATATAACTAATGAGTTCCAAGGACACCTCATAACTAACTAATGAGTTCCAAGGACACCTCATAACTACTGTAACTAATGAGTTCCAAGGACACCTCATAACTAACTAATGAGTTCCAAGGACACCCCATAACTAACTAATGAGTTCCAAGGACACCTCATAACTAACTAATGAGTTTCAAGGACACCTCATAACTAACTAATGAGTTCCAAGGACACCTCATAACTAACTAATGAGTTCCAAGGACACCTCAATACTAACTAATGAGTTCCAAGGACACCTCATAACTAACTAATGAGTTCCAAGGACACTTCCAAGGAAAGTGGCGGTGGAGAAAAAAGACGTTGTAATCGGTGAATTGAGGTTTCTGTAACAGTGATCATAAAGACAGCATGGACATAAACTGATATAGAAGCCTTTGCTTCTTCCACAACACTATAGACACTGCGGAGGGCGTCATCATTCAGAAACCACACCCAAAACGGGAAAGCACAAACTCCCCCCCCAATCCTGGCATTCTCCTATGTCACGTGCATAGATCATAAAAGATGAAAACTCCAACTAACTTCCTTGACAACTAGATCCACATTTTTCATTCTCGCCAATTCTCAATGGCTTCCTTGTTTTGCTCTGAAACAAACAAAAAACTTTAATTGGTGATTTGATTTGTTGTCTGCGCAGCCCCACCACACAACAGCTTTTAGCTATGTTTAATTCAAGGAAAATTACGCTGGTGTGTGGGAGTGAATAGAGCGCTTTCCCCGTGATGGGCGTGGCCTATTTCATGCAGTGCCTCTATCTACGAGCTGACCAGTAATCAGCTGACCGAGGTGTAGCAGCTGCTAAGGTAAGGTCAGTTGATGATATCATGATCGCTTTTTATTTCACAAAAAGCCCCTTAAACCCTCGAAGAACATGTTTTCTCTCTTGAAAGAAAATGGTCCAATAGCCCACCTCTATTCTATGTAGTTCAGTTCACTTGTACGACAGCAATCCAAAGAAGACTGAAGCCATCTATTGGCCAAAACCAGTGGTCAGTGTCTTGTCCACTTCTTCAACCTGTTCTTCCTCTTACCGCTGCCTCTGCTGGCATGCATGCACCTGCCTCCATGGTCTGTCTTCTCTCATAGGCTATGCACTATTGCACACACACACACACACACATACCACGCACGCACGCACACACGCGCGCACACACACACACACACACACACACACACACACACACACACACACACACACAATTCATCAGACACACACCAATGTCCAGTCCTTATGACTCATGCATGGTCCTCTGATGTTGGACAGACAGGATGTTAGCGACAGACAGGATGTTAGCATTGCAAGGTGTGTGTGTGTGTGTGTGTGTGTGTGTGTGTGTGTGTGTGTGTGCGTGTGTGCGTGTGTGTGTGCGCGCGTGTGCGTGTGTGTGTGCGTGTGTGTGTGTATTTGTGTGTCATGTCATGTTGTAGTTCAAAGAGGCTTTGAAGCAGGTGCCAGAGAGGTTCAGTGACGCTGACACCTGACGTGGGTTTCCATCACAGAAGCAGGCTTCTGTTCTGAGCCAGCCAGCAGGTCACAACAAGGGACTGCTTTTCACTGCTTTACTACCAAAATCATGTTTCACCTCAATTATGATTCCATTGCGTGGCGAGTACCCGAGTCACAACTTGACTTGATCAGAGGGAAATCAATCATGTCTCTTACACCAGTGATTCACTCTGCAGTTGTAAAAAAATAAATCGATTAAGAATTCAGTGTCTTGCTCGATATTTATTTTTTAGCATAGTATTTATTTTATAATGCACCACTTTAATATTCAGCAATCACTCCTATAGACTTTATTCTCTTTTTTACAATTAGTTTCTTGTCATCTTTTGCACTGTGTCATAAGATCGATTTCACGTCCGGCCTGCATCTTAAAATGTCAGTAAACTAGGAATCCAAAAAGTGAACACCTTTTGTCTGCGTGGTTTTACGTGTTTCAAACTCAGCCATTTCTCACAGAAGTTGTGTTTCTTGTGTCTGCTTGATTGAACACGTCAACTAAGACTCTTTGCAGATGCGTCTCTTCACGCAGCGAGGATCCTCAAAAGCCTGGTGAAACACTCGGCACCTGTCAACCCGCTGTCGAACAAACGCAGGTATTATCGGCAACGACACGTCCTTTTTATGAGTGTACTTCTCCTGAAAATAGGACATCAAGTGGAATAGAGAGGCAAAGACATCATTTGAGAGTGAGGAGTTAGCTCTGCAACACGGCTGCAGTCGGAAGCACTTTCGTCCAAGTCAAGATCAATCAAGGCGAAGAAAACACAAGACTATAAAGTGGTCAAGCGCAAAGAAAAGACAGTTCAGTTGTGTCCAAGTCCAAAGAGAGGTGATAACATCTTTTTTTCAAATGCACGACATTTAATCTGGAGGTCACAGCAAAGGATCAGAAAATCCATTCCATTCAAGTTCTTAAAATGTGCACGAGGCAATTTCATGTGGCCCCAAATGGACAGCGAGAGATAACGGTTTGAATTTTGATGACTTCATTATCCAGAAATAAATAATCTGATGTGCAGTCAGTAAACAGAACTAAATGTCTTCTTCTTAGTGTCTGGTGGGGTCGGAGGTGGTGAAGAGGTTCAGCCAGCGTTGGTGAATACAGACTTCTCCAGAGGAGGATGGTCGGTCGCCGCTGCAGGATCAAGTTTTGAATTTTGCTCTTCAGCTTCGGTTTGTCACTTCATGTGCGAGGAGAAGATGCTGTGCCATTGACCATCCGTTGGCCATATTGACAGCAGGATTATAATGATAATTTGGGCAAAACTACAAGGTCTGATACTAGGCTGATAAGATGGGTTTTGTTGTATTTTTACATAGGAAAAATATGCCTTTATAGTAGAGAGCTGCAAACCCGAGGGTACCCTCGCGGGCCCCTCGGGCCTGCCAATACGGGCCAAGGCCGGGCTCGTTTTTTCTTTTTTTTTAATTAATAGGTCCGGGCCGGGCCGGGGTCGGGCCGTTTTTCAATAATTAAATAAAATAACGTTGTATTACTCGCTTGATTTTACACAGCAGAGCAGTCAGACAAAGAGGAGGAGCGCACACTGCACAGACACTCGCCTAGCCACAGCCACACACACACAGACACACACACCCTCACCGTGACGTTAGTCTGCCACTCCAGTCCACAATCCACCGTTCAGTCAGCATGCTGTCAGCGTAAAAAACAACAACAAAACAAGCCGCGTGTGTCCGTGTCCGTGTCGTGAGAGAGAAATAAGATCGATGGACATAAAACAAAGTTTGCGAGGGGAGAGTTAAACAGTCCCCACTGCAGTAGGGAAAGCTCATTTCAACCTGTTCAAAACGAACCCATCTACCATACATTGTGAGGACACTAATGTGACGTTATTCAATGCAGCTATAAACGGTAAGTCTGCTGTTTTAATTTCGATATATGCTTGAGTGACATAATGTTTCAGTTTGTGGGCATTGTTGCTGTTGGCAATTAAACGATCTAACGTGCTCTTTCTCGAGACAATATGTGTGGATTTTGATGGCCACGGTAGCGTGTGTGAGAGGGGGAGAGAGAGACAGAGAGAAAGCTGCAGTGTTTGTCTTTAGGCAACACAGTCTAGCAACGTTTTGGACCAACGAGTTCAGCGGCATGCACAGAGAGGGAGAGAGAGATGTGTCGTCATATCGTGATATTGATGTCGGGCCTCGCAACGGGCTCGGGCCAATTAATTTCATGACTCATCCAGGCCGGGTCGGCCACGGGCCTGCATGTCACGGGCCGGGGAGGGCTCGGGCCGAGATTTCAGGCCCGCGCAGCTCTCTACTTTATAGTACAGTATAAATACGATACTATAAGCCTCATAGTATCGTTATACACCCCTTATAGTAGGAGGGGTGTATGAAGCAAGTTAGGGGGTGGAACAGATAGATGGGGTTCTTAGACATTCTCCATTGCAAAATCCACAACTTCTAATGAGGAAAAAGTAGTCTTGCTGACTGCATTTAAGGGTTTTGGTTGCTGTTCAATATCATGTATTCTATGGATAAAGGAATATCCCTACAGTAGCCTATGCTTATTATTCACAACGCTATACTGTACCAAATTGCTTGGATCTATAAATATCTAGTACAATGTATGTGTATTTACATGTATTCAGACTCATTTGCAGTATTTTCCCCCAATACGTTTTGGACGGTTCTAGAACTTGTCAAGCATGGAAAACCATCAGACTGATTTCCCTGCTTTTCCAGACGTTCTCGATGTGTGTACAGTAGGCAAGCACCCAGCAAGGATTCACTGGTCCAGCAGCTCTGCAGTGGGGGCACAGGGACCCAGCAGCTGTGGAGTGGGTGCACAGGGGGACCCAGCAGCTCTGCAGTGGGGGCACAGGGACCCAGCAGCTCTGGAGTGGGGGCACAGGGACCCAGCAGCTCTGGAGTGGGGGCACAGGGACCCAGCAGCTCTGGAGTGGGGGCACAGGGACCCAGCAGCTCTGGAGTGGGTGCACAGGGGGACCCAGCAGCTCTGCAGTGGGGGCACAGGGACCCAGCAGCTCTGGAGTGGGTGCACAGGGACCCAGCAGCTCTGGAGTGGGTGCACAGGGACCCAGCAGCTCTGGAGTGGGTGCACAGGGACCCAGCAGCTCTGGAGTGGGTGCACTGGCTGTAAATTGCAGTTGAGAGGCGTTCTTTGTAAAATAGGAGCTGCTCGGGTACGAGACGCATGTCTGCGCTGCAAGGGGAGCCATAGTGAACTAATAAGGCATAGTAGGGTGATTTAAGAGAAGACTCATGTGCCTCCCAGGCTAATTATCCAGGTCTCAGTGTGTCTAAACCTTTCCTCTCCCTCTCTCCCTCTCCCTCTCGCCCTCCACCGCTCTCCCTCTCTCCCTCTCTCCCTCCACCGCTCTTCCCTCTCTCCCTCCACCACTCTCCCTCTCTCCACCGCTCTCCCTCTCTCCCTCTCTCCCTCTCTCCCTCCACCGCTCTCCCTCTCTCCCTCCACCGCTCTCCCTCTCTCCCTCCACTGCTCTCCCTCCACCGCTCTCCCTCTCTCCCTCAACCGCTCTCCCTCTCTCTCCACCCCTCTCCCTCTCTGCCTCTCTCCGTCCACCGCTCTCCCTCTCTCTCTCTCCCTCTCGCCCTCCACCGCTCTCCCTCTCTCCCTCTCCCTCCACCACTCTCCCTCTCTCCACCGCTCTCCCTCTCTCCGTCCACCACTCTCCCTCTCTCCCTCTCTCCACCACTCTCCCTCTCTCCCTCCACCACTCTCCCTCTCTCCCTCTCTCCACCACTCTCCCTCTCTCCCTCCACCACTCTCCCTCTCTCCCTCTCTCCACCGCTCTCCCTCTCTCCCTCCACCACTCTCCCTCTCTCCACCACTCTCCCTCTCTCCACCGCTCTCCCTCTCTCCCTCTCTCCCTCCACCACTCTCCCTCTCTCCACCACTCTCCCTCTCTCCACCGCTCTCCCTCTCTCCCTCTCTCTCTCCACCGCTCTCCCTCTCTCCCTCTCTCCCTCCACCACTCTCCCTCTCTCCCTCTCTCTCTCCACCGCTCTCCCTCTCTCCCTCTCTCCCTCCACCGCTCTCCCTCTCTCCCTCTCTCTCTCCACCGCTCTCCCTCTCTCCCTCTCTCCCTCCACCACTCTCCCTCTCTCCCTCTCTCTCTCCACCGCTCTCCCTCTCTCCCTCTCTCCCTCCACCGCTCTCCCTCTCTCCCTCTCTCTCTCCACCGCTCTCCCTCTCTCCCTCTCTCACTCCACCACTCTCCCTCACTCCACCACTCTCCCTCTCTCCACCACTCTCCCTCTCTCCACCACTCTCCCTCTCTCCACCACTCTCCCTCTCTCCCTCCACCACTCTCCCTCTCTCCACCACTCTCCCTCTCTCCCTCTGTCCGTCCACCGCTCTCCCTCTCCCTCTCTCCCTCTCTCCCTCCACCACTCTCCCTCTCTCCACCACTCTCCCTCTCTCCACCGCTCTCCCTCTCTCCCTCTCTCCCTCCACCACTCTCCCTCTCTCCACCACTCTCCCTCTCTCCCTCCACCGCTCTCCCTCTCGCCCTCCACCGCTCTCCCTCTCTCCCTCCACCACTCTCCCTCTCTCCCTCTGTCCGTCCACCGCTCTCCCTCTCCCTCTCTCCCTCTCTCCCTCCACCACTCTCGCTCTCTCCACCACTCTCCCTCTCTCCACCGCTCTCCCTCTCCCTCTCTCCCTCCACCACTCTCCCTCTCTCCACCACTCTCCCTCTCTCCACCGCTCTCCCTCTCTCCCTCTCTCCCTCCACCGCTCTCCCTCTCTCCCTCCACCACTCTCGCTCTCTCCACCACTCTCCCTCTCTCCACCGCTCTCCCTCTCGCCCTCCACCACTCTCCCTCTCTCCCTCCATCTCTTGCTTCCGGTCATTTTCCCTTTCCTAAAATAATTTCTCTCTCTCGCTGTTTCACATCTGAACCACTGCACTGCCCCCCTCTCTCTCGCTCTTCTTCTCTCCTTCCTTGCTTATGCATCATCTCCCCTCCTTCTCTCTCTCTCTCTCTGTAGTTTTCTCCTCGTCTGATCCACCTCTCCTTTACCTTCTCTTTAAAGCCCCCCTTCTGTCTACCTGTTTAACAGGTGGTGTTCTATTTCAAAAGTTATCCACGTTCTATGAGCGCCTGCTGTATATACTCGCAGTCATCTGATTCTGTGCTATAAACCAAGGAGATGAACGCGGAAAACAGCGCAAGTGACGCTGGAAACAGTATTCCTGTAGCTTAGCTGCAAGGAATAGCTGCGTTATTTGCCGACGTATCAACAACCGGCCAACAGATTTCAACATTGACGCCCCCGTCTGAAAGAACGTGACTAGAAATGACCATTAGCTGTGACTACGTATTTAATTGAGGAGCGGAATATCCTCGCTAACAGAGTTGGCATGCAGCCTCTCCTCTCTCTCTCCCCAGAGAGAGAGGAGGACAGTCACAGTCGGTTTCATAGTCCACTTCATAGCTGATTACAACTCAGCTCGCCTGTGTCCTCCTGCACTCTGGAGCACCTGTGGGCGCCTGCCCTCTGCAGCTCTCCATGGTGCTGAATCTGTCTCGAGTCATTCTGGCCACTAATTAGCCATTTTTTGCCCATTTAATTGTCCCTAATTACCTAATTCAGAAAGCTGGCTCCGTCAGGTCACCCGCAGGGGTGATCAGCACTCCCCCTTCTCCACCTCCGATTCTCTTTCTCCGTTTCCTCTTTTTCCCTCTCATAATCTCTCTCCATCAATCCATCTTACTCTAACCCCCCACCCCCCTCTCTCTCTCACACACACACACACACACACACACTCTCTCTCCCTCTGTCTTCCATTCAGCCGTGTCCCCGTGTTCCCTCGGCTCTCCCCTTCCCCTCTGTCTTCCTTTGTCCGTTCCCTGCGGTCGCCATTACAGAGAAGGAGAACAGAGGATGTGTCTCCTCCTAAGGGCCAGAATGATCATGTGTTGTTAACCTTGGAAAAGAAGAACAAAAGTATACGCACACGCGCGCACACACACAGTAATAAATGTGGATGCACACTGCACATATTTAAACAGTGCGCCTATACACAAGCATGTACGACTTTTACCGCATTCATGACAACTGGGACGGCTGGAAGTTTCAACTCGGAAGCTCCGCCCCCAGGCATATTTGCGTTCACGCTGCACTTCCCGGTCGGAGGGAAAACACAGGGAAAAACCAAGGAGGATTCTGGGAAGTGGAGGCGGTAATGCTACATTTTGGATGAGATGTGTGGATGTGACGTCAACTCGGACAAAGCGCAGCTCTGAATGATAACCGAATTTCCGAGCTGTAATTCCGGCCTGGACGACCGTTCAATTCACTTTTTACAGGTTGGAACCCTTTTTTTCCGGTGGTACGAGTTGTCTTGAGCGGGGTATTTACACATAATCATGCACACACTAGGGGTGTGCGGTAGAGTACTGCAGGAATGAGTCCGGGAGACCTGGGGCCAGTTGCACCAACTGGTCTTAACTATGCCTGGTCGTAACTCCTACGTCGGTCTTAGTTAAGACCATGGACTTACGCCTGTTGCACCAACACAGCTTATGTCTGGTCTTAACTATGCTGGTCGTAGCAATGCGCGTCCATGTGAATTGCCAGGGAATGCACCCTGATTGGATGATGTTGCAAAAAATGTGCCTCGCGACCTGCTTGGAGCACTGTGCCACTACGCTCTCTCAGCCACTACTGTAAAACACCCTCCCTCCTCTCACCCTCCCTCGCTCCGGGGGAAAAATGGCGGCGATTGAGCCAGAAAGACAGTCTGAATGAAATTGAATGTAACGTTCCCAATTCTATGTATTACATTCTAAAAAATGAACGGCAACATTTTGGAAGGCTAAGCCACACAACTAGTTAGTTATAATCTAACGTCGTGCTTTCAAAGACGGCGAACTGGCGGTGTTACGACGATGACGGTCAAAAAGGTATCCGCGGAGATCTCTGTTACAGGCAGGCTCTATGCCTCCTCCTGACCAGGCGTAGGAGTTACGCCTGGTCGTAGTGAAAATAAGGCTTAAGCCGTCTTGGTGCAACCGGCGTAGCTGTTAGGTTGTAAAGTTACGACCAACTTAGCTTAAGACCAGTGTAAGACCAGTTGGTGCAACCGGCCCCTGGACATTAGCGCTTGTGGCTCTTACGTGTAAAAGTCTATGGCATTTTTCTATGGGAATTTCAGTTAGATGCTTGAAATAAGGTCTGTGGTTAACAAAGGGTTATGAAACAGCGAAGTTTGTGTTCGGCAAGAACACAAACTCCCTCCCACTGTCTCGCTGTTTAGAATAAGTAGACAGACACACACACACACACACACACACACACACACACACACACACACACACACACACACACAGCACACACACCTCTTTCCATTGACTAGCTGGGTATTGATGAGCGTTGCGACTGGTCAGTGGATGCCATTCTACACGTCCCACCAGCCCCTGGATAGGACAGTGAACACTAGGGCTGGGTATTGGCAAGGACCTCACGATACGATACGTATCACGATACATGGGTCGCGATACGATTGTATCACGATACATTGCGATACAATACATATTGCGATATATTGCAATACTCTAGACAATTCACTCAAAATTAAAGAATAGAGCTAAAGATACAACACACTGTGTACCACCCAGGTAGTGTAATAATATGTACATCACTTTATACTGATAAGTTAGTGGACAAATTTTGTCAAAACTACGGAGTGTTGAGCAGGGGCGGTTTTAGCATCAGAGCTTTGGGTGGGCTCAGCCCACCCAAAGGTCATGGACCACTGAACCCCTAGGGGGGTCCGGGGGCATGCCCCCCCGGAAGAAAATTTTGTACAGTTTCAAGTAAAAATGGATCAAACTGGCGCACTTTGAGATCAAAATTAAGAGACTAGATCTATGAAGAACTACACACATCAATATCTTCTTTACCGTTCTGTGGTTTTACAGCAATGAAAAAATAATTGTTTCCCTATATATACTATATATATTCTGCATACAGGTTACTATATGGTAGAATTATGCTTGCATAAATAATACCAAAATCACTTCAGGGGAGTTTCAAGTAAAGTAACATTTTGCTTTGTAGGCAAAACAAAAGTAAAATTAAATCAAAAGGGAACTTCCTAACTTATTGGCTGGAATAATATTCCGACAAGATAATAATATACTGTAAGCACTAAAGCAGGAGTTTGCAGTCAACTAGTTGAAATTAATATGTGGCAGTATTTGTGGGGGTCAAAATCTATGTAGGGTGTACCACCACAAATAGATCAGTGTATGGGAAACACTGACTATTAAATTGTGTGACTAGAAAGACACCAATAAATCTGAGAAAATGTACTTTAATTTTGAACAACAGCACTACAACGGTGGCATTACAAATGGTATTATGAAATTATTGTGTGAAAAAACAAGAATGCCACTTTTTTCATGAACTTTAAGCAGAAAATTAAAAAATAGTTTTAAAGCAAAAATAAATAATAAATAAAGATCATTTTAACATTGGCTCAACCAGCCCATCTTACTGACCACCAGGGGTCCTGGTCCTTAATCCCTTTTTATTACTCCCATGCCACTGGTACTGTACACAAACAAGGCTGTTTAAATATCTGCCTTGCACTCCCTTAGAGCAGGGGTGTCAGACTCATATTAGGTAGAGGGCCGGATTTGTTCAACTGAGACCTCATGGGGGCCGGGTTTTTTTTTTTACTAAAATCAATTCGACTCATTTACCCATTTACTTCACAAAAGAAATACTGCTCTTTCCATTTCTCTTGAAACTGCCTGCATTCCGTGTCAACCTTTCTCTTTTTTGACAGCATCTTGTTCAGGGGCGGACTGGGATCATAATTCAGGCCGGGCATTAGATACCAAGCAGGCCAGGCCGATACGGGCCGACGCGCGTGCCGGCGTCAGAAAAATTTGGGCCGTTTAAAGCTCAATTTGGCCCGTTTGAAGCCAGATGTGGGCCGTTTGAAGGCCAATTTGGGTCGTTTAAAGCCAGATTTGGGCCGTTTGAAGCCCAATTTGGGCCGTTTGAAGCCCAATTTGGGCCAAGTCCAATTTTACAATGAGATGCACCCACTTTAATCCTGAATAAAGTAATAAAACCACTAGTAAACCAGTAGGCGGCGCCTGGCCTGCTGTTCAGTGAGTGGCCTGACTGCGGGCACAATTTTTTTTTTTTTTTTTTTTTGCAGGCCAGGCCAGGCCAGGCCAGGCCAGGCCAGGCCACCGGGCATTTGCCCGACGTGCCCGATTATGCAGTCCGCGCCTGATCTTGTTGATTCTTTTGTTTTTTGGTAGGTAGCTGAATGCGCGATTCAATTCCAGCGTGGCATCATGGCGGCTTTGTTTACACCTGATGACCTACTGACATACTTCCTTGTAGTGCAGGTTAATTAACTTATGAATGAACTCTTAGCTTGCTTATTAGCCACACGTAGTTCATGATAATGGGGTGCGAATTTAATAATAATATATATATATATTTTTTTTAATATTCCAAAACATCTCGCGGGCCGGATGAAACCTGCCCGTGGGCCGGATCCGGCCCGCGGGCCGTATCTCTGACATCCCTGCCTTAGAGGGAAATAACAAGCCTGTAAGAACTTTTATTGAGATACTGAACTAACATCACAGCAAGACATAAGTGATGCCATGCACGCATGTTAAGCTATCGTCATCATCACATCAGACAGGCTGTGTAAAGCAGCCACTTGCGATTCTGAAGGGCTTAATTTCATTCAGATAACAAGGGACCCGTTTGAAAATGTTTGTCACTTATGCCCATATGTTTCTCAAAAAACATCACATCCATTTACACCCGCTTACTGCGAGCTAGCATGACATGGCTGGCTGGTGCCATGGTAGCCTACTTACCTTCCTCCAGTCCACCTGTTTGTCTGGCAGGCACAGCGACAAGTTTTTTTGTTTAGCCTACGACAACGTTACGTGCTAATCTGCATATCAATATACGCTAATTAAGTAACTACTAACGACTCTGACTGCTCAATGCTCACCTCAGTTTCATTGATCATGAGTGGGGAGAACGATTGTGTGGACTGTGGAGGACCACTTCGCTGCTGTACTGTGTGTGTGACCTGTGTGAAGTGATGTGGGATTAGGCAGATAGATGGAGGAGGGAGCGCCTGCGCAGCCGCGGTTCTAGAAATTTTTCGGGTGGGCTGAACCCCCCTAAATTTTTGTCTCAGCCCACCCTAAGAACATAGAGGGGGGGGGAAACATGCACACAGCGCATTGAGTGTAGTCAGAAACTGCTACTAATGACCACCATGGATTTGGAGAGGGATAAAAAAAAAAAAAAAAAAAAAAAAGGTTTTTTTGCCTCTATTTTTTTGGGTGGGCTGAGACTATTTTTGGGTGGTCTAAAGCCCACCCAAAAACGGCCTAGAACCGCCCCTGGTGTTGAGTGTGTTACTGAACGCATCGATATGGGAAATATCGATACAGTATCGATTAGGGGTGGGAATCACCAGATGCAGAGGCATGCCCTGAAAAAAAAGAAATTATATCGATACTTGGCGTCCAAGTATCGATACAGTATCGGGAAATAAAATATCGCGATATATTGCTGTATCGATTATATTGCCCAGCCCTAGTGAACACCTGGACCAAGGCCGTATCTAGCTACGGGGCAGGGGGGGACTAAGCCCACCCAGACATGAGTCTTACCCACACAATCAAAAGTTAGGAAAAGATTGTAACAAGCTAAGTGTTAGCAGTGTAACAAGCTAAGTGTTAGCAGTGTAACAAGCTAAGTGTTAGCAGTGTAACAAGCTAAGTGTTAGCAGTGTACAAGCTAAGTGTTAGCAGTGTACAAGCTAAGTGTTAGCAGCAGTGGCAATAACAGGCAGAGAGAGAGATGATCTCCTGTGCCCCATACAACACAAGACTACAGGAAATACCATGTATTGCACTAGAACACACTCACCCACACGCAGCATCTCAGAGGGGGTCACTGAACTGCACACCCGACTCACCCATGGTGCCAACATGTCAACATTGTGAAGCGATGTAATTAACATGCAGAACAGCACTCAATAAGGTCAATACATGTCAAATAGGTTGTTGGTCCCCCATATTAAACATAAACATAATGAACATAAACATCTTCCCATATCGGTCAACCTGTCACAACGAGTAGGTGACTGACTCCTACTGGAACAATTTGGTGTAGCCTACCCATTACCCTTAACTCTGGAAATGGCTTCTACACCCTGCTTCAAATCGTTCTTTATAAATTAGAATATAATGCAACTTAATCCCCATCCCTGAACCCACAGCCTCTGGCAACCTCCACAGTTGCTCCCTACCAGCTCACCCTAATGTAGCAGCCCTGACCTGGACACAGAGTCAGACTAGGAAGGGAAAGCACACATGCACACACAAACACAACACAACGGATGCCCACAGCTACACATGCACGCGCACACACACACACACACACACACACACACACACACACACACACACACACACACGCGCACACACACACACACACACACACACACACACACACACACACACACTTGCACTTGGGGCTCTATAGTTGTATCAAACGTAATGATAAGGGCCAAGACAAGACAGACGGCTTGTTAATGTCAGGGCTTTGAGCCAGTGTGTGTGTGTGTGTGTGTGTGTGTGTGTGTGTGTGTGTGTGTGTGTGTTTGCGTGTGTGTGTGTGTGAGAGAGAGAGAGAGAGAGAGAGAGAGGAGATAGAGAGAGAGAGAGAGAGAGGAGATAGAGGGAGCTAATGAAGATAGGGAGCTTCATTAATACTGGTCGTTAACAAGGCCTAAGGGCTGAGCCAGCTAGTTCACACTACAGGACTAAATGAGATACCAAATGGAAACTCTCTCTCTTTCTCTCTTTTCCAATGTCTCTCTCCCCCTCTCTCTCATTCTGTCCATTTATCTTTGTCTTTCCCCGCACACTTTTGCCTCTCTTACTACAGTATCGCTCTTTTCTCAGAGTCATTCCTTTGAGATGGAAGAGTGGAGAGAAGGGGGGGGGTGGAGGGGGAGGAGGGGAGGAGAGATGGGGAGGAGATGAGGAGAGAGAAGAAGAGGAGGGGAGGGGAGGAGGGGGAGGAGAGGAGGAGAGAGAAGAAGAGGAGGGGAGGAGAGGAGGGGAGAGGGAGGGGAGGAGATTTGGGGAGAATAGAGGACAGGAAAGGAGATAGGAGACGAGAGGACAGGAAAGGAGATAGGAGACGAGAGGACAGGAAAGGAGATGAGAGGAGGGCAGATTAGAAAATAAGAGATGAGTCAAAGGAAGAGGAGGATATAACAAGGAGGGAGAGGAGTCGGAGGTGAGAGCGTAGGACACAAGAAAAGAGGGTAAGGAAATCTCCTGCACAGCAGGGCCACGTCACCGCCCATCACCATCACGGCGGCCATATTGCTGACACAGCGCTGCGGCTGTCAACGCAGGTAGCTAGCCAGCGTCAGCGCTATCTCTACTGTCTACTATACTGTGTTCCATCTATTACAGCTGCACATGTGACCTGCTCGCACAAAATCACTCACATGTAGCACGGGCCCGTTTGTGTTGAAACATGATCTGATGAGAAAATATTGATTTGGGGTTTCATCTTTTGGGGTTTCATCAGGTTTTAGTGCAGTAAAATAAAGCATTGGCTTTCATTCTGTGTAAAGATGATTGTGAAATTTGAATGCTAAATATAGTTTTCATTATTTTCAAGCTCATAAATGTAGGGCGACAAGGAGAACTAGCTTCCTTTGTCAAACTTTTTTTTTTCTCAAAAACATATTTTGGAAACAGTCAAGACATACAGGGGTGGATCTCACTCAATCACCAGTTTACAGCTGGAGAATGTAAGTGTACCAGCTTACATTCTCCTCTTTCCAACAGTGCATACAACTCCAAATGTGTTCCGGGGGTCAATGTGACTGATTCTGTCAGAGCTGGTCACAGATAGTGATGGCGGTCCTGCGTTATACACAGCTGTAGTAATGACAGCATACAATCTAAAACCCTGGGGGTTTGTTTGTATGCTGCGGTCCCTGCGGTCCCCAGATGTGAAGGGAAGAGGATGAGACAGATGTGTGCAGGAGAAAGAGGCCAAACTAGGGCTGCTCAATTCATCCGATTTTAATCTCAATTACAATTTTGGATTCCCACAATTATGACAACAAGATAATCGAGATAAAACAATTATTATTATTTTTATATATTCATTTTTTAGTTGGCCTACTTATTTATCTAAAAATAATAATATTTTTATTTTAATTTATTTCCTTGTTTTTCCCTTCAAATTATATTTAAAGTTCAAAGACATCCAGTATTACAAAGACACATTTTGCAAATGCATGATGTTGCCAACGTCAATGAGTAATCACTAATCACGTTAAATAATCGTGATCTCAATATCAGTCAAAATAATCGTGATTATGATTTTTGCCATAATCGAGCAGCCCTAGGCCAAACCTTCAGCCAGCTCCTCACAGTGCCACGTACATGTGCTGGCATAGAGACACAGTCTTCACGTCTGTGGACTGGCACACAAACAAAATGCTTTTATTTCAATCGCTGTCATTAGCCGTGTACTGTATACATCATTTTCTAATAGATCCCAACGCAACAGCAATGATAACAGACAACAGAGATGACACAAACGCAAGCTATATACCGTAGTTTCCTATTAGCGTTGCTGTCACCTAAACTATCACTATGTCAAAAAATATCTCAACAATATGACCACGGCGACCGTGATGACGCTGGCTGAATACTATCTACACTTGCTGCTGCAGCGGCCCAGTTTCCATCTTTAAAGTTTCTTCTTCTTCTGTTGCAATAAAGCAGAGGGCTGAGGCGTGGGTGGTGCTGGTCTGTGTGCAGGGGAGAGGAGAGGAGAGGAGAGGCAGGAAGGAGGGAGGGAACAGAGGAAGTGGAGATGACAGGGCGGGGGGGGGCAGGGTTTAGGCCCCGTGAGGGTGAGCAGAGAGGCGGGTAAACACAGCAGGATGACTTTGGGGAGTATTGTAATGTGAATGCAAGAGAGCAGCCTCCGTAACGACCCGCTGATGCAACCGGACAGAAAGGAGGGAGACACCATTAAAAGTCACTGATGGATCATTAAAAAGACATGTTTTTGTTTTGTTATTAAAGGGCAGGTTTTGGCGCTTTGAATTCTCTCCTTCTCGTGCAGATTTGTGTCGTATTTATGAGCTGTTGGAGGACCAGAGGGTTCCTTTTTACACATTGTATCTGGTAACGCTGGTAAGAGAGAATCTATTTGTGTTTAAATGTCATTTATAATTGTGCATAGCTGCTGGCACCATGTGTTTTTGTATATTCAGTGGTGTTATTTTGCTCGTGCGTGTGCGTGTGTGTGTGTGTGTGTGTGTGTGTGTGTGTGTGTGTGTGTGTGCCTGTGTGTGTGTGTGTGTGTGTGCGTGCGTGTGTGCCTGTGTGTGTGCGTGTGCGTGTGCGTGTGTGTGTGTGTGTGTGTGTGTGTGAATGAGTGAACTTTAAAGGTGTTTTAGTTACTCTTTCTCGCTTTGTTGTGAGATGTTTGGTTAAATAAACATAGGAAAAGCGTCGCCAACTCTCCGTCTGCCAGTGATCATAACATACTATGTTGGAAAGGGCAGAGCAATTTAGAGAGAGAGTGGCGTCAGCGCAGGACCACAATGCGTGACTCCTTAGCCAATGAACAGCCAGGAAGGAGGCTCGCGTTACTTTTGAATGCTAAAATAAAGCTGATAATTTGATTTGAAACGTTCAGAGTACAACACAAACTGTCCATTTTGCTGCAACTCGACGACAGTGCTGCTTAATCCAGAACCTTTACTTCCTGGACCTCTTGAGAGTAAAAAAAAAACTGGTCCATTGGAGTGAATGGAGATGTCGCGACTCTTCTATATACATGACTCTGGGAAAGGGGACCTGCCCGGGGAGCCAAGATCATCTCTCACACCCCTTTCCATCAACTGGATCCTATGGTGCTGGTGCCAGTTCAAAGTGAAAATTCACACACACACACACACACACACACACACACACACACACTCATTCCCTCACAGCCACACCTTCCACCCATGCACTCACTCACGCTCTCACACACACACACACATGCGCGCACGCACACACGCACGTAATCCAGTGTTTGTTATGTCGGAGCTGATAGGCTGCGCTTGGTGAGCGCAGAGACTCACAGACAGTCCATGTTATATCTGGATGGCTGATCCTCTCTCTCTCTCTCTCTCTCTCTCTCTCTCTCTCTCTCTCTCTCTCTCTCTCTCTCTCTCTCTCTCTCTCTCTCTCTCTCTCCCCGCTCGCCCTCTGTCCACGTATCTCTTTATCTCACTTGTTTTCTCATCCTCTCATTCTTCCCCCGGCAAGCATTTCATGGGACGGTGACGTGCAGGAGGAGGAGGCGGCCAAGTCCAATGTCGACCCAGCCAAGCACAACATTCTGCACAATGTGATACCACGGCACAGTAAAGACAAGAACCGTACGCTTTAAAAAATGTTCTGAATGATGATCCCACACGGATATTTAGGTCAAAGTACAATAAAGGTATAGGAGTTATGGACGACTGTGAAAGCCAAGTGTGAGCCACTACTACACCCATGGTTGTAATGCACAGTGCAGACAGACAGTAGATCTTGTGCTTGATAGCCTACGTGAGAACGTGCTCTTGAATGTACCTGTAATTCTTTACACTTTAAAGTTAAAGAGTAAAAACTCCAACAACACTGTACTAAAACTAAGAGCAATTAAAAGTGAGTTGTTTGACTACAAACGTGTCGTCACACAGAGTTTAGCCTGTCACTCTGCTGTCACACAGAGTTTAGCCTGTCACTCTGCTGTCACACAGAGTTTAGCCTGTCACTCTGCTGTCACACAGAGTTTAGCCTGTCACTCTGCTGTCACACAGAGTTTAGCCTGTCACTCTGCTGTCACACAGAGTTTAGCCTGTCACTCTGCTGTCACACAGAGTTTAGCCTGTCACTCTGCTGCTGTATTTCCATGTTCAAATGTTGCATAATCCTTTCATCACATTCTCCCCCTTTTTCTCTTTCTTCCTCTGCTTGGAGTCTTCTGAGTTTTAGGTTTAGAGGGTGTGTGTGAGGCGACCAGTCACTCTGAGTTGGGATCAGACCTAAACCACATCACGGTGACAGACAGGCGAACAGTCACTCTGAGTTGGGATCAGACCTAAACCACATCACGGTGACAGACAGGCGAACAGTCACTCTGAGTTGGGATCAGACCTAAACCACATCACGGTGACAGACAAACAGTCACTCTGAGTTGGGATCAGACCTAAACCACATCACGGTGACAGACAAACAGTCACTCTGAGTTGGGATCAGACCTAAACCACGTCACGGTGACAGACAGTCGCTCTGAGTTGGGATCAGACCTAAACCACATCACGGTGACAGACAAACAGTCACTCTGAGTTGGGATCAGACCTAAACCACATCACGGTGACAGACAGACAAACAGTCACTCTGAGTTGGGATCAGACCTAAACCACATCACGGTGACAGACAAACAGTCACTCTGAGTTGGGATCAGACCTAAACCACATCACGGTGACAGACAGACAAACAGTCACTCTGAGTTGGGATCAGACCTAAACCACGTCACGGTGACAGACAGGCGAACAGTCGCTCTGAGTTGGGATCAGACCTAAACCATGTCACGGTGACAGACAGGCGAACAGTCGCTCTGAGTTGGGATCAGACCTAAACCACGTCACGGTGACAGACAGACAAACAGTCGCTCTGAGTTGAGATCAGACCTAAACCACGTCACGGTGACAGACAGACAAACAGTCACTCTGAGTTGGGAGTAGATCTAAACCATGTCACGGTGACAGACAGACAAACAGTCGCTCTGAGTTGGGATCAGACCTAAACCACGTCACGGTGACAGACAAACAGTCACTCTGAGTTGAGATCAGACCTAAACCACGTCACGGTGACAGACGAACAGTCGCTCTGAGTTGAGATCAGACCTAAACCACATCATGGTGACAGACAAACAGTCGCTCTGAGTTGGGATCAGACCTAAACCACGTCACGGTGACAGACAAACAGTCACTCTGAGTTGGGATCAGACCTAAACCATGTCACGGTGACAGACAAACAGTCGCTCTGAGTTGGGATCAGACCTAAACCACGTCACGGTGACAGACAAACAGTCACTCTGAGTTGGGATCAGATCTAAACCACATCACGGTGACAGACAAACAGTCACTCTGAGTTGAGATCAGACCTAAACCACGTCACGGTGACAGACAGGCGAACAGTCGCTCTGAGTTGGGATCAGACCTAAACCACGTCAGGGTGACAGACAGGTGAACAGTCACTCTGAGTTGGGATCAGATCTAAACCACGTCACGGTGACAGACAAACAGTCACTCTGAGTTGGGATCAGACCTAAACCACGTCACGGTGACAGACAGGCGAACAGTCGCTCTGAGTTGGGATCAGACCTAAAGCACGTCAAGGTGACAGACAAACAGTCGCTCTGAGTTGGGATCAGACCTAAACCATGTCACGGTGACAGACAGGCGAACAGTCGCTCTGAGTTGGGATCAGACCTAAACCATGTCACGGTGACAGACAGGCGAACAGTCGCTCTGAGTTGGGATCAGACCTAAACCATGTCACGGTGACAGACAGGCGAACAGTCGCTCTGAGTTGGGATCAGACCTAAACCACATCACGGTGACAGACAAACAGTCACTCTGAGTTGGGATCAGACCTAAACCACATCACGGTGACAGACAAACAGTCACTCTGAGTTGGGATCAGACCTAAACCACGTCACGGTGACAGACAGTCGCTCTGAGTTGGGATCAGACCTAAACCACATCACGGTGACAGACAAACAGTCACTCTGAGTTGGGATCAGACCTAAACCACATCACGGTGACAGACAGACAAACAGTCACTCTGAGTTGGGATCAGACCTAAACCACATCACGGTGACAGACAAACAGTCACTCTGAGTTGGGATCAGACCTAAACCACATCACGGTGACAGACAGACAAACAGTCACTCTGAGTTGGGATCAGACCTAAACCACGTCACGGTGACAGACAGGCGAACAGTCGCTCTGAGTTGGGATCAGACCTAAACCATGTCACGGTGACAGACAGGCGAACAGTCGCTCTGAGTTGGGATCAGACCTAAACCACGTCACGGTGACAGACAGACAAACAGTCGCTCTGAGTTGAGATCAGACCTAAACCACGTCACGGTGACAGACAGACAAACAGTCACTCTGAGTTGGGAGTAGATCTAAACCATGTCACGGTGACAGACAGACAAACAGTCGCTCTGAGTTGGGATCAGACCTAAACCACGTCACGGTGACAGACAAACAGTCACTCTGAGTTGAGATCAGACCTAAACCACGTCACGGTGACAGACGAACAGTCGCTCTGAGTTGAGATCAGACCTAAACCACATCATGGTGACAGACAAACAGTCGCTCTGAGTTGGGATCAGACCTAAACCACGTCACGGTGACAGACAAACAGTCACTCTGAGTTGGGATCAGACCTAAACCATGTCACGGTGACAGACAAACAGTCGCTCTGAGTTGGGATCAGACCTAAACCACGTCACGGTGACAGACAAACAGTCACTCTGAGTTGGGATCAGATCTAAACCACGTCACGGTGACAGACAAACAGTCACTCTGAGTTGAGATCAGACCTAAACCACGTCACGGTGACAGACAGGCGAACAGTCGCTCTGAGTTGGGATCAGACCTAAACCACGTCAGGGTGACAGACAGGTGAACAGTCACTCTGAGTTGGGATCAGATCTAAACCACGTCACGGTGACAGACAAACAGTCACTCTGAGTTGGGATCAGACCTAAACCACGTCACGGTGACAGACAGGCGAACAGTCGCTCTGAGTTGGGATCAGACCTAAAGCACGTCAAGGTGACAGACAAACAGTCGCTCTGAGTTGGGATCAGACCTAAACCATGTCACGGTGACAGACAGGCGAACAGTCGCTCTGAGTTGGGATCAGACCTAAACCATGTCACGGTGACAGACAGGCGAACAGTCGCTCTGAGTTGGGATCAGACCTAAACCATGTCACGGTGACAGACAGGCGAACAGTCGCTCTGAGTTGGGATCAGACCTAAACCACATCACGGTGACAGACAAACAGTCGCTCTGAGTTGGGATCAGACCTAAACCACATCACGGTGACAGACAAACAGTCGCTCTGAGTTGGGATCAGACCTAAACCACGTCACGGTGACAGACAAACAGTCGCTCTGAGTTGGGATCAGACCTAAACCACATCACGGTGACAGACAAACAGTCGCTCTGAGTTGGGATCAGACCTAAACCACATCACGGTGACAGACAAACAGTCGCTCTGAGTTGGGATCAGACCTAAACCACATCACGGTGACAGACAAACAGTCGCTCTGAGTTGGGATCAGACCTAAACCACATCACGGTGACAGACAAACAGTCGCTCTGAGTTGGGATCAGACCTAAACCACGTCACGGTGACAAACAAACAGTCGCTCTGAGTTGGGATCAGACCTAAACCACGTCACGGTGACAGACAAACAGTCGCTCTGAGTTGGGATCAGACCTAAACCACGTCACGGTGACAGACAAACAGTCGCTCTGAGTTGGGATCAGACCTAAACCACGTCACGGTGACAGACAAACAGTCGCTCTGAGTTGGGATCAGACCTAAACCACGTCACGGTGACAGACAGGTGAACAGTCGCTGTGGCACCGCTGACGTTCGTAGGACACAAACCACAAAGCGTCCTCATTCCACCCAATTATCTGGAGCATGGAAATGCTGTGGTTCCCAAGGCGAGAGAGAGAGAGAGAGCACCAACCAGGCTGACATTTTAAGTAGCAACATTATGCAAGCAAACACAAGTAACCGTAGTGTGGTTACAGTCAGCTCCACGTTTACACATCAGCTTTATTGCTGTAAATTGACACTTATTCTGCCTCTTTCCTGTATCCCTCTCATTATATGTTTCATATTTAGTCCACCATTTCAAACTTCATGGGCTAGATGTTGATTTGTTTCTTTCTTTTTTCAGATTAGTTTCTCAATCATACATTTTAGGGCTGTGAATCTTCACTGGCCTCACGATTCGATTCGATTACCATTCAGAGGGCTACGATTCGATTCGATAACGATTATCGATGCATCTCGATGCATCTTAAATTGATGCATCACTTTTTTTCCCGAATACATTTTTTTTCTCACTTTCTTTTTTCTCACTGTGTGGCTACTTTTAAAATAAAAGTGCATTTAGAATTGCATTGTATTATGATCCACAATTAAAATAAACAACTGCATGTACTTCCATTATATTTTATTTGATTAATTAATTTTTTTTTTTTTTTTTTTAACTCATTGAGTGCCAGCCACTTTTGGAGAACGGACGCTCCCAGTGCCAGAGTTTTCAGAGCGTTTTCAGTGATTTCTCGAGGCCCACAGAATATTGTGTGATATTACTATGTAAACACCGAACACGCAAAAAGAACAAGGAGACTCTATTGTATCATCAGCAAAAAAAAGTTTATTGATACCATTTTCCGTTCTTTAGTTATGAGCCGGAGAAGATAGGTTGTTTTCAGCGTTTTCAGGCATTTCAAATTATAAGCTGAGATATTCAGCCTTTTGTGAAATGCAGCATTTCAAGCACATTCACTGACTCTAGATCAGTGGTTCCCAACCTTTTTACACCAAGTACCACCTGAGAAAGTAGTTGGCTCTCCAAGTACCACCATATGACCGACGTTAAAATACAGTCTATTCAGCCAGGCCCGTAGCCAGGGTTTGAGGAATACCGAGGTCATTTTAGCGCGGCGTGGGGGGACCAGGGGGGGCTGTGCACCCCCGGATAGAAAATTTTGTCCATTTTAAAGTAAAATGCTTCAATCTGGTGCACTTTGAGAGCAAAATGAAGAGGCTAGATCTATAAAGAACTACATACATCATGTTAGATTAATATCCTCTTTACTGTGCTGTTGCTTTAAAATGATACAAAAAATAAATGTCTCCCCATATGATATAATTTATATTCTGCATACAGGTCACATGGCAGAATACTGCTCAATTAAATACAATGGCCCATCTACACAAACATCACTTACAGGGGAGTTACTTACCCATTCACTTAAATAAAACTGTCCCCAAAGTCTAGCCCCAATCTAGCCTCAATGCAAAATCTGAATGTTGTGAGTTATCTCTCTTCTATAGCACACAGAGAGGAAGCAAATTGTTGCATTTCTGATCAACTGTCGCATTAAAACATCAATGACAGATTAATAGATCTGGGGACCAGTGCTATTTTTCAAAAAAAAAAAAAAAATTTGGTGTGGAAAATACCGAGGTCATAACCTCGGTGTCCTCAATGGTAGCTACGGGCCTGTATTCAGCTATGCACAGTTCACGCAGGAGGCAAATTTATTCCAACCTGCAGCCTATGTGCAACCTGCAGCAGCTGCACTTGTGCTGGGTTGACTGCTGTCTTCACCTCCTTGTGCTTCATCGTTGCTGCTCTCCTCTACTACAGCTCTTTTACGATTCCCTCCCGTTTTGATCCACTTCATAATTTAAACATTGGGATTCCAGGGATCAAGTACCACCAGCAGGGGGGGCGCAAGTACCACCTACCTTGAGAAACACTGCCAATAATATTAATAATTATTATTATTATTTCACTTTCACATGTGAAAACTACTACTAATGACCACCATGGATTTTGCACAAAAACTTTAATTTTTTTTTTTTTTTTTTTTTTTTTTTTTTTCACAGAGCCTTCCAAGTACCACCAGCAGGGGTCGCAAGTACCACCTACGGTATGCGTACCATAGGTTGGGAACCACTGCTCTAGATAATATTTTCTGATGTAGTGATGTGGTGTAGTTGTGTCCTGCCCTGCGTGCCCCACCCCCCCTCCCCCCCCCTCAGCTGAAAACTCCTCCCCACACTAGTAACACACAGCCTCGCACCAAGTGTCTATTTTCGGAGTGCTTTTGGTGCGCCGCCTCCCAGGCAGCGCAACATGGAGAAGCCACACGCGGACTGCAGTGAAAGGTTTGGCTTTTCAGTGTCGCGCTGCTGCTTTTCTAGCGGCTAATCATGTGGAGAAACTATGCTGACAGACAGACAGAGGGGAGAAGGCAGAAGGCAGGGCAGAAGGGCTCAGTTGTGTGCGCGGATTGACTGTGTTCGCACGCACCGTCAGTTGCAGCCAGAACAATCTACATGGCTCTGGACTGCAGCATGAGCGGGTTCTCTTTGATCACGGCTATTTCAGGCTGTGTATTTCTGTAATCTGGAGAGCACTGTCGCCACCTAAGGGTTCTGTAAAATAGGTTATAGACCTCCAATAGCTACTATAGTTGTACAGGAGCTGCGGAAGGCTTTGATCGACGTCCCACCGTCAAAAAACGCATTGGACGTCGAAAGACGTCCGTGGCACTCTACGTCACTATTTAATTGGACGTCGAAAGACGTCCATGGCACTCAATGAGTTAATAATCGATTTTTGACATTTGTGAATCGATGCAGAATCGTGCAGGTCCGCATCGCGATGCATCTTATAATCGATTATTTTTGACACCCCTAATACATTTACAATGTTTACATGTGTGTATTTATATATCTAGCCTCTTTTTTTAGAAACCCATATTTAAGCAAACAACCAACAAGTAACTGTTCCAAGTAAATCCATACATGTAAGTAAATTCATACAAGTAATTCGCTCTGTACTTAGGAATAAAAAATATATACTATTTTTGCTTGGCTCAAGCAGAATACTGGTCATGTAGGTGATGGTTCCTGGCAAAAAGTGACAGTTGCAGTACCAATTGCGTTTTATTGTTGATCAAAGAGAAACAGACAATATACATGTAGGCTTTATGTTCTGGAGCTCAATCAGACCCTGGAGGCCTCAAGCAGCAGTCAACCCAGAAGCAGGAGCGGTAGAGTCAGGCAAAGATGAGACAGAGAGACGAAAAGCAGGTCATGGTAATAAAGCACACATGTGGGCTAGGGCAGCACAATATAGCAGCAGCAGCCAGAGTGTTGCAGGAGTAAAGTTAGCATAGCTTGAAAAGAGCTTAGAGCGCCACCAAGAGGCCATGCGTTACAGTATGTCCGCTGCCATACCAAAGATAGTTCTGCAATGAGTTGGTCCGGACTATTACAAAAGCTCGTTAGCAGCTATGAGCCAGGCTAAGTTAAAATAGGCTAGCACCAGAAGCTTCCCAACTACGGTTTGGAGCGTGATGAGCTGGAAATACTACTCTTATAACAAAACTGTCTGTTATTCACTAAATCAACAGATACTGTAAGAATAGGAGAAGCTGACATGAGCGAACACTAAGATGTCCGCGTTATCTAGCAAGAAAAAATTCATGACCAATCAATACAGCGTGTTCCTCCAGTGCTGGAAAAAGTAAAAAAATATAGCTGCCGATAGAGAAAGACTGAGTCTTTGGGGGGTTTGGGAGAGAAAACATGCTTAATTTTTAATCCGTTCAGAAGCATCACCGCTATGAAAGCTCCCAAGTGTTATAGGCTAGAAGCATCCCATCTTCTAGTGAGACATGTGCTTCCTTATGAGATGATGCTAAAATACAGCCTCACCGTAAACTATCACAACCTAGACAGCCTTGGCCCAGAGACATACGATTGTTCAAAAGAACTGTAGCCGAGACAGAAAGTGCACCCGAGTTTAGGAGGATCCAGAGACAATGACCTCATTCCTTCGACATGGAAACACTAGTATGTGATTGTTGACGGGCGATATGACACCGGGAAATTCAGCTCAGACAATTTTCCCAGCATGCAAGGCGACTATACAGTCAACAGGACAGAAGATGTCTGGCTGTGGAATAATAGGCTTCCACTGACTAGTGGTGCTAACAAGGTGTCACAAGTGTGTGTTCAGTGTGTGTTCAGTGTGTGTGTTCAGTGTGTGTTCAGTGTGTGTTCAGTGTGTGTTCCTCGTCTGCCAGCTGAGCCGCCAACAAAGCCCAGACAGCAAGGTGACTGTGAGTCACAAGTATATCTAGTATATGGTGTCTTATTTGCCAATTGGTGCTGATGTTTTCATCTACAGCGCCTCACATACACATGGTACCCGTTTCCAAATACCCTGTTGCCACAAAGTACTGCTGCTACGCAGGGGCGTATCTACGGGTGGGCCTGGGTAGGCACAGGCCCACCCGTAGATACGGGCGCTAAATACCGACGTACTGCTATCTTCCAGCCATCTTCCGACCTGGCCTACTTTTAGCGCTTTGCGCTTTTGAAAAGCAGGCCTAAAGCAGGATTCTGTGCACCGGGGACAGGAAAGTGAATGGAGAATACAATATATAGAAAAAAATACTTTAGAATACAATAGAATATAAGATTGCAACCCTTCTCAGGCTTTGGGTGAAGCTGTAATGCAGTTTCATAAATTTAGTTTAGGCTATCATAATAATCCCCATTTATGTGTAATATAGCTCTACGTTTTATAGCCCCCCCCCCCCCCCCGAAATTAGCTAGGCTACTAATATTACTAATATTCCTAATTAATATGTATTATTATTTCATTCAGATAATTGACATTATAGGCATGTACCGTAAAATACCAATTAGAAGCCGACTTCCAAATTGCCGCGGGTCCCATATATAAGCGGGGTCTGGATACATATTTTGTACATAAAAGCAGGTCCCAATTTGACGCCCGGTTAGTTTTTTCAATGTTTTATTTTTACCTTTGCGACATCCTGTTGAATGCATCTCCCAAACACAACGAAGAAGAAAAATCGGATGAAGAATACGAACAACGAGGAAACGGGAACAACCAGGAAAAAAAACACATGCACGAAACTTGCTGATCAAAATTCGTTTTCCCTCAACATCTGATGATTCTGAAAATTGTGTAGGCATTTCCTGAAGATTTTTATACACTAAAACCGACATCTCTGGTGTAATAATTATTTTGAGAAATGTGCCTATGGTATATTTCCCTGCCAGCGGGCATAGAAGTCCGCTTCTAATTGGTATTTCACCGCTCTTTCACATGTGCGCTACTGAAGAGGGTGCTCCGTGAGTGATGAACAGCGGAGGAGGCAGCGCATGCAACAAATAATCTGCTCACATGATGATCATGTTCTCTCACCTTCAGCGGAGAAAGTTTAGTGGTAAATACCGGTAGGTCACAGTTCAGCTCAAATTTTATTTGATTTCATGTACAGGCCAGAACTGGCATGCAATGTGCTCTGCTGCGCTGAGAGGGAGGCGCGGCTCTCCCCATAGACAAGCAATCGTGTGGGGTGCTGACTGTAGCCAACTCATTAAAATAAATGGTTTAAATAAACAATTTCATACTATTTACAATCTTTGCTGAGCAATATTTTTGTACAAAAATAATTAAAGCAGGTCCCAAACTGCCGCAGGTCCCATATTGAAGCGGGGTCTGGCTACATATTTTGTCAATTAACGCCGGGCTAATAATTGGTATTTTACGGTATTTACATGCTTGCAGTATTTTAACTGCAGTTAGATTGGTTTGAGAAGCATAATAATATGGAATAATAGCCTATATATGGAGATAGACAGACCGGATGAAGGGAGGGGGGGGCGGCGGAGCCCTTGGCTTTGTCTGGTTTTACCGGATTTGTCCAGGAATTGGAGCTTAAAAGGCAAGCGTGTGTCTCTTCCCTGCAATTCTCCAATGAGTGGACAATGCATAATTTTACGCTTAAAAGGCGTGGTTATAATGGTTGAGGCTGAGTTTAGCGCCGATACCAAGATATCAAGTGCGCCTTTCCACGCCCACTGCTTTGCGCTGCGGCTGGCGCTCGGCCTAGAAACTGCGCCGCTGCAACGATAGAGCCCATCATCTCCAGAGTCTAATGCATGACAACTTCATGACATCTAGGAATTTTGTTCTCTCTGTGGATAAATAAACCAGAGGGCGTCTTGTTCAAACTTGAAGCAGCCTCAGTGTTGTTATTTTTTAAACTCACAGTAGTATATGGATCAGTGGTTCTAATTTCTGTATAAAGTAACAGTATACACACAAGTATAAGCATTCATGTATGCAACATTTGGCACCTATATGTAACCTTTTAAGGTTGAGATAATTGTATTATCATTATATGGTCCAAATATTTCAGTAAAGCACTTGATACACTTGAAATATTCTTGCTTGGGTGGTATCATTCTACTTGAAATGATGGTCAAATGCATTATTTTTAGTAAAATAACACGTCAAATTTTTCGGGCGGCCGGCCTTCGGCCGGTCACCCGAGTGGGCCCGGCCTTTGGCCGGGCATCTGCACCCCTTCCTATCCAGGGCCACCCAATTTGATCCAGGCCCACCTATAATTCAATTTCTGCATACGCCCCTGCTGCTACGGCTGTCGTGATAAAGCACTGCTGCTGCTGTAAAAAAGTATCTTTCATGAGGTGGGCTCCCAGGATGAAATGTTACGTTTGTTATTTATAGGCTAGGTCATTGGTTGAAAATGTTGATGTCACTCCCCTACCACCTTTAGCCCCATTCACAGTTCCACACTTATTTATTTGTGTATTTGTTTATGTATTTATGTATTTATTTATGTATTTGTTCGTTTGTTTATCTATTTATGTATTTATTGATTTAATTATGTATTTATTTATGTATTAATGTATGTATGTATGTATTTATGTATTTATTTGTTTGTGTATTTATTTATTTATTTATTTATTTATGTATGTATTTATGTATTTATGTATTTA
>NC_139626.1:50556299-50566299 GCF_964638095.1 Poromitra crassiceps
GACAAGAGAAGTTGCTGCTCGTTATGGATTGCAGTGACCCTGAGGAGGAGAAAGAGCGAGAGACTCAGCCGGACAGAGAGAGAGAGAGAGAGAGAGAGAGAGAGAGAGAGAGAGAGAGAGAGAGAGAGAGAGAGACGAGGAAGAAAGGTACAGAATAAGGACTATAGGCATTAGACAAGACAGGCGTCCACTGTGGAGACCCGGGTTCCCGGGGGCGGTCCGACTTGGTCAGATGTTCAGACACAATTTGCCGTGTCTGCAGATGGGAACCTGGTGATGGGGTATGTCTCCCGGCGGCTGCACTAGCGCCACCTCTGGTCGGTTGGGGTGGGGGGGGGGGGGGGTTGGGAACTGGGGGGAATAGCATGATCCTCCCACGCGCTACTTCCTGCCGGTGAAACTCCTCGCTGTCAGGTGAAAAGAAGCGGCTGGCGACTTCACATGTATCAGAGGGAGCATGTCTACAACTCTCCCCAGAGCAGCAGAGGGGGTGGAGCAACGACCAGGACAGGGGTCAATATCACCTCCAATATACTGTCTATATACATCAATATGCCTCATTGTAATATACAGGCACATTCAAATACTACATTAGTGTTACTTATATACTTGTATACTTATAATGATATAGTAGTCGAGTTGATGATCATCATTATGCAAAAATATAAACAACAAGCCTAAACCTTTATTAAGCTGACGGCAGGGCAGCCCATTCAGCTTTATGGCACCCACTCACACACACTAGCCACTCCCCCTACCCACCCCCCTCACCCCAGAGCCACTCCTCCTACCCACCCCCCTCACCACCCACACACACTAGCCACTGACTTTGACATCCTCTGACCCCAGCGGGGGCATGCTGGCGCAGTGCCGTGGGCAAAACCATGGATACATTCAGATAAAACATGACCCTATAGTAACCCTATCCTAACTTACAGTACAGTATCATTTTAAAACTGTTTACTGTTATATGTACCATGAATTTCATAAAACAAAAAAAAGGGTAAACTGAGTTTAGGTGGGTTTACCTCCACTATACCAGTTCCATTGCGGTAAAAATAACCTCTTGACTATCCAGCCTGTACTGTATGAATCACACTTTTCAGCATGATGTGCATGATGATTCATAAGGGGATACAAATTGGAAGAATGGTGAAAACTGTGATTCATAGACATGTACCAGGATCTACTGTAGAGACACCAGGGTCGCTCTTAACAAGAAAAAACTAAACATGAAGCTGGGCTATTTTGAACATCTAATTTCGCTTTCTCTATAATACTGTAGGGCGGCTATCTATTGGTGGTGGATCATACAACTGCAGTTCTTTCTGTAGTTTACCACTGATATACCACTAGATCAGTGGAGAAAATGGGTGGAAGAGAGAGAGAGAGAGAGAGATGTTGGGGTGAATCATCGTGCTTATGTGAATTAACTGCAGAGTGCGTAGCCTAAGTGAATCACCAAACTGTCGGGAGAGGCGGGAGGAGATGAGAAAAACGTGGAGGTGAGAGGAGAGAGGGAAGCGGGGGGAGGGAGAGAGAGGTGAGAGGGAGAGGGAGGAAGAGAGGTGGTGAGAGAAAGAGGTGAGAGGAGAGAGGGAAGAAAAGGAGAGAGAGATATGAGAGAGAGAGGTATATAGGAAGAGAGGGGGTGAGAGAAAGAGGTGAGATATTAGACCAACATAGCGCAGGGGACAATGAGTGAGAGCTAAAGTAAGGACAGACAGGACGAAGGAAGGAAAGGTGAGAGGGGTGAGAGGATGTGAGGGTGAGGACGAGAATGGAGAGAGAGAGAGGTAGAGCGAGTATAGGGAGAGAGAGGTAGAGCGAGTATAGGGAGAGAGAGGTAGAGCGAGTATAGGGAGAGAGAGGTAGAGCGAGTATAGGGTGAGAGAGGTAGAGCGAGTATAGGGTGAGAGAGGTAGAGCGAGTATAGAGAGAGAGAGGTAGAGTGAGTATAGGGAGAGAGAGGTAGAGCGAGTATAGGGTGAGAGAGGTAGAGCGAGTATAGGGAGAGAGAGGTAGAGCGAGTATAGGGAGAGAGAGGTAGAGCGAGTATAGGGAGAGAGAGGTAGAGCGAGTATAGGGTGAGAGAGGTAGAGCGAGTATAGGGAGAGAGAGGTAGAGCGAGTATAGGGAGAGAGAGGTAGAGCGAGTATAGGGAGAGAGAGGTAGAGCGAGTATAGGGTGAGAGGTTCTTTCATGGTGGCTACCATAGAGACAGCTGGTCTGTGTGGGGAACGCCCACAAAATGTTATACGGCTGGCGCGCGAGTGGGGTAACTCCCCCCCCCCCCCTTCCCTCCCATATATCTTAATGGGCTGACTCACCAAAGGACGGTGCTGCGGCTCTACACTACAGGATTGGGGATTCCAGAGCAGGTACATAGACGTCTGTTCACACGTGCGTTTAATGCGGGGGTTAAATCCCTGATCGTGTCTGTCTGCGCTGGGCTAGCAGCTAAATGCTAACTATGGGAGAACGGGAGGATTTACCCCTCCCTGACCACACCCCCAGCCAGCTACCCCACCCCAGCATCTATGATGACGAGACATCGACCCAACCAAAGGGAAACAGCCACCTAACAGCTGCCTTTTAGGACAGCTTCAATCACTACTGTTATATTGATCAGCAATAGTGTAACATTATCTGAAAATAAGGATCATGGTTTTGAGGTCTTCTTTACAGTTCCTTCTCCTTTCCTTCCTTCTTCTCCCGCCGGCTGTGTGGATCTGCTGTCTGATGTTGGAGTTTTGGACCAATTCACATTGCATGAGCCCAAAAAACATGACGCTTTGAGGCTCTGACTGCCCTGCAGCTGCCCGGAGGCCAGAGTCTCCAATGTTCAGTATCCGTTCACACAGCCTCTGGATAATCTGACCGACTGTTCAGTATCCGTTCACACAGCCTCTGGATAATCTGACTGACTGTTCAGCATCGGTTCACACAGCCTCTGGATAATCTGACCGACTGTTCAGCATCGGTTCACACAGCCTCTGGATAATCTGACTGACTGGTCAGTATCCGTTCATACAGCCTCTGGATAATCTGACCGACTGGTCAGCATCCGTTCACACAGCCTCTGGATAATCTGATTGACTGTTCAGCATCCGTTCATACAGTCTCTGGATAATCTGACTGACTGTTCAGCATCGGTTCATACAGCCTCTGGATAATCTGATTGACTGTTCAGCATCGGTTCACACAGTCTCTGGATAATCTGACCGACTGTTCAGCATCGGTTCACACAGCCTCTGGATAATCTGACTGACTGTTCAGCATCGGTTCACACAGTCTCTGGATAATCTGACTGACTGTTCAGCATCGGTTCACACAGTCTCTGGATAATCTGACTGACTGTTCAGCATCGGTTCACACAGTCTCTGGATAATCTGACTGACTGTTCAGCATCGGTTCATACAGTCTCTGGATAATCTGACTGACTGTTCAGCATCCGTTCATACAGCCTCTGGATAATCTGACTGACTGTTCAGCATCGGTTCATACAGTCTCTGGATAATCTGATTGACTGTTCAGCATCCGTTCATACAGCCTCTGGATAATCTGACTGACTGTTCAGCATCCGTTCATACAGCCTCTGGATAATCTGACTGACTGTTCAGCATCGGTTCATACAGTCTCTGGATAATCTGACCGACTGGTCAGCATCCGTTCATACAGCCTCTGGATAATCTGACTGACTGTTCAGCATCGGTTCACACAGTCTCTGGATAATCTGACTGACTGTTCAGCATCGGTTCACACAGTCTCTGGATAATCTGACTGACTGTTCAGCATCCGTTCATACAGCCTCTGGATAATCTGACTGACTGTTCAGCATCGGTTCATACAGTCTCTGGATAATCTGATTGACTGTTCAGCATCCGTTCATACAGCCTCTGGATAATCTGACTGACTGTTCAGCATCCGTTCATACAGCCTCTGGATAATCTGACTGACTGTTCAGCATCGGTTCATACAGTCTCTGGATAATCTGACCGACTGGTCAGCATCCGTTCATACAGTCTCTGGATAATCTGACTGACTGTTCAGCATCGGTTCATACAGTCTCTGGATAATCTGACTGACTGTTCAGCATCCGTTCATACAGCCTCTGGATAATCTGACTGACTGTTCAGCATCGGTTCATACAGTCTCTGGATAATCTGATTGACTGTTCAGCATCCGTTCATACAGTCTCTGGATAATCTGACTGACTGTTCAGCATCGGTTCACACAGTCTCTGGATAATCTGACTGACTGTTCAGCATCCGTTCATACAGCCTCTGGATAATCTGACTGACTGTTCAGCATCTGTTCATACAGCCTCTGGATAATCGGACCGACTGTTCAGCATCCGTTCATACAGCCTCTGGATAATCTGATTGACTGGTCAGCATCCGTTCACACAGCCTCTGGATAATCTGACCGACTGGTCAGCATCCGTTCACACAGCCTCTGGATAATCTGATTGACATGTTCAGCATCCGTTCACTCTGGATAATCTGACCGACTGTTCAGCATCCGTTCACACAGTCTCTGGATAATCTGACCGACTGGTCAGCATCCGTTCATACAGCCTCTGGATAATCTGACCGACTGTTCAGCATCCGTTCACACAGCCTCTGAATAATCTGACCGACTGGTCAGCATCCGTTCACACAGCCTCTGGATAATCTGATTGACGACCCTCAGGGGCCCTTAAGGGCGTTCCCGGCTGTCCCCAGCAACAGTATAAGGCCATTACTTACAAAACAGACACATTTTAGAAGACAATGAGAGGAAAAAAGTAGGGGTGCACCGATCGATCGACACGCAATCTGTATCGGCCGATTTGGACCTCAAATATGTGATCTGCTGTTTCCGATATTCCTTTAATGTTGCCGATCGCATAGCCGATCATGCTGCACGTGAGAAACATGAGGCAGCCCATTTTCATGTCTTCAATGTCTATCGTTTAACTTTCATATTGTGCTCTAACGTTTATATCATTGTGTTGCAAAGCACACGCTTTGCTTTCGTCAGTGTACTCACCTCCATGCACACACCGCACCAGACTGTCAACACACCCCTTGCGTCTTTGAATCACACAAATCAGCTGGTGATTAGAGCAGCCTCAGCAGAGAGAAGTTACCTCCAGTCCTCCCGCCTACCGAGGCATTTGCATGCTGTTAAGTCCGTGTGTATTAAAGTCCCAGATTGACACGGTGCTACTGTGGTAGTCGGGGTAGTGCACGCGCACACACAGACAATTTCCACGCAAGCATTGATGTTCCCGCGGGCACTTTGAAGGAAGCGAAAGTGTGCGGCTGAGTATGTGGATGTGCGCTCCGTTCAGACGGACTTTCTTCCTTTCTTTGGACATCAGTTGAACATGTTCTAATCCCCTTCTTCCATGTGTGCGTATATGACCAACCAGTAAGTCATTATTATGTTAATATTCCTGTATTGCATTCCCTTTTGGTTTTAGATCGATCTACCTGCAATCATTGCAATAACGTTTGTTTAGGCGTGCACTTGCGGTTTGATTGTCTGTTGCGCTAATTAATGCCACTACTCAGATGGAGTTTAGCTCGTGTGTAGCTTGTGATTCTGTTGTTTCTCCCGTCATGTAACCCTGTCACCATTATGTAGATCGCACTCATAGTGCTGCTAATTATAACACTGTAACTCGGCCTCGATGGGCGGGTCGTTTTGATGTTTGTTCGATGCGGATCCCAATGTATGACGGTTATTGTGCATAACCCCGGTTCTATGAGTGGAAGCTCTTTGGCTTTAGTCATGGTTCAAGACTGGTGTTTAAGAGTAACTGACTTACAGTTTACCTAATTATCATTTATATATTATTAGTTGTTAATTATCACTATAATTGGCCTATATAACAGCAAGCTTGTTTACTGACCTGTTTGTATATTTTATTGCCTCCTTTTTCCAGACCACACACAATCCTACTATTCCTGTCATAATGCTGTAAAGAGCCTATACTGCTGTACTGTACTGAAGAGAACTGACAACTAAACGGTTGAACTTTTTATTTTATTTTATTTAACCTTTATTTAAACAGGTAAAAACACGTTGAGACCGAGGTCTCATTTTCAAGTGTGACCTGTTCAGACAAGTACAAATTACAAAGACATAAAAACAATCAATACAGTCCGTACAAAAACGAAAAGAAACAAAACATTTAACAAATACATGTTAAAGGTGGAAGAGATTCAGCATGAGCACACCATAGAAGCTCTCTCTAAATCTCTTAACAATAATTTAAAACTCGCAAGGGGAATCAAGCTGGACAGCTTCAGACTCTGCTGAAGCGTGTTCCAGGTCGAGGGGGCAGAGTAGGAGAAGGCCTTTTTTCCGTGCTCAGTACGGACTGAGGGGATGGAGAAAGTGATGAAGTCCTGGGACCGTAGGCTATAACTGGACTGATTACGAGATAGGTAGGATGTTAAGTAAGGGGGGAGCAGACCTATAATGGATTTGTAAATGAATATGTACCAGTGTATGGTTCTACGCATGGAGAGAGATGACCAATTGACCAAGGCATACAGAGTACAATGATGTGTGATGAGTTTACAACCAGTTATAAATCTTAGTGCACCATGATAAACAGCGTCCAGCAGATGGAGACAATTTGCAGACGCATTCATGTACAGGACATCACCATAATCCAAGAGAGGCAAAAAGGTGGCAGAAACCAGCCGTTTCCTAACGTTTAACGAAAAACAATGTTTGTTCCTATAAAAGAACCCCAATTTTAGTTTTAATTTCTTAAGCAGATTGTCAATATGACATTTAAAAGAAACACCATCATCAATTATAATACCTAAGTATTTGTAGGTGGACACAAGCTCAATAGGGGCACCCTGTACAGAGGTGATACAGGGAAGAACAGCTGGCACCTTCTTCTTATTTGAAAAGAGCATTACTTTGGTTTTGTCTGCATTTAACACCAGTCTGAGGTGGGACAGATGGGACTGTAAGGTATCAAAAGCAGACTGCAGACGTTCAAAAGCAAGAGCAACAGTGCTCGCACAACAATATAAAATAGTATCGTCCGCATAAAGGTGAACAGAAGCATTAATATTTTGACCTACATCATTTATATAAATGGTGAAAAGGGTTGGCCCTAAAACTGAACCTTGCGGCACACCATTAGAGACATTAAGAAAACTAGAGGACAGATCGCTGAACTGCACACATTGTTTACGATTCGAGAGATAATTTTCAAACCAACCAACAGCTTGGGCTGACAGACCTATATCTGTCAGGCGCCGGCATAGAATACCATGGTCAACAGTATCAAATGCTTTAGACAAATCAATGAAAAGAGCAGTACAATAGTTCTTCTTGTCTGAAGCCTCCACAATATCGTTCACAACTTTAATGGCAGCAGTCACTGTATTATGCTTCTTCCTAAAACCAGACTGGAGAGGAGATAAAATATTGTATAAACACAAGAAATCCTTGATCTGTTCATTAACCAGCGTTTCAAGGACCTTGGCTAGAATAGAAAGTTTGGAAATTGGTCTATAGTTATTCAGCACTTTGGGGTCACCACCTTTCAAAAGTGGAAGGACAAAGGCAGTTTTCCAAACCTCAGGAATTACATTATTTAATATAGACAGATTAAAAACATGCAATACTGGTTCAGCTATAATATCTGCAGCCAGACGCAGAAAATAAGGCGGGAGATTGTCTGGGCCTGAACTCCCATCTGTCTCCTGCCTCGTGTTTTTACGGACACCCCAGGGCGTATATATATATATATCGGTGATCGGTAATCGGTAATCGGTGATCGGTCGATGATTGGTTGGGCAGATATTTCTCATAGGTGATCGGCAATCGGTGATCGGTGGCAAAAAACGTGATCGGTGCACCCCTAGAAAAAAGTAACAGCATGATTGTAAAGCTTTTGAAAGCCCCCCCCCACCCCCTGTCCCTGTCCCCGTCCTCACAGGGCACCGACATCTATCGGTCTCCCGGTCATCGATTGGTCTCCCGCCATCTCTGAAATGCCATCGGACATCACGAATCTGACATAAAGACAAAAATAAAAAGGAAATAAAAAGCAATGAGAGACGGCCCCTCCCTGCATGCCGGCCCCCCTATTGGTGAGACTGTGGCCCCGAGATAAGCCCGGAGCCCCAGACAGACCTCCGGAAGATACGGGCGAACAAAGACAAGTCCGGTATACACCTGAGACACACACACACACGCACGCACACACACACACACACACACACACACACACACACACACACACACACACACACACACCCACGCCACGCACGCACGCGCACACACACACACACACACACACACACACACACACACACACAGAAAATCAAGACAGGTACAGTAGTATTATAGAGGACAAGAGAAGAAGAAGGTCATCTGAGCGACAAAGTGAAGTAAATGAATAGAGACAATATAAAGTGGTGTGTGTGTGTGTGTGTGTATGTGTGTGTGTGTGTGTGTGTGTGTGTGTGTGTGCGCGTGTGGGGGGGGGGGGCAGTGTGACGAGAGCAGAGCAGGAATCACAGAGGTCTGAGACGGGCAGACAGACAGACACACAGACAGACAGACACACACACACACAGACAGACAAGACAGACAGACAGACAGACACACAGACACTTTGGATTCTAATTATAGCATAGGATAAGATACAAAAAACTAGGGGTGCACAGATCGATCGGCAAGCAATCTGTATCGGCCGATTTTGACCTCAAATATGCGATCGGCTGATTGCCGATATTTTTTTATATAAGAAAAAATATATATATATATTTAAATAAAAAAAAGCCCTATCACTAATCAGGCTTTCCAACGATATAAAATACAATGCCAATTGGTATTATTAAAGGGGAGAAATAATCGACCGAAATAACGTTTCCAAACTTTTTTTGAGGAGTTTATATATATCGGTGATTGGTGATCGGTAATCGGTGATCGGTCGGGCAGATATTTCCCATAGGCAATCGGCAATCGGTGATCAGTGGCAAAAAACGTGATCGGTGCACCCCTACAAAAAACATATGAAATAGATACTGTACAGTAAGAACAAAATCATATGTATGGAGGAGGAGAGAGGAGGAAGCGGAAGAAAGAGAGAGAGGAGGAGAAAGGAGGGAGTGGGAGGAAGAGGGAGATTTGTTGTTCTTGTCCAACAGATAACACCTCCCCAGCACACGGGCTGGAAACAGCTGTCGTCTGGGAGCTGGAAGACGCTCCTCTGGGAAGAAGGGATGAGGGAGGGAGAGAGGAGGAGAGGAGGTGGTGAAGGGTTGTTTGGACAGTCACAAGTGTGCAAGGTCGCTGTCTAGTGATGCGTTAAGAAATGGCTTGTATTGTGCTGCCACATGGGACGTTGTGAAAGGGCCGCCATGAAGTGATAGAGAGAGAGAGAGGGTGAGAGAGAGAGAGAGAGAGAGAGGGAAAGAGAGAGAGAGAGAGAGAGAGAGAGAGGGAGGGAGGGAGAGAGAGAGAGAGAGAGAGGGAGAGAGAGAGAGAGAGAGAGAGAGAGGGAAAGAGAGAGAGAGAGAGAGAGAGAGGGAGAGACCTACAAAACAAAACAGGGATACAGGAGGAGAACAGGAGCTGAACAGAGGGGAGAAAGTTATCTAAAGGAATATCAATGTTATGGATGCACAATATTTATTGTCAATCAATCATATCAGCCGATGTTAGTAAAAAAAAGTCTCGGTCCGATGACCAAAATAACAGCACTGTTAATATCGGTTATCGTATCGCCCAATGTTCATGTTGAGAGGAAACAATGTGGTGAATCTGCGATTTATCAGCTTTTCCAAATGTAAAGCCAGCAGGAACACCACAAACTCACTGTGTTTCATTTGCTGTATTGTTACAGTTGTTGGATGAATAAAATACATATCTACATTTGTAAAAGTAGAGAAAGCCTTGGCAATCAGCACCATGGACAGTGCCTTCTGCATTTTTTTGCGCAGCCCGAGCCCTATCCGATCCCACTAATTAG
>NC_139626.1:50573799-50583799 GCF_964638095.1 Poromitra crassiceps
ATTTCTCACGGGCAGAAATAAGCTTAGTTAAACGTCACCGAATGGACATGTTTGTTTTTTTTAAGTTACAGTAACACCACACATTATTATGCGCAACTTAACTTTTACATTATTTAAAGTCCCTGGAAACCAGAAATATTTTTTTATTATTTAGCATTTTGAGTTCATCACATCACAGGAACCTATGTTAATAAGCCACCAGCCAAATTTGAACGATGATGAACGTCGCAAAGTATATAAATTTAGGTTTGACAGTCATCAATTAGATTTTAGAGTGTATTTTCTCCCGCGGACTGTGTGGGCGTGTCCCGTCTGCAGCAGGTCTCCTCTCTCTCTCTCTCTCTCTCGGAGGAGACGGAGGAGACCTCTCTCTCCATTAACGGAGAGAGAGAGAGGAGAGAGAGAGAGAAGGAAAGAGAGATGGAGTGTGTGTGTGTGTGTGTGTGTGTGTGTGTGTGTGTGTGTGTGTGTGTGTGTGTGTGTGTGTTCGCGCGTTGCTCGGCGCATAGCACAGACAGAGAGGGTGTACAGAGAGGAAGAGATCTCTGCCGCTGCGCTACTGTGTGTGTGTCAGTGTGTGTGTGTGCGCGCGTGCGTGCATGCGTGTCTGTGATTCGATTAAATCTTATGACGTGATAAGATCATGCATTTTAGCACCGCGCGCACCGCTCTCTTCAACGAGGAAATGGAAATCCAGACCTTGTAGAAAAGTGTCGATTTTTGGGGTTAGGGTTGAAAGTAATGTCAATTAATTTCTGAGGCACACAATTACTCACATAAGACCCTAAATTTAATAGAAGGTTTTTGTGGATTTTGGTTTCCAGGGACTTTAAATGAATGTCCGTTACACTCCACCTATTGCTAAATGAGTTCCCACAATGCTTAATTGAGCCGATCAGCACCACATAACTCTCTCTGTATTTCTCAGGACAGATGAGTTGTAAATTGGGTGTCTGGGGGTGACATTGTATTTTTTTTTTTTTTTTTTACTGAGCTGAATCAAACAACGAATCAGGGTTAGGCTACATCATAGCTAGATCATAACTGGCCAATCACAGCACACAAACAAGGCTCACTGGGGTTCTACTCTCTGCTATGCTGGTAAATGTTGCAGATGGTGTTGTCGTTGCTGAGTTAGATAGTCTCAAGTTCAATGAACGTAAGGCCACTGTATTCTGCCAATATTTTATGAAGCCGTTTTGCAGAGGAATCTTTGGTATCTGAATCTTTGGTAACATGTGTCCAAGATCATGCCAAACTGCAGCACATGATCAAGACAGCAGGCGGGATCATTGGGGTCAATCAGCTGTTTGCAGCACAGCTACAACGATCTTATTCTCAAAAGGCCTGTTCAGATCCTCAATCATCGTGCCCATCCTCTCCACCTGAAGTTCCGTATAGGAGCAGCAGGTCAAACGGCAGAACCCTGCACCAGAACATCAGAACAAGGTACAGCAAATCATTTGTGCCTACGACCATTACGAGTACCGTTGACGATGCATATTTTATATTGTTGGCACTGCTTGACTTGTGTGTGTATGTGTGTGTGTAGTGTGAGTGTGTGTAGTACAGTATCTACTGTAATTAAGACGTGTATAATGAACACATGCATTTCCCCTTGCGGGATACTAAAGTTAACCTTAATTGACCTCGACCAATCTGGCCACCCAGAGTCTATCAGTCAGACGAGATGAGCAAAAAAAAGAATCTGCGACATATTTGGGGTTTTCGGTTGTAGAGCGGATGTCCGCGCCGAGACTTGCGCTTCCGTACAGCCTGATTGATGTGAGAATGGAGTTGGAGCTCATCAATTGATACATCTTGTAGGTGTTTTAGATCCAGACGCCAACCTCTATAAACAGATAACAGCTACAGTTTGAGACGTCGTCAGACTGTAAACCGAGACGGAAGGGGAGACATTGGCGCGGATGTCGGCTCTACCCGGAAACCCCAAAATAGACTCTGGGTTAGAGAGCTGCGCGGGCCTGAAATCTCGGCCCGAGCCCTCCCCGGCCCGTGACATGCAGGCCCGTGCCCGACCCGGCCCGGATGAGTCATGAAATTAATTGGCCCGAGCCCGTTGCGAGGCCCGACATCAATATCACGATATGACGACACATCTCTCTCTCCCTCTCTGTGCATGCTGCCGCGCCGCTAAACTCGCTGGTCCAAAACGTTGCTAGACTGTGTTGCCTATGAAGACAAACACTGCAGCTTTCTCTCTGTCTCTCTCTCCCCCTCTCACACATGCTACCGTGGCCTATCAAAATCCACACATATTGTCTCGAGAAAGAGAACGTTAGATCGTTTAATTGCCAACAGCAACAATGCCCACAAACTGAAACATTATGTCACTCAAGCATATCGAAATTAAAACAGCAGACTTACCGTTTATAGCTGCATTGAATAACGTCACATTAGTGTCCTCACAATGTATGGTAGATGGGTTCATTTTGAACAGGTTGAAATGAGCTTTCCCTACTGCAGTGGGGACTGTTTAACTCTCCCCTCGCAAACTTTGTTTTATGTCCATCGATCTTATTTCTCTCTCACGACACGGACACGGACACACGCGGCTTGTTTTGTTGTTGTTTTTTACGCTGACGGAGTGGCAGACTAACGTCACGGTGAGGGTGTGTGTGTCTGTGTGTGTGTGGCTGTGGCTAGGCGAGTGTCTGTGCAGTGTGCGCTCCTCCTCTTTGTCTGACTGCTCTGCTGTGTAAAATCAAGCGAGTAATACAACGTTATTTTATTTAATTATTGAAAAACGGCCCGACCCCGGCCCGGCCCGGACCTATTAATTAAAAAAAAAGAAAAAACGAGCCCGGCCTTGGCCCGTATTGGCAGGCCCGAGGGGCCCGCGAGGGTACCCTCGGGTTTGCAGCACTCTACTCTGGGTGCTCGGATTGCACAGTCACAAGCCAAACGGAGGCATACTGTAACAGCAACTTGTTGTTGTTGGTGTTGTTGTTGTTGACGGAAGAAGGCAACTGTTTGTGTCTTTCCAAAAATGCAGCACTGTTACAAAAATGTGTCAAAGTGAAAGGGCAGAGGGAACAGCTATTATCCTTTCATTAAGAAGAATGTATTCAAACACACTATCAGGTGCCAAAAAAACTAAATACAAAATACAACCGAAAGTTGGGTATGGCAGCTACTGTAAGCTACTGTTGCAAGTGTGAAATCTGTGATTAAATATAGATTCGCTACAATATTGTGAAATGTGTGTATGCCTATGTGCTTGCGTGTGTGTGTGCCCGCGTGCGTGTGTGTGTGTGTGTGTGTGTGTGTGTGTGTGTGTGCCCGCGTGCGTGCGTGCGTGTGTGTGTGTGTGTGTGTGTGTGTATGCTTATGTGCTTGCGTGTGTGTGTGTGTGTGTGCCCGCGTGCGTGCGTGCGCGCGTGCGTGCGTGTGTGTGTGTGTGTATGCTTATGTGCTTGCGTGTGTGTGTGTGTGTGTGCCCGCGTGCGTGCGTGCGCGCGTGCGTGCGTGTGTGTGTGTGTGTGTGTATGCTTATGTGCTTGCGTGTGTGTGTGTGTGTGTGTGCCCGCGTGCGTGCGTGCGCGCGTGCGTGCGTGTGTGTGTGTGTGTGTGTGTATGCTTATGTGCTTGCGTGTGTGTGTGTGCCCGCGGTCTTTATGACTGGTGCTTTGCTCTTAATACGTTTTTAAACTGTTTTTTTTTTTTTTGCTGTGAAAAGTGCAAAGTGTATAGGCTGGAAGGTGTTTAGGTTAATGAGTGTGACAGAGGAGGGCGGGTGAGAGCAGGCTGGGCTGATGGCCACTCATGACATATAGAAGCTACAATACAGTCAGGTAAGCACGGTGCAGGTCTTGTGAGCGGAGCTTGAGTTCACTCAGTGTGTTTACACATCTTACCATGCAGAGTGGAAGCTGCCCTTTCACATTTGATTACACTCCAAACAAGAGGCCTAAAAACAGCCATAGGGCCTGTGTCCACCTAGCGTCTTTTTTCCGACGTTAAACGCTTTGAGTGCGCTGGGGAGCGCTGATCCCAGCGCACAAGGAAGCAGTCTGACTAACGTTAGTTCAGTGCGGTAGTAGCTTGATAGCTGACAGCTAGCAAGCTAACAACACAGGTAGGCTACGTTATTAAAAGCAGTAAGCACAACACTCACCAGAAATATTAAGTGTCTAGTCAATCTGCTCCCACAATTGAGCCTTTCTGTCTCTGTTGCGATAGTTTCTCCATATGATTAGTTGCCAGAAAAGGAGCACCCGACACCAGCGTCTTTCTGAAAAGTTAAATTATTCTCAGCTGGGAGCGCTGGGAGCCGGCGCACAAAAACGGCGGAGCGCTCTGAAAATAGACGCTGGGTGCAGCGCACTTTGTCTAGACGTCCGTGTGCGCTCGCATACGCTCTCCCCCCATTGGAAACAACTGAAAAAAGACGCTGGACCTGAGGAAAAGACGCTAGGTGGACACAGGCCCATATACTGTATGATACATGCAGTTAGAGAAACTTCATGTTTTTCCCACGGCGCTGCGCCGGCAGGCCCCCGCCGGGGTCAGAGGATGGCAAAGTCAGCACACTCAGTCACTAATCTCTCAAGAGGAGATTTTCTTGAAAATCTGTCAGCAGGGTCAAAGAAAATCTGGATAAATAGCGGTCCTAATAATAGTGCAAGCAGTCGGTAAAATTAGCATAAAGGGGCGTGGCTGGGTGAATTGAGGTGCGGTTCTGGTTATTCAGGTATTGAAACGAGCTTGCCCCCAGATGTTCAAAGCATCATTCATGTATTTATTAACCAATGGATTCCCAGATTGCTCCGTCAGCCAGTCAGTCAGTCAGTCAATCATGGACGTTTATTGAAGCTAGGGGAAAGGACGTAACTAGGGATAGGAAGGTGGTAGAGAGTCTGGATTTGAGGGGTGGGTCGGGGCAGTGGCTAGGGGGATGTGGATGGTGGGGGGCGTGGTGCCATACTGTAAAGCTGAATAGGGCCACACCTCTGCACTTGTTAAAGGACCCTCTTGTGCAAAATTGATCAACAACTATACCACCAACGCGGCCCTAACATCTTCCCACGCAGATCTACAGCATGCCCTGGTTTTATGTTGTATTGAACAGCTGACATGCTGTGATTGTGTAGTCAATTCAATACATAACTAGAGGGGCACCAGGAGAGCGCAAAGCTCCGCCAAGGCTAATTACTCCAGTCTGCTATGATATGCAAATTCTGTGAGTCGGATCAGAACCCTGACCCACCCACATCCCCCCAGCCACTCCCCCTACCCACCGCTCGAACCCCGACTCTCTACGACCTTCCTATCATAGCTACGGCCCCTTTTCCCTGGAACCACCCCCAATCCTGACCACGCCCCCTCCCACCACCCGGATACACCTAGCCACTCCCCCTACCCACCGCTCGAATCCCAACTCGTCTGACGTAGAGAGTCCTATCCCTAGCTACAGCCTTTTTTCCCTAGCTCCACCCCCTTCCTTGCCCTGACCCAGAACGGTCCTGGCCCAAAATGCAATGGGTTCTTCCTTGGCCCGTGCTACACCCGTGCTACACCCTCACACCAAGTTTCATGAAAATAGGCCCAGTAGTTTTTCTGTAATCCTGCTAACAAACAAACGCCACCGAAAACATCACCTCCTTGGCGGCGTTAATGAGCGTTCAAGTACACAACCTCTTAACTCATTCTCTGCCAGGGTCATTTCGGTCTGTGTGCTCCCAGTGCCAGGATTTTGAGCATATTTCCTGATCTTCCAGGACCCACAGAATATTCTGTGCTAGGAATAAAATTACACAACATATCTCACAATAAAGCAGAGACTCTCTTCTTACCCCTTGTAAAAAACTGAAACTCTCCCATGTTTCCTTGTTTAGTTACAAGCAGTGGAAGTTAGCTTGTTTTCACTAGAAAATGCCCTCCTTTGGACAGAAATATGAGAAAAATAGGTTTTTAGTGAAGGACACCGTTTCAAGCAGAACTCTCTTTTGAGCCTTTTATTTTTTGCCTCAGTGACACATCAGACATATACAGTATTTGTTTTCCCAAATAAATAAATAAAAAATAAAAAATAAGAGAATGTATTTTACAGTTGCCATGTGGATTTTTAGCTTAGCTTGATAAAAGCATAAACAAATGGAACGAACCCTTATGTGGTCACACTCACACACTCTCTCTCTCTCTCACACACACACACACACACACACACACACACACACACACACACACAGGAATAACGAGTGCTGTAACGTTACCTGCTGTCACGTTACCTCTCATAGCTAACGTTAGCACAGAAGATCACACAATAGCTACATTAGTGCTGTAAACTTTGAAATGTTTATGTGACACATGTTTCGCCTTGGTTGCTGGGGACGGGTGTGTGACGCGGTTTGACGCGTTTGACGTATCCATGTGATTCCCCCTCCCTTGAGTGTGAAGGGAGCTCTCCCTGAGGGAGAGCTGGCAAGAGGAAACGTGAAGCGAGTCATGCCGGCGGCATAAGTTATAAACAATGCGTGACAATTATACTCGAATGTTGTGTGTGTGATCATTTCATCTCAAACGCGATACAAAAAATAGGCTACTTTTTACCATTGTCATCGCTCTCTCCAAGTGGCACTCATTTCTCCTCCTCCGATTCATCTGTGTCAGACCAGAACGCTGTGAAGGGGAGCCTTCGTCGCCATGGCGCTCCGTTGTGGAGCAATAACAAAAACGCTGGCGTCTTCCTCGCCATCGTCGCCAGCCGAGAACTCTGGATCGGACTCTGTTTCGACCACAGGCTCCACCCATAAATACTAAACTAGCGGGTTCCTTTTATCAGTTTGACTTGAAACAATGTCACAGGCTGGGAAAGTGTCTGATGTAATGTAAACAGCCAAAACATGAAAGTACGTCCGAGTACGTCTTTGGCACAGAACGCCATTGTTAAAAGTACGTCCGGGTACGTCTTTGGCAGAGAATGAGTTAACTGTGAAGGTACACCACACTCCAACATAGGTACACCACACTCCAACATACAACTTCAGCTTAAGAGAATCAACAATATTTGTCATATATACAATATTTAAAATGGACTGATTTGGTTATCAAAATGTTCATTTAGACAGCAGAAAACCCTTACAAAGCTCTGGCTCTTTCCCAAATGGCCGTTCTACCAAAATGGCCATAATAAGACAATAATGTGTGTGGGAGGATTAATTGATTCATACTTTTAACTAAACTTGGACATTTTCAACTGCAAATGTAGGTCGTTCAGAACATGCCAGCTGCACAATGGGTTGTGCATAATTACCCGTATTTCCTAATTGATACTCGCAGCTATAAAATCCTCTGAGCAGCAGCGTGCATTGTTAAGAGCTTTGCACATTGTCTGTAGCACACTGTCTGCCTTGAACAAGCTTTGGATGTGAATGTCAATGCATTTTTCAAATTGTCCGTGAGCCGCACGTCATGTGCAGCGGGCGATCACACATGTGAATAGCAAAAAGATTATAGAGAGCGTGGCGCACTTTCTCCTGCGTTGTGAAAGAGGTCAGGAAAGCCTCCTGTTGAGAGAGAAGAACATTCTAAGTCTCCTCGGAGGTGGAAGCAGCTGCCTCGCTCCTGGGACATTATTTTGAGCCAATACAAAATACTCACTAATCAATCAATCCATCTCTATTGTTTGTTCTACCACCGTTTTAACCTACTGTTATACCACGGTCGGGGTGAATACTCGATTCTGATTGGCTGCAAGGTGTCCATTAATTTGTGATAATGTACAGTGATAATGTACACCTAGCTAAATGGTCTGTTCACCGTTCATATCAATGCGCCAGGATCACGACAGAGCCGTTTGAGCTCTATACCACCGCTTAATATGGCACTTTTATGAGTTAAAAAAAAAATTGAGTCGGTCAAAGTAACTATTTAGATTACCCCTGTGTGCTCAGTTTATTAAAATAACGGCTATTTAGAAATCAGATTTTCTGTACATATACAGTATGTACAGTATTGCCATCTATTGGTTTTGAACTGAAAGCCAGTGTTTTTTCTCCCCTTATTGAACTGCGGTGGGAACCACAATCCTACTGTACAAATAGGTGAACTTGATTTTTTTCCCCCCAAGATTGAGTTTGAGTGAGAATGGACGGGCTCGATTAAAATCCTATGAATACTCAAAAACATCCTGTAAAAAAACATCCAAAAGCATCCTAGCCTAATCCCCCCCCCCCCCCCCCCCCCCCCCCCCCATCCCAAGCCACACAGGCTCTGCAAAGACTTTTAGATGTACAACTTTCAGCAAGATCGACAAAACCGGGAAAGACTCAGAAAGGTCACGGAGCAAAACGACTGTATGGGCCACTGCTAAAACGATGACGGAGGCAGCTGTTACACTTTGTTTGAAATGTCAACAATCTGTATCTGTGCCGAGAGGAACACCACTGTGGACTTTGCTTCACGGCAATGAACAAAACTTCAGCCTGACCTGACATGGACCCAATACGTAATGATATGGAAAATTGAAGTTCCATTCATTACATTTCATATTCAATAAGCTATAATCGCGTACACATAATTAATGGTATGAGTTATTATATTATAATATGCACTCATATGAACGGACACTATATAGACAGACAGTTTATCATTTGTGGCATTGAGCAGGCCAACACACACATAGGTTAAAGCAACGTTCACCCTCTGCCCACAGTAAGGCTGACTTTGCTACCACAAGCATACAGGAACAGCGCAGATTTCAACAATTGACACAATTGTCAAATCTTCACTGAATCTGTAAACTCTGTATTCCATATCATGTATACATTGAGATGATCAGTCCTTCTGTAATGCTGTTTGCAGAAGTATATGTTATGGCTTAATACACTTTTTAAAGACAACTTCGCTTCTCCATGGCCTCATTTCAATATTTGTTTCATATTGGCTGAATATGTTGTTGTTTATAAAGCGGATGAGGAGTGGTGAAATTCCATTCTAACTAGAGCTGCAGCGATTAATCGGTTAATCGATTAGTCGATCGACAGACAATTAATCGTCAACTATTTTGATAATCGATTAATCGTTTTGAGTACAATTTTAAGAGAAAAGGTCTAAATTCTCTGATTCCAGCGTCTTAAATGTGAATATTTTCAGGTTTCTTTACTCCTGTATGACAATAAACTGATATTACCTTTGAGTTGTGGAGAAAACAAGACACTTGAGGGCGTCATCTTGGGCTTTGGGAAACACTGATCGTCATTTGCTACCGTTTTCTGACATTTTATAGACCAAACAACTAATCGAGAAAATAATCGACAGATTAATCGATTATGGAAATAATCTTTAGTTGCAGCCCTAATTCTAACGTTATACACATCATAGAGTCTGCTATTGAAAGAGCGCTGTGGTGAGTAAGATGTGGCTGAGGTGGATGGAGGGCATAAACACCAGAGAGCCCTGTTCCACTCCCAGTCATGGTCACAGCATTCCCTACATTTCAGTCTACATTTCAAACGTGAGTACAATTTAGCGTTTTTGTTATTTAGGCATAACCCAAACCACCTTAACCCTATAACCCTATAACCCCAACCACAATGTTTTAGAAACATAACCAACATTATTTCACTTGCCTAAACCAAAGTTGTTTAAAGTTGTTTTAGTTGCATGTAATGGTGGAAAGGCAGCAAGGTTTTGAAATCAATTTATTTTGTGGTATATATATATATATATATACACCACAAAATATACCACAAAATAAAATGTGAGAAGTCTTCCACACCTTTTCTCCCTCAGCGCCGTCCAGCGCACCTTCCCCCAAAATCACAGTATGGTCATACAGTACATGGGCCCGCGCTGCTATGGCAACAGACAGCCCCACTTTGCCGCTCAGGCTAGCGGCTATCCTTCACATGCTGCTGCTCCTCACAGTGAAATGCCACTGGGCACTGTCAGCTGGACACGCCTTCAGAGGGGGGAGCTGTCAGCCAAGGCTGGCCACCCCGCCAAGCCCAGCCCCAAGCACTGCACTTACTACAGA
>NC_139626.1:50586299-50626299 GCF_964638095.1 Poromitra crassiceps
CTTTAACCGCGCCAGAGTTCGTTTCCTCGGATAGTGCGCTTTGTTTGGGGTGGTGTGAAAGCGCAAACGAACTCTGGGGCAGAACAAACAAACGAACTCTGGTCCGCTTGAAAACGTGGGTCTCGGTTCGTTTGTGGTGTGAAAGCAAACCGAACCAAACACAGGAGCAAATATAGGAAAGGCAGTGCATCATGAGTAGAAGGCGATAGAAGGAAGCAAAACAAACACTGCGGCGCGCACACGGGTCGGTGCTCAGTGCACAGCACTGCCTCGCTCATCTCATCTGCAGAGTGATGTTGAACCCAACATCTTACTGCCTCATCTGCTGCTCATATTGGGCGCATTCTTGTAAAATATCTATTTGATAGTAAGACCAAAGTAAAACCAGAAATCCCAAGATCACATAAAGGTGGTGTTTCTCTATGGGTTGTGTTTCACGGATTCACTTGTGTTGTTCAGTCAGCCCTCAAGCAGGCAAGGCAGCAAGAGGAGAGATTTCCCCTCTATATTCTGTCCAATAGACAAGTGACTGTTTCGACCACGTGACATTGTTCAGAAAGTTTGGTGCTTGTGGCAAATTGCTGTGTGAAAGTGAACCGGAACAAATGAAAAATGAAACAATGTTGCAACTTCAACCCCCCGAATCGCACCGAGTCCAGCAGCTTATATGTGAAAGCAACCTGAAAGATACAAAGAAATAAGATACAAAAACATGCCCATCCATTATTTCCTTGGCTTAAAACCAGTTGATAATATCAACGAACAAAAAGCTAGCAAGCCAACCAGCGTCTGAAGAAAATATGAGTGTATAATATGCTGAACAGCGAGGGACAATACTTTTTTGATCCCATTTGAAATGTGCCATGAAGTACACATACAATGATTGTCCATTTAAAATACAACTTTGCAAGTCAAGAAAGTTGTGGTTGAACGGAAACGTAACATTTTGGTTTTGCTATGAAACCGGTCAATCAACTAGAGAGAGAGAGAGATAGAGAGAGAGAGAGAGAGAGAAAGAGAGAGAGAGGGAGAGAGAGAGGGAGAGAGAGAGAGCGAGAGAGAGGGAGAGAGAGAAAGCGAGAGAGAGGGGTGGGTTCTGGCAGAAAATGAGTGAAATTACATTCCCATGAATGAGTTTGAGGCCATAACAGACCGACAGCGAGACAGAAAGCCGTTGGGAAGGGAGGAGGTAAGAAGGGAGAGATGAAGGCGAGGGGGAAGCTGGAAAACGTGGGGAAGTGAGAGGGAGTGAGGGCAGATAGACAGGAAGTGAGAGGGTGTGAGGGGAGACAGACAGTCAGATCTACACAGAGAGCATAAACAAAGGAGAACCGGAGCCTTAAGTCGGCATATGTGGAAAGCAAAGATGCATGAGTAAAAGTCACTGGCCAGCAACAGCAACATTTGAGATGATGACATTTGAATTTCTCAGGATATTTATAGCCTTTGGTTGTTCTCAAACTTTGCTGGCCACCGTACACTTTCTTTGACCGTCTGTCAGCCAATCAAATCAAATCAGATCAAATCAAAGCAATGCCTCTGTATCAAACAGGGCTCTAATTGGCTGCCTGGTATATACTGCTCAACACAAACTGGTAGCATCTGCACTTTTGAAAAAGATAGTGTAGTGTTGAGACCACCAAAAAGAGAAGAAATAATATGCAAATAAGGAAAACAAATATAAATATCTATAAAAGTGGAATGAGCAAGTTGTAAATTAAAACTCTAGCTGTGGTCTGGTCTGATTAATCTACGCACACAGTTGCACTGAAAAACAACAGATGGAAAAACATTCAATTTGTAAAGTAATTCATTTGCCCGCCGGTAAATTAATTAATTTGGCAGGGAATTTTCTTCAGTTTACCACCTCGGCAGGGGAGCCAATAAGTTCATTTTGGACACTGGCTGTACTTCAAATGAATCAACATATATATAGTACTTAGAAATAAAGTAAATAATTGGTCCTTAACTAAATAGATAATTACATTTAAAACTGCCTCGCGGTAGTATGCCTCCGCCAACAAGTTGCAGTCTACATCCATGTCTGTCCAGACTCATATGCAGTGAAGACTTTGAAGGAATTTAATAAAAGATACCAAGTGTTTGTTTTTGGTTTTTTGCTGAAATGGAAGTTATGAAAGTGATCACTATATTGACATATGATTCCAGTGAATATTTTTTTCCCAGCGAGAAACAAGCTGTCTTCACTTATATACTATTTTTACAGGGACGTTTGGCCCAAATTTGAAGGAATTTCTCAAGACATTCCTGAGATATCGCACTCACGAGTAGGGAATGGACGCACGGACGTGAGGCTACAGTGACCTTGAACTTTGACCTTTGATGACCAAAATCGAATCAGATTATCCTAGAGACAGAGTGGCGGTTTTGAGCCAGAGTTGAAGAAATTCCCTCAAGGCCGTGTTCCTGAGATGTCACGTTAACAAGCATGGAAGAGACAGACAGACGGACGGGCGGATGGATGGATGCACGGACAGACAACCCGAAACCATAACGCCTCCGGCCACAGCTATCTCCACGGAGGCATTCAAATGGTATAATAATAATAATAATAATAATGACTGGATTTATATAGAGCCTTTCCTAAGGCTCAAAGCGCTTCACAGAATCATTATTCGTTCATACCATTCGTACCAGTGGTTTGAAAGCGTGGCAGCCACACATTGGCGCTCAATGGCCCCTCCGACCACCATCATTCATGTCTACATTCATACCAATCATACCATTCATGTCTACATTCATACCAATCATACCAATCATACGAGGCAAGGGTTAAGTGTCTTGCCCAAGGACACAACGACAGCAGCTGGGAGGGAGCGGGGATCGAACCACCAACCCTTGCGTCATTGGCCGACCCGCTCTACCTCCTGAGCTAAAGCCGCCCCCACAGGACATTGGGAAATGAGATTACAGTAAGTGGTAAGATGCAGATCCTTTGTGTGTGTGTGTGTGTGTGTGTGTGTGTGTGTGTGTGTGTGTGTGTGTGTGTGTGTCTGTGTGTGTGTGTGTGTGTGTGTGTGTGTGTGTGTGTGTGTGTGTGTGTGTGTGTGTGTGTGTGTGTGTACTGGTGTTTTCTGCTGGCAATAGGGATGAAAAGGATAACTAAAACATGGAGTGATGACGAGGGAGATGCAGGGAGGAGGAAGAGTGAGAGAACAAAGGAACGAGAGAAGAGAGGAGAGGAGAGGGGGAAGTGAGGAATATGAAGAGAGAGAGAGAGAGAGAGGGAGGGAGGGAGAGAGAGAGGGAGGGAGGGAGGGAGGGAGGGAGAGAGAGAGCACCAAAGCTGGCAGGCCAAAGAGAGAGAGCAAAAGATTTGGCAAAGAGTGGAGGAGGTAGATGGACTGTGAAAGACAATGCAGAGTGAGGAGATAGAAGCTCCACACACACAGCATGAACACGCCCGTGCTCGCACACACACACTCTCTCTCTCTCACACTCACAAACACTCACACACACACAGACAGACAGACAGACAGACACAGACACACACACACACACATTTAAATGATTTATGTATGTCCACATTGATACAGGTACAAAGGACATAAACACTAATAATGCAATCAAATGTTGGGAGTCAGTCAGTTACATGAGTGCCTAATTGGCGACCAGATGAATGCATACACAAAGATAACAGCACACAGGATGATGACAGTGGCAGGTTGACAGATACAGTTATACTGTAAGACAAGATAACGCTCAGTATCCACTTCATAGCTACAAAGCAGCGCCTTTGCACCAGGCTCTTCTACGTTAATGAGTCTGCAAAACAGCGAGTTTGACAGACAAACAAACGTTATTAGCTAGCTAACACTACATAAAACAAACACAGAAGAAAGGCTAGATACGTCGGACAAGCATGTTTACCAACCGTTTAACCAATTAAATTGAAAGTAGTCGGCCGAAAACAACCAGAGGGTTTGACAGCATTTATTTGACAACACGCACATTTAAACCTGCCGCCTTCCCCAAGTGGTACCCGGAAGTAAATTTGTTTACATGGTGACGTCACGGTGATTTGGTCTATTAAAAATTCAAATCGAAAATCTAATTTTGAGAGAAAAAATCTGATATAGCCTATTTATTTATTTTTTGCTGATCCGAAAAATCCGTGATCCGTGGCTCAAAATCCGTCACGCGATCCGATCCGTGGGTTTTCTGATCCGTGCCAGCCCTATTGCTAACTGTTTGGCCCTTCTCTTAGGGAGACCAGCCACCTGAAGGCCTCTCACAACCAGCTTATGGACATGATGACCCCCTACTACTACCAAAGTGAAAACTAACACTTTACACCTGTAGCCCAGCTGTGAAATGGTCTGCTCCAGCTGTTGATATTTTAGCATCTTGGTTATAAAGGCCTCCTCTAGGCTGTGGTCAAAGGTACAGCCAACCTCTAGAACAAACACCTCTCTGAGATTTTCATTCACGACAACAACATCAGGAGTGTTAGCTGGAATATTAGAGAACACATCAGAGTCGCCCCTACACAGACTGAACATGCTCGGCTTCACGGTGGAATGCTTATAGAGTGAAATAGAAGATCTGAAAATAGAGGAGATATCTTTTGATATCAAATCCACTATTCTATCGTGCCTGCAAATGTAAAGCCCTTTGTATGCATGGCAACCTTTAATATAAGATGTCAGACAAGGTTTCAGTTATCTGCTTATGACCATGATGTATACAGTGAGGAGCAAGACACACACACGCGTGCACACACACACACACACACACACACACACACACACACACACACACACACACACACACACACACACACACAGACAAACAAACACAGATAGACACACACACATCTTCTTCTAACACACAAATCAATGCCCACTTGGCTGCACACACAAACAAAATACTTGATTTGTATCGCTTCAACAAACAATATGTGGAAGATCTGTTTGGGGGATTTGAACGTAGAGCAATGATAGGTCGATTAATCAGTCAGTCGATCATCAGAAAAGTACAGTAATCACAGTTTTTTAATTGATTAATCGTTTAGACGTTTCTTTAAGTGGGGGGGAAGCTAAAATGATGTGGTTTCAGCTTCTTAAATGTGAATATTTTCTGGTTGCTTTACTCTTCTAAGACAGGGAACTGATTATCTGTGGGTTGTGGACTTGTGGGCAGGACAATAAGTCATATTGGGCTTAATTGGGGAAAAAGTGATCGACATGTTTTGTGACATTTTATAGACAAAATGTCTAAGCGATTATAATCAAATCAGAGAAAATAATCAACCGATTAATCGATAATGAATCGATTAGTTGCAGTATTTCAGGTAAATAGGGCCCTACTGGCCCGATATGAATGGAGTGATAACACACTGATAACGCTGATGAACGGGGTGATTGTGTCCAAATCGGGTGTATTCAAATAGCCGTTGCTCTCCCTTGGGCAAGGCACTTGATCTACCCAGCAGCTCCGGTGGAGAAGCTCGATTGCCAAGGGGAGCAAACTGTGGTTGCACAAGGTGTGTAAATGAGCAAGCTGAGTCAACCCTCCCTGAAGAAAAGAAACATTCAAAACTAGAGCCCGACCGATATTATCGGCCCGCGATATTATCGGCCGATATTGGCGATTATCGATATATCGGTATCGGTAAAAAAATAATAATTATCGGCCGATTTTTTTTTTTTTTTTTTTTAATATATATATATATATATATAAGTTATAGACAGCATGGACAGCATGTTGTGTATATTTTATATTTTTTCTTAACTATTTGTTCTATTGTGTTTTTGTATTTCTAGTTATTTATAATTATTAAATTCCCAGTTAAGTTTACTGTTTCATTGCATTGAGTTTATTAATAAGCTGTAAAATATCCTGCCTACATCACATATTTCAATTCATGTCAACTCAATCATATCTTTGTCAAGTGTTTGATATTTGAGGGTTGCTGATGTGGTGCCTCCTCTGGTCGTTAAGGGCGCCTGTTCGGAGGGAGGGGAACTCGTTGGAATATCGTGATCCTCCCACGTGCTATGTCCTACCGGTGAAGCTTCCCCTGTCAGGTGAAAAGAAGCGGCTGGCTAACTGCCCATGTGGAAGCATGGAGCCAGTTTTCGGCTCTCCCCAGATCGGCAGAGGGTGGAGCAGCAACCAGGATAAATAAATAAAAAATTAGCACTAATGGGGGATTAGCACTAATGGGGGATAAACATTTGATGATAAAAACAAAAATAAAATAAAATAAAAATATCGGCCGATATTATCGGTATCGGTAATTTTTTATTCCCTAAAATCGGTATCGGTATCGGTTTCAAAAATCCCATATCGGTCGGGCTCTATTCAAAACCACATAAGACGACTTGGAAATCAGTGAGCCTGGTGTTGGAAGGTGTGTGTGTGTGTGTGTGTGTGTGTGTGTGTGTGTGTGTGTGTGTGTGTGTGTGTGTGTGTGTGTGTGTGTGTGTGTGTGTGTGTGTGTGTGTGTGTGTGTGTGTGTGTGTGTGTGTGTGATGTGTGTGTGTGTGTGACATAAACACTGGTGTTTTCTGCTGGCAATAGGGATGAAAAGGATAACAAAAACATGGAGTGATGACGAGGGAGAGGCAGGGAGGAGGAAGAGTGAGAGGGAAGGCAACAAAGGAAAGAGAAGAGAGGAGATGAGAGGGGGAAGTGAGGAATATGAAGAGAGAGAGAGAGGGAGGGAGAGAGAGGGAGGGAGAGAGGGAGGGAGGGAGGGAGGGAGAGAGAGGGAGGGAGGGAGGGAGGGAGGGAGGGAGGGAGGGAGGGAGGGAGGGAGGGAGGGAGGGAGGGAGAGAGAGGACCAAAGCTGGCAGGCCAAAGAGAGAGAGTGTGTGTGTGTGTGTGTGTGTGTGTGTGTGTGTGTGTGTGTGTGTGTGTGTGCACTTGCGCGCGCGAGTGTGTGTAGTTTTTGCAACAAAAGTCATTGCATCACCTGTTTATTCCTTGACACTGTCAGTGTACCTGCCATCACTGAAGCTGATGCCTCGCTGCGCCTGTGCCTCAGCCAAGCACAGACTGTTTCTCTACAGCCTATTGCTATGCAAGCTATTAGCGCCGGTCTTTCCTGTTTCCTCCTGTTTTATATTAGCATTATGTGTAGACTTCAGTCAGGAAACAGATCTAACCATTTATTGCAATAAATGGAAATACATATTATACAGTGGGCCTATGTTTGGTGCTGATGGCTCCGCACTTTACAGAAGATGCTCCCTGGATTAGCCAAGCAGCATGCTAAGCTAAATAGGAGCGTATGTGCTATACAGTAACCGTGGTCAGTTCTGATCGCTAAGCTGATTCCGATGTATTTGTGAAAGGTATGGAAGTCCAACAGAGAAAACACAATTTCTGTTGTCTGTAATATCTGTCTATGAGTCTTTGTTCATTCACTTCCTATATCTTTCTGCTTTAATAATGCTAACATAGACAGCATGCATAGCCTATGCCCACTGAATAAAGAAATGAAATACACACTGACTCTAGCTGAAACTACACACAGCGTGTTTGGGCTTTGGCAGAGGGGCGGAGCGCACTGTTGCAAGGGAAAGGTGTACGCTGGATTTACAACACAAGACAAAATGATCAGCTGCTGAGTGGGAATGCATGACGCATGTAAATAAAGCCACTTTTGTTATTCATTGCGTTTCAGGCGGTCTTTGCGATGTGTTTATTGCGCATGTTCATATTGCGATGACGACGAAAATACGATTAATTGTGCAACCCTAATTCACGCTGTATTTCAATAACTGAGCCCAGACAACAACAATTTCTATGAAACAATAACAATTATTTAGAGTAAATTTGAATACCCCAATATACTAAAACCCACCCTTTACATTCCCTAATAATATGGCAAATAGACGATTAATCTCCCCTTCTTATCACACTATTCCCTAGCTCGAACTCCGTTCAAACTTGCTTAGACACTAAACATAAAACACACAGTGGCCACACACACACACACACACACACACACACACACACACACACAAAATAATAAACGTTGCAGGCCTGCATGATGCTCGGGTACAACGCAATGGAAGGATCCCTCCCCTCCCCTCAGGTGAGTTAAACAGAAAAATCCTCTTCCCAATAGACCCTTCTCACGGGGGCCATTTTGTGTCGAGAAGCCAGGGTAAACACAGGTGCAAGCAAAACACTAATGAGGGTTTCCAAATCCCAATCATGGAAGTTGGAAACCCTCATTAGTGTTTTGCTTGCACCTGTGTTTACCCTGGCTTCTCGACACAAAATGGCCCCCGTGAGAAGGGTCTATCCTGAGTCCCCTACTCACGGCTCCTCGTCAGTCCTGAAACACTCCCAGTACAGGGCCGCTCCGTGGACCTCAGCTCCGTCACGTCGTCGTCAAAGGAAAGCAAAGTCTTCATGGTCACCATGTCCTCCGTCTGTCTGTCCTGTAGCACGCAACAACACGTGCACCTCCACCCGCGGACTTTGACAGCAGGCAGTAGTAGCTAGCTTAGCTTAGCACATTCCAGGTAACAGCAGAAAGTAGCAGCAGGAGTATCTTGGAGAAACACGCTGATTTTCAATGTCTAGGCTGCTCAGACTTGACAACCTAAACTACCAACTACTACTAAACTACTACTAAAGCTACCACGCACTCATCTTGACTTTAGCTCAAAATAGAAAACCACTTTTCTCTCTTATTAATTCACTCCTCTTTTTTACAATGACAGACTGCCGGTGTAACGTCGATTTTTGCTGCTTTGTCGAAAAATGCTACCGCCGCATAAACCGATAGGGTCTGTCTATCGATTCGCGCTACCCTATCAAAAAATGCTACTTTTTATGTCATGGGTAGGGTATTTTGATGGATCAAATACTCAACATGCCATTTTATCAATTTTAAATCAATATTTCAGGGGTAGCATAATTTGATAGTCCAGTAACATCCTATCAAATAATGCTCCCGTCACTTTGCGCACGCGCAGAATCACAAAGTAGCAGTTCTCGACGGGTAGTAGAAATCGACAGAACACCGGCAGCTTGCTTTCTCCCTCTCAGACTTTCGTTTTTTCCTTCACCCCACCCCCTAGCGTTCTCTACAGCCAATCACAACTGCTTAACTTGACTGATGCTTGAATTAACAAATCAGCAACTACAAAAGCCGAACTAAAGGTGCAATCTGTGTTTTTATCCATTTATGTTACTCCAGTCCACGGTTTACATTCAATATTGTTTAAGACTATTTATTTCAACCAATTATTTAACCAGTTACATCCTAGCTGGTTTATGGCTAATTTGTCTTAGTCTCCCAGTTAACCACGTTTTCTTTATTTATTAAACTAAACCATTTTCAGTTTAATTAGGCTACATTACTGGCTTATTTTCGTTTAGGAACTAATTTGTTTTAATCCCTATTTTTCCCACCAGGGCTACACATATTTAAAACATACACTTTTTCACACACTTATTCATCATGTAAATGTTTATGCGCCCCTGTCCTTTGTTTCTTTTAGCCTGTGGATACCTGTGTGGGTGCGTGCATGCGTGTACAATGAGAGTTACGCAAACCGGTGCCAAATTCCTTGCTCATACTCGGCCAATAAAGCTGAATCTGATCCTGTTTCTGATTCTGATGTTTTGGTCGCAGTGCCTGTGAGGCTAGATCAAATCCAGCAGATCAACAACGTCCATTCATTCAATGATTGTGGACGTCTCTGTGTGTGTGCTCACTGCCTCTGATTCCACTTATTTAGATGTTGCAAAGTGCTGCATGCGTGCTTTAGCGGGACCCCATACCGTCTTAACCGCCACAGGGGGTTTGGTGTGTATGTGTTAAGGGAGGCATTGCTGAGCTAGAAATTACACACACACACACACACACACACACACACACACACACACAAACACTGTCTATCGCTGCATATTTCCATAACTGTCCCGATGAAGTCATTTAACAAACCCACACACACACACACACACACACACACACACACACACACTCTCACACACACACACACACACACACACACACACATGTCCATATCTATTGCATATTCTCCACCAAACGATCCCTCTGAAAGCATTAGGATCATCTCTAATTAAAGCTAATCACCGGTCACCCCGACAATTGCCCCCCTCCCATAAAAGCCAGCTCATCCCAACGCCATTAAGCGCTGGCCACGCCCCCTGCTGCCCGTTTAACTCGCCCGTCTTTATCAGGGGATCAGCCGCTGACAGCAGGGACGGAGGTGATGGATGGAGGAGAGAAGGAAGAGAGAAGAACGGGTGGAGATCTGTGCCTCGCTACAGAGGGACAAACAGATCAGTGGCGCCCCCTCCAGTCTATTTTGTCATTCTTACGATATTTCAGGTGTTGCTGCGTCAGCGCCTGATTACAGTAACCACACTGTTTGCCATTGTACTTTTTGGACAAATAACCTAATTTTGTGCTCAAGTTATATACAAAAATGCTGTTGCTAAAATGGATCATGACTCAATGGAACGCTGTATAATAATAATAGTCATATGTCATGTCATGACCGTCGACGAGCTGGCTGGGAAATAGCTAACATTAGCTATCTGTTAGCAACGTTAGCTAAGCCCGCTGTGGCTGTGACAACACTCTCTCCAATAGGAAAGCAGCTTTGCAATCCGTTAGCCGGTTGTTGTTGATAATAAAGCGATGATGTGGCTTGCAGCTAAGCTAACGTTGCGTCTGGATGTGAGGCTGTCGGCTGTACGCGCAGACAAAGAGTATTGAAAGCAATTAGATGATGCTCTTGTGCTTCTTTCTATTTACAACAGCGCTGCAGCCGTGGTGTTGAAGCCTTTGGTTCTTTCTAAGTTCTTTGGTGCAGAATCAGATGACGTCCAAATATACAAACATGTTAGAACGTTTTATAGAAGACCAGCGGTTATACAGGAAAACTGACTGGAAAGGTACTGTAGACGGGCCGCAGTACGCGCACGTATGAAGCAGCCTTTGTGTGTGTGTGTGTGTGTGTGTGTGTGTGAGAGCGTGTGTGTGTGTGTGTGTGTGTGTGTGTGTGTGTGTGTGTGTGTGTGTGTGTGTGTGTGTGTGTGCGCGCGCGTGTGTGTGTGTGTGTGTGTGTGTGTGTATGTGTGTGTGCGTGTGCGTGCAATCTGGGAACGCAGAGTCTTTTAAATGGACTCTGGGACAGCCCTATACCTTTTTTCCCGGCTTCCTGTACAGCGCGCCTCTCCTCCCACCGTCACTTCCTTTTCCGCGTCCGTTTCGGCTATTCGCTAATAACGTTAACGCATAAACACAATGCATAGAAGACGTCAACTCATCTCACAACAACAGTGCAACATTACTGGAGGTGTAGTTGTTGTGAGTAGTATCGCCAAAGCGGTCTCATGTAGCGGGCTCATTTTTAAATCCAGAGTGAGGATACGGGTACCATATGAAACTAGAAGACCTAAGGCAGGAGGTACCAAGGAGGCTAACTGACGCTACAAATGTAGGCTAAATTCTGAACATTGGGTTGCGACTTAATGACTAAGGGAAAATGTGGGTTGTGGGGCTATAGAGCAGTTGAGAACCATTCTATTGGGGAAGTAGAGAGGTCCAAGAGAAAGCTATCAGAACCATGGATAGCGCTCTGACACGGAGTGAGAATATCCTACAGATAAAAATCAACTCCTCCACATTAACAATGTATGAATATAGCCTGCTGGTATACACTGTGTGTAGGGCCTAGACACCAGAATGTCCCTCGTCAGTTCAGCTAAAGTCACTTTAATGGCATTTTATGATTCATAACCAGACTAACAATCTATCATTTCTACAGTGTGTTCCAGTACCGCTGTGGACCAACGGTTCGCCAACCACAGGGCCTGGACATGGTGCCGCAACATCATACAGAACTTCCCATAGTCCTGGCAACGGCCCGTTCTCCGCTCAACACATTGTTGGAGGGCTCAGCCTCTCTGTGGGCCTGCACTGTCTATATTCTGCTGGTGGAGAGGAGGCAGAGGAGAGCTGGTGGAGAGGGGGCAGAGGAGAGCTGGTGGAGAGGAGGCAGAGGAGAGCTGGTGGAGAAGGGGGGTAGAGGAGAGCTGGTGGAGAGGGGGCAGAGGAGAGCTGGTGGAGAGGGGGCAGAGGAGAGCTGGTGGAGAAGGGGGGCAGAGGAGAGCTGGTGGAGAGGGGGCAGAGGAGAGCTGGTGGAGAGGGGGGCAGAGGAGAGCTGGTGGAGAGGGGGCAGAGGAGAGCTGGTGGAGAGGGGGCAGAGGAGAGCTGGTGGAGAAGGGGGGCAGAGGAGAGCTGGTGGAGAGGGGGCAGAGGAGAGCTGGTGGAGAGGGGGGCAGAGGAGAGCTGGTGGAGAGGGGGCAGAGGAGAGCTGGTGGAGAGGGGGCAGAGGAGAGGAGAGTAGGCAGACAGCCGTTTGGGAGACGTCGGAGCGCGTCAAAACAGATGATGAGTCAACGCAGGGCCGTAGCTAGCTATGAGGACGGGGAGGTCCGGACCTCCCCTAATATTTCAGCCTGCCAAAAAAAAAAAAAAAAAAAAAAATTTTTTTTTTTTTTTTTTTTTTTGCAGGCCAGGCCAGGCCACTCACTGAACAGCAGGCCAGGCGCCGCCTACTGGTTTACTAGTGGTTTTATTACTTTATTCAGGTTTAAAGTGGGTGCATCTCATTGTAAAATTGGACTTGGCCCAAATTGGGCTTCAAACGGCCCAAATCAGGCTTCAAACGGCCCAAATCTGGCTTTAAATGACCCAAATAGGGCTTCAAACGGCCCAAATCTGGCTTCAAACGGCCCAAATTGGGCTTCAAACGGCCCAAATTGAGCTTCAAACGCTGAATAATGACATCACAACAGTATAATCCTAATGTTGATTTAAAATGATATATTACTCTAAATATGGCTTAAAAAGGGGGAAAAAAAACCTCAATTTTTTGGACCTCCCCTATTTCGGAACCCTGGCTACGGCCCTGAGTCAGCGGGATGAAAAGCAGGATTGAATGCAGCCAACGCGTCCCTGATGTAGGGAGAGATGGGAGGCGGGCGGGACAGGCAGAAGAATGAGATTTGATTCTGAGCTGGCTCGGCGATATGTAAGCTTTTTCTAGCAGAGAGAGAGAGAGAGGGAGAGAGAGAGAGGGAGAGAGAGAGAGAGCGCAAGGGCGGATGAGCAAGACATGGATTAAAAATACAAATGCAGAGAGAAAGGAGTTGGGGATGAAGAGAGAGGGGGAGGAAGATGAGGAGGACTCAACTCCAAAGTAGTTGGACTTGTCATCGAACCATTTTCACTCCTTCTCATATTCTCGCCATCTCTCTGCTAGGTCCGGGCAATATTTCCATATTACATCCATATCGTGTAGACTAGATATCATCTTGGATTTGGGATATTGTAATATCATGATATGGCTACGATGTTGTCTTTTCCTGGTTTGAACAGCTGCATTACAGTAAAGTGATGTCATTTTCGGAACTTTTCTAGCGGTTTTATTATTTGCCTTTATACCCACTTAGTCATTATGCACATTACCGATGAGTATGTATCATAAATCTCATTGTGTAAATATTTGGTGAAAGCACCAACAGTCGGGGAAGGAAATCCAGTCCTCGCATTTTACTTTGATCACAGGCATGTGGCATCTCACATGTGGCTTTGACTTAACTGAAAATTTCGCGCATTTTGTAGAAAATCCAGACATATTGGGGCGGCTGTAGCTCAGGAGGTAGAGCGCGTCATCCACTAATCGCTTTGGATAAAAGAGGTCGGCGGTTCGATTCCCGGCTCCTCCAGTCTGCATGTCGAAGTGTCCTTGGGCAAGACACTGAACCCCAAATTGCTCCCGTTGGTGTGCCAGCACCCTGCGTGGTAACCTGCCGCCATCGGTGTGTGAATGGGTGAATGTACCTACTGACTGTAAAGCGCTTTGGATAAAAGCGCTATATAAATGCAGGCCATTGACCCATTTATATATATATATATATATATATATATACGTGTCGTGTATATATTGTATATCGCCATTCAGAATAAAAATACTGAGATATGATTTTTGAACCATATCACCTAGTTGTCCTCTCTTCTCTCCCCTCTATCTGTTTCCTCAAGGGAAGGAGGCGTGCATGGCGTCATCTCAGAAATAAACGCAAAACAACTTTGGATTCAGCCGTCGCTTCTTACTCGTTTGCATTCTCCTCTCTCTCTCATTCCTCTCCTTATATTCTCTCTATCCTCTCCTCCTCTTGCGTTCCTCTCTTTTTGTCCGTGCTCTGTCTCTCCGCTCAGAGGAAGGCCATGGTCACAACTCAAAAAGGGGAGACTCATCAACCAGGTGCCCTCACTTTGAATTCAACACCCATCTTGCTCCGCTTCTCGTCTGTCCTCTAGTTCCTCTCCTTCTGTCTCGTTTCGCTCTCTGCTCTTCTCTCTCTCCCTCTCTCTCCCTCTCCTCAGAGGAAGGCTAAGGTCTCTCTCTCTCTCTCTCTCTCGTCAGAGGAAGGCTACGGTCTCTCTCTCTCTCTCTCTCTCTCTCTCCTCAGAGGAAGGCTACGGTCTCTCTCTCTCTCTCTCTCCCCTCAGAGCAAGGCTAAGGTCTCTCTCTCTCTCTCTCTCCTCAGAGGAAGGCTACGGTCTCTCTCTTTCTCTCTCTCTCCTCAGAGCAAGGCTAAGGTCTCTCTCTCTCTCTCTCCTCAGAGGAAGGCTAAGGTCTCTCTCTCTCTCTCTCCTCAGAGGAAGGCTACGGTCTCTCTCTTTCTCTCTCTCTCCTCAGAGGAAGGCTAAGGTCTCTCTCTCTCTCTCCTCAGAGGAAGGCTACGGTCTCTCTCTTTCTCTCTCTCTCCTCAGAGCAAGGCTAAGGTCTCTCTCTCTCTCTCTCTCTCTCTCTCTCTCCTCAGAGGAAGGCTACGGTCTCTCTCTTTCTCTCTCTCTCCTCAGAGGAAGGCTACGGACTCTCTCTCTCTCTCCTCAGAGGAAGGCTACAGTCTCTCTCTCTTTCTCTCTCTCTCCTCAGAGGAAGGCTAAGGTCTCTCTCTCTCTCTCTCCTCAGAGGAAGGCTACGGTCTCTCTCTTTCTCTCTCTCTCCTCAGAGGAAGGCTACGGACTCTCTCTCTCTCTCCTCAGAGGAAGGCTAAGGTCTCTCTCTCTCTCTCTCTCTCATCAGAGCAAGGCTAAGGTCTCTCTCTCTCTCTCGTCAGAGCAAGGCTAAGGTCTCTCTCTCTCTCTCGTCAGAGCAAGGCTAAGGTCTCTCTCTCTCTTTCTGTCCCCTCAGAGGAAGGCTAAGGTCTCTCTCTCTCTTTCTGTCCCCTCAGAGCAAGGCTAAGGTCTCTCTCTCTCTCTCTCTCCTCAGAGGAAGGCTAAGGTCTCTCTCTCTCTCTCTCCTCAGAGGAAGGCTAAGGTCTCTCTCTCTCTCTCTCTCTCTCTCTCCTCAGAGGAAGGCTAAGGTCTCTCTCTCTCTCTCTCTCTCCTCAGAGGAAGGCTACGGTCTCTCTCTCTCTCTCTCTCTCCTCAGAGGAAGGCTACGGTCTCTCTCTCTCTTTCTGTCCCCTCAGAGCAAGGCTAAGGTCTCTCTCTCTCTCTCTCTCTCCTCAGAGGAAGGCTACGGTCTCTCTCTCTCTCTCTCTTCTCAGAGCAAGGCTACGGTCTCTCTCTCTCTTTCTGTCCCCTCAGAGCAAGGCTAAGGTCTCTCTCTCTCTCTCTCTCTCCTCAGAGGAAGTCTACGGTCTCTCTCTCTCTCCTCAGAGGAAGGCTACGGTCTCTCTCTCTCTCTCTCTCCTCAGAGGAAGGCTACGGTCTCTCTCTCTCTCTCTCTCTCCTCAGAGGAAGGCTACGGTCTCTCTCTCTCTCCTCAGAGGAAGGCTACGGTCTCTCTCTCTCTCTCTCTCCTCAGAGGAAGGCTACGGTCTCTCTCTCTCTCTCTCTCTCTCCTCAGAGGAAGTCTACGGTCTCTCTCTCTCTCCTCAGAGGAAGGCTACGGTCTCTCTCTCTCTCTCTCTCTCCTCAGAGGAAGGCTACGGTCTCTCTCTCTCTCTCTCTCTCCTCAGAGGAAGGCTACGGTCTCTCTCTCTCTCTCTCCTCAGAGGAAGGCTACGGTCTCTCTCTCTCTCTCCTCAGAGGAAGGCTAAGGTCTCTCTCTCTCTCTCTCTCTCCTCAGAGGAAGGCTACGGTCTCTCTCTCTCTCTCCTCAGAGGAAGGCTACGGTCTCTCTCTCTCTCTCTCTCTCCTCAGAGGAAGGCTAAGGTCTCTCTCTCTCTCTCTCTCTCTCTCTCTCCTCAGAGGAAGGCTAAGGTGTCTCTCTCTCTCTCTCATCAGAGCAAGGCTAAGGTCTCTCTCTCTGTCTCTCTCGTCAGAGGAAGGCTAAGGTCTCTCTCTCTGTCTCTCTCGTCAGAGGAAGGCTAAGGTCTCTCTCTCTCGTCAGAGAAAGGCTACGGTCTCTCTCTCTCTCTCTCTCTCCTCAGAGGAAGGCTACGGTCTCTCTCTCTCTCTCTCTCTCCTCAGAGGAAGGCTAAGGTCTCTCTCTCTGTCTCTCTCGTCAGAGGAAGGCTAAGGTCTCTCTCTCTCGTCAGAGAAAGGCTACGGTCTCTCTCTCTCTCTCTCTCTCCTCAGAGGAAGGCTACGGTCTCTCTCTCTCTCTCTCTCTCCTCAGAGGAAGGCTAAGGTCTCTCTCTCTCCTCAGAGCAAGGCTAAGGTCTCTCTCTCTCTCTCTCTCCTCAGAGGAAGACTAAGGTATCTCTCTCTCTCCTCAGAGCAAGGCTAAGGTATCTCTCTCTCTCTCTCCTCAGAGCAAGGCTAAGGCCTTGGCCACACTGATCCGTGGTGTCTGTCCGTGTGCGTTCATTTCTCTGTTCACTTCCATTCATTTTCAATGACAACTGTCCGACTGTCCGTGGAGCACTCAGAAGCGTACGTATCCAGAAAATTTGCATACGTTTTGATGGACAGAAAGTTGAAGAGGGATGAACTTTTTCTGGACGGACGTATCGGATGGTCGGATGGTCGGATAGTCACTGTCCGTTTAGCCAATCAGTGTCGAGGTCTCGAGAGGAGGCGTTCCGAGATTTGTTTCAACTTTTCAAAGAAGATGGCCGAGGCGGTGAACGAGGCTATAAGGGATTCCCCAGCAAAATGAGTAAAATTGTGTGATTTCACTAGGATTTCAGTGACTAGAAGTTAGTCCAAGGGGAGAATGTAGTGCATATACTTCTCTCCAGTTATCTGCACATGATCTACATTATATTATACTCGCGCTGTTCATGTAATTTGCATCAAGTCACATTTCCAAGGAGCTGCACGCAGGCTGCGCAGGCAGGCTCGCTGGCTGCGGAGCAGTCCCGGCGCTTTCGGCGAGGGGTTTGACGTAGACTCAGTTCTCATCGGACAGACATCTGTCCGTTCAATAATTCTGTCCATTTTCTGACGGATCAGTGTGGCCAAGGCCTAAGGATTCCACTAAAAAACACTCACAAATGCTCATCCACAAACAGCATCACTGTTCACTTTGAATTCAGCACCACCTTCACATCTCTCTCCCTGGTGTTTGCTCTCTCTCTCGCTCTCTCTCTCTCTCTCTCCTTCTCTCTCTCTCTCTCTCAGTTCTCTCTTTATATTCTCTCCTCTCCCTTTTTGCTCTTTTCTCCTCTCTCTCTCTCGCTCTATCTCTCTCTGTCTCTCTCTCTGTCTGTCTCTGTCTCTCTCTGCCTGTCTCTGTGTCTGTCTGTCTGTCTCTCTCTCTCTGTCTGTCTCTCCCCCCCTCTCTCTGTCTCTCTCTGTCTGTCTCTGTGTCTGTCTGTCTCTCTCTCTCTGTCTGTCTGTCTCCCCCCCCTCTCTCTGTCTCTCTCTGTCTCTCTCTCTCTTTCTCTGTCTCTGTCTCTCTCTCTCTGTCTCTCTCTGTCTCTCTCTCTCTCTCATCAGAGTAAGGCTAAAGTCTCAACTCTAATGAAAGACTCATCAACCCACATCAGTCCACCTCTCTTATGATGCAACACCACCATCACTCCATCGCTCGTCTCGCTGTCCCTCTTTTCTCTCCATCTCCTCTACTCTGTATCTTGTCAGAGGAGGACCAGTGCTCTTCTCTGTCTGTATCTTCTCAGAGGACGACCAGTGTCTCAATTCAAACAATGGCGGCGTTGTAAAGTTGTCACCCTCACAGATGCAGTCCCCCTTTGGGCCAATCGGCAACACGTGTCACCTTGATTTGACCTGCAATTATGACATCAGCCGTCGGCCAATCGGTGTCATTTTAAAAATGGCAGAGCAGGGTGGTGCTGCATATCATTTCTCCATGCTTCGTGATTCAGCCAATCAGCGGTGTCTGAGATATCCCATCTGACGAATGAACGGACGGACGGGCAGATTTGACCCCACTCCCGTCATATCAAAATCCCCCTTTCCTATAGTCTCTCTCCCTCTTTTATTGGCTGGGTGATAAGGACAAAATCTAATATCACAATATGTTTGACCAAATACCTTGATATCAATATTGCGCAATATTAGGGATGACCGATGCTTTCACAAAATATTTACAAAATGAGATTTATGATCAATGATCATGAACGTAATGTGGGTATAATGACATCACTTTATTGTAATGCAGACTTTCAAACAAGGAACAAGGAAAAAACACGGATGTCATATCAAGATATTATGATATCCACAATCCAATCCAATATCTAGTCTCCTGATGTTAATATAATATCGATATATGCCAAGCCCTAATTTGAATGTTGCTGCTGTTAGGTGGACCTGTCAAAATACTTGTTCAAAGTGTTTTAGAAATTCTCTCTCTTTCCTTGCCCCTCTCCACGTTTCCCTGACTTCTCTCTCTCTCTCTCTTTCTGTCTCTCCCCTGTCTGTCTCTCCCCTGTCTGTCTCTCTCTCTGTCTCAGTCTCCCCTGTCTGTCTCTCTCTCTCGTCTCTTGCTCTCCCACCATCTTTTTAATGTCCCTCTGAATCCACATCGATCCTTACCAGCTTCCCTTCAAAAGACTTCCATGACCGTCCCTTAATTGGTCCTGACAATGCACTACGGCTAATCTATGGCTGGGATCAATCTAACAGTGACTCACAGGGGGAGGGAGGTGTGTGTGTGTGTGTGTGTGTGTGTGTGTGTGTGTGTGTGTGTGCGCGCGTGCGCGCGCGTGTGTGCACTGTGTGTGTGTGTGTGTGTGTGTGTGTGTGTTTGTGTGCGTGCATGCGTGCGTGTGTGCACTGTGTGTGTGTGTGTGTGTGTTTGTGTGCATGCAATTCTTGCAATATTGCCGCACGCGCGCGCGCGCGTGTGTGTGTGTGTGTGTGTGTGTGTGTGTGTGTCTGTGTGTGTGTGTGTGTGTGTGTGTGTGTGTGTGTGTGTGTGTGTGTGTGTGTGTGTGTGTGTGTGTGTGTGTGTGTGTGTGTGTGTGTGTGTGTTCTAAGCATTGTCTCCCTGTCATAGCAGTGTTACTAGCCAACATACTTGTAGTTACCGCATTGGAAGCATAGCAGAGCTTTAAAGGGACAGCTCACCCCAAAATCCAAAATATACAGTATTCACTGGTAGTGCAATTTATCCATAGATAATTTTGGTGTGATTTGCAGGTTGTATCCATCTAGATCATGTTGGTGTGATTTGCAGGTTGTTGTTAAATGCTAAATGGCCTGCATTTATATAGCGCTTTTATCCAAAGCGCTTTACAGTCAGTAGGTACATTCACCCATTCACACACCGATGGCGGCAGGTTACCACGGGAGCAATTTGGGGTTCAGTGCCTGCCTTGCCCAAGGACACTTCGACATGCAGACTGGAGGACCCGGGAATCGAACCACCGACCTCTTTTATCCAAAGCGATTAGTGGACGACGCGCCCTACCTCCTGAGCTACAGGTTGTTCCTGTTGTTGTTGTTGTTGTTGTTGTTGTTGTTGTTGTTGTTGTTGTTGTTGTTGTTGTTGTTGTTGTTGTTGTTGTTGTTATTATTATGTTATATGGTCTTTCCTGATTCTGAATATATCTTAATAGCTCGGTTTGACCAAGTTCAACTCTGTTTATGAGGATTTTCCTAAACGGATATGGAGAAATGAATGGGGATTGAAATCCCTTTGGTCCCATGCCAAACCCAGAAGATGGCATGACTTAACCACTCTATACAGTTTTTATGATGATGATGATGATGTTGTGATTATTATCAATAATAATAATAATAATAATAATACTAATTATTATTATTATCATTATGTGGATGCCAATCATAATCATATTTATAATAATACTAATAACAATAATAATAATCATAGTCATAATCATAATACAGTCAATAAGAAAGCTGTGTAAATGTAAAAACTTTTTCATTTGAACAAATGAATGCAGCATTCAATAGTGTGTAAATAATAGGTGTGCCAGGAAACAAGACAAACATTGAATAATGCAGTGAGTATTTACTTTGGAAAGCCAATATTGCAAGAATTGGAAAGAAAAGAGGCGGCGAGGGATGAGAGAGGGAAGGAATAATGAGATGCAAAGTGAATTCTGAAATTAGGTATTCTTCAGCTCTCTCTCTCTCTCTCTCCCTCTCTCTCTCTCCATATTGTTTAGCACAAGGGGAGCAGGACACCCTATTAAACTGTCATCTGTGTGTGGGTGTACCAATAAAACCTAAACACACACACACACACACACACACACACACAGACACAGACACACACACACAAAGATTATCGCACTTATGTCCATATCCTGGACACATAGCTAATAATAATAATAATAATAATAATAATAATAATAATAATAATAATAATAATAATAATAATTGATTGGATTTATATAGCACCTTTCAGGACACCTAAAGCGCTTCACATATCAGGGGAGGGAGGTGGAGGGAACTCAAATCATCCACCACCGATGCGTAGCAGCACCCACCTGGGTGATGTGTAGCACCCACCTGGGTGATGCGCAGCAGCCAGTTTGTGCCAGAACGCTCACCACACATCAGCTCTCACGGTGGAGAGTTGAGGACTGAATGTGCCAATTAAGTAACGAGGGATGATTAGGTGGCCATGATTGAAGGAAGGCCTGTTTGGGAATTTAGCACCGGGGTTACACCCCTACTCTTGTGAAGAGTGCCGACGGGATCTTAAATGACCACAGAGAGTCAGGACCTTGGTTTTAACGTCTCATCTGAAGGACAGAAGGATGCTCACTCACAGGACAGAGTCCCTGGGCCCTATCTTGCCCCTGGCCTTAAAATAGTGTTTAACGCCAGGTGCAGCGCTATTAGTGGGCGTGGTCAGGCGCAGTCCCTATTTTCCCCTCGGCGCTAAACCCGGCCTTAACCATTTAACCACGCCTTTTAGGCGTAGAATTATTCATAACTGTGGTCATTGGTGAACTCCAGTTACGCAATGACATTCTTCCTTTCGAAGCTCCGATCCACTCGATCCAGGCCGGGTTGCGGCTGCATGCTGTCTCTTCATGCCAATTTGGATATCTCAGCACATCACAGATCATAGCCTGAATAAAACAATTCAACCTACAGCCAGGCAAATACAGATCTGTTCAGCAGGGCTGATGCGGTCTCCCTGTAGCCTACAATATAGAACGTTAACTATCTGTGACATTCCTGATACCATCCATTTCCATGATCTTTATGTTGTAAACACATACCTTTCACAATAGCGAACAAGCACCCCCACTCGGCTCATTCAAGGCAGGAGTTTTATAACTTGTAGGCTACCTGCTGCTCCTGCACATCACAGCACAGGCTACATGATGCATATAAATATAGCTTACATTATGTAAAGTCATGGCATAAATGTGTTTGTATTGAAAAAGTACGTGTCAAGTAAGCTACGTTTTTTAAGTAAGCTAACACATGATGTTGGGTACACAAACACATGATGTTGGGTACACAAACACATGATGTTGGGTACACAAACACATGATGTTGGGTACACACACACACATGATGTTGGGTACACAAAAACATGATGTTGGGTACACAAACACATGATGTTGGGTACACAAACACACATGATGTTGGGTACACAAAAACATGATGTTGGGTACACAAACACATGATGTTGGGTACACAAACACATGATGTTGGGTACACACACACACATGATGTTGGGTACACAAACACATGATGTTGGGTACACAAACACATGATGTTGGGTACACACACACATGATGTTGGGTACACAAACACATGATGTTGGGTACACACACACATGATGTTGGGTACACAAACACATGATGTTGGGTACACAAACACATGATGTTGGGTACACACAAACACATGATGTTGGGTACACAAACACATGATGTTGGGTACACAAACACATACTGTTGGGTACACAAACACATGATGTTGGGTACACAAACACATGATGTTGGGTACACACAAACACATGATGTTGGGTACGCAAACACATGATGTTGGGTATGCAAACACATGATGTTGGGTACACAAACACATGATGTTGGGTACACACACACATGATGTTGGGTACACAAACACATGATGTTGGGTACACACACACATGATGTTGGGTACACAAACACATGATGTTGGGTACACAAACACATGATGTTGGGTACACAAACACATGATGTTGGGTACACACAAACACATGATGTTGGGTACACAAACACATGATGTTGGGTACACAAACACATACTGTTGGGTACACAAACACATGATGTTGGGTACACAAACACATGATGTTGGGTATGCAAACACATGATGTTGGGTACACAAACACATGATGTTGGGTATGCAAACACATGATGTTGGGTACACAAACACATGATGTTGGGTACACACAAACACATGATGTTGGGTACGCAAACACATGATGTTGGGTACACAAACACATGATGTTGGGTATGCAAACACATGATGTTGGGTACACAAACACATGATGTTGGGTACACAAACACATGATGTTGGGTACACAAACACATGATGTTGGGTACACAAACACATGATGTTGGGTATGCAAACACATGATGATGCGTACACAGAAACATGATGTTGGGTACACACAAACGCATGATGTTGGGTACACAAAAACATGATGTTGGGTACACACACACACATGATGTTGGGTACACAAACACATGATGTTGGGTACACAAACACATGATGTTGGGTACACAAACACATGATGTTGGGTACACACAAACACATGATGTTGGGTACACAAACACATGATGTTGGGTACACAAACACATGATGTTGGGTACACACAAACACATGATGATGCGTACACAAACACATGATGTTGGGTACACAAACACATGATGTTGGGTACACAAACACATGATGTTGGGTACACACAAACACATGATGATACGTACACAAACACATGATGTTGGGTACACACAAACACATAATGTTGGGTACACACACACATAATGTTGGGTACACAAACACATGATGTTGGGAAACACCAAGCAGAGTGGCAGGACATGGTGTGCTGAAGGGGTACGTTAGCAAACTGGAGACCATAAAACAGAGAACAATGGATGCCTGCAGCCCCTATGAGCAAACCCTGTCAAACCCACCAACAGCACTTTGATCTGTAGTTTAATCAAACCAAAATAATTGGACAGTCTTGGAAAAACAAGATTGTTTGACTCATACAACCATGACATGGTCCCCGGCCAATTAGGGGCTCCTGGCTGGGGTCGGAGTTGGCATGGAAACCCCTCATGACTGGCCAAGGTGTCGGTGGGGAAGGGAGGGGGGGGGGGGGGGGGGGGGGGTGCAGGATGTGGTGGGCGGCCAGCTGTATAAATACCACAGTGCAAGAAAACAACAACATCAACATAAACAGCATCAATAACCATATGGCAGCCCTCGCAGCGCAGAGTGGGTGGGACACAAGCATCAGCTCATAACAGACTCAGGGGGTGGAGCCTAACCCAGAGGTTTTTCAGCCCAGTTGCCAGAATAAAATGTACGTACCTAGAATCCACAGAAAAATATGAACATTTCTGAATGAAAAAAACTTCTCCAACGTTTCTAGATATGTGAATATTAATGTTATATACTGATGTGTATAATGTTAATTGTTAATTATTATTCACGTTCATGACGGTCTCGTGTTGAAGTACCTCGCGGCCACCAACCCCCCCCTAGGGCTGTGTTTGGTGGACCTGTTACGTCCCCGTCTCACAAGCGAGAGAGCGCCAGTTCGACTCCTGACTGATCGCGACACGTTGTATTTTTACTTCTGCTGGTTTTAATCCAACCCAACCCAAACCATAACCATAACCAAGTTGCTTTAGTTGCCTCAATCTAACCAAGTTGTTTTGCTTGCCTGAACATAACCAAAGTTGTTTGTGTTTAACGTTGGAAAGGCAGCGAGGTTTTGTAATAATGACCGTTTTGTTTCAAACTTACGTTGAGATTGTAGACGTCAATTGTCACGTTTTGGAAATGTAGTTGCTGATGTTTTGTTTCAAATGTACATGCTGTACATATTGTACAGCATGTATCCTGGTTTTCAACATTTTATTCTATCGGTTGGGTTGGGTGTCGGAGCTCCCCTGTGGGCGTAGGCTGCCAGGAGTATGGTGGGGTGATCATAGACCCACAGGGTGTTTGGGGTGATCAGCGGAACCACAGGGTGTTTGGGGTGGTGTGATCATAGACCCACAGGGTGTTTGGGGTGATCACAGGAACCACAGGCTGTTTGGGACGGGCTGATCACAGGCCCACAGGGTGTTTGGGGTGATCACAGGTCAACAGGGGCCGTTTCTCAATACCAATAATGCATTCTTGTTCTTGGGGAGAACGTTCTTGCTAGTCATTCTTGGAAGAATGAACTTGCGAGGTCACAAGTACACATGACGCTGTTGGCAGTTTGAGACGATGCGTTCTTGAGGGTATTGCGCAATACCAGCGCAGAGGCCGCCTGCAGTACTACACAAATAAAAAGCTCAGCTGATGTAGATGCAGCCAATTGTGCTCTGGAACTTTTTGCCATTTTTCACCATAAATGTTCGTAAAGTGACACTTATTGAAACCTACTACCCTGCTTGTAGGCATCAAAAGTCATCAGAAATTAATTTAGTGATGAAATAAAACTTTAAATTGTAAAAAACTTCCCGGAGCTTATGGCGTCTTCTCTGCTGCGTTCTGCCTCCACTTATGCCGAAATTAATGCTGGGATATCTGCCTTGCCAAGTTGACACAAGTCACCACCCAGAGCATCCTCGGTAAAGTGGGCATGTCAAGAACACATCCGGGAATTTTAAGCGTTCTTGGCGAAATGTGAACTTTGTATTGGAACAGTACTTGGGCTGCGACTGATGACTTTTCACAGGGACACAAGAACGCAAGAACACACAAGAACCCTTATTGAGAAACGGCCAGGGTGTTTAGGTGGGGTGATCAGAGACACACAGGGTGTTTGGGACGGGGTGATCAGAGACACACAGGGTGTTTGGGGCAGAGTGTAACGCCCAGGCCACAGTGTGGCCTCTGTCCCTATTGCCCTGATCACCTACACCTGTGAGACTCTCCTTCTCCCTGTAATCACCAGTGATCACCGGCACCTGTTGAGGGACTATATAACTGTGTGTGGGTCTCAGGCTCATTGCTGATCTTAAAACCTACTTTGATGACGCAAGCTGCGGTTCCTTTTCTCTATGCTCCTGGACTCTGGGTCTGTGAGAGTTGCCTTGAACTATTTCTGTTTATTTTAGTTTATCTATTTAGTTTAGTGTTTTGGTTGTCGTTCAGGACTAAGTCTCCTTGTTTGTTTAATTTTGCTAAAGTCTCGGTAAAAGACTAAAACTGCTTCTTGTCTCTGTCGTCTCTGCACCTGGGTTCAAATCCGCAGCGTTACACAGAGTGATCACAGGCCCACAGGGTGTTTGGGGTGGGGTGATCACAGGCCCACAGGGTGTTTGGGGTGGGGTGATCACAGGCCCACAGGGTGTTTGGGGTGGGGTGATCACAGGCCCACAGGGTGTTTGGGGTGGGGTGATCAGAGACACACAGGGTGTTTGGGGTGCATTTGAGAAGAGGCTTTAATGAAGTGGCAAACAGTGACGGGACAGGCATCACAGCCCCAGCAGCTCTCTGTGGGGCGAACCAAACAGCTACTGCACTCAAAGGGTGTGTGGGCAGAGAAGACATGTGTACTTCTTACCATGTGTACTTCTTACCATGTGTACTTCTTACCAACCAGCTCTTCCTTTTCTCTTTTCCCGTGACTTTCTTGGCTGTCGGCGTGTCACTTTGTAATTCAATTCTAGGCATTCAGCTAATGTGGTTATCCAGCAGAAAAAAAAGATCTGAAACTCAGAATTGGCTTTGCAGCTCTACAAGCAGCCAAGACTGTGGGTTCAGAGCAACGGCATCAAAAAGCCACTGCAGGTCCGTTCATTCCCCAGAGAGCCCAGGCCCGGATTAACAGTGTGGTGCCCCTGTGGGTGACCACACGTCAAGTGCCCCCCATTTACATGTAAAGACAAATAAATAAATAAAAATACTATGGCAGTAAAGACCACAGAGTTATATACTTACTGTATTGCTAAAACCCATGGCACACCAAGCTAAATTTTTCTACAACAAACAAACACGGACAAACACAGATGTTTGTTTGGTGTGCCATGGCTGTCTGTCCTTGTTTGGTCAGATTCGACAAGTCCAATCCTGGTTTGTCCGTGTTTGCCAATGACACACCAATCAAACATTCTCCAACAACTGCCAACATTCTTAATTGGTGGCCATTGCTGGAGAATGTTTGAATGGTGAGCTAGAAAAATGTGTCATTTTATACAGTGAAGTCAGGTTTAGAAAAAAAGGTCTCACTACAATGAAATGACTACTGTGGGGACTATGACACATGACTTGGGCTCATTGAATCCACACGGAGGGGAGGGGAGGGGGAGAACACAGAGAGCAGAACATACTGGGGCTGGGTGATGACATCAGTGATGATGACATCACAATTGCTCAAGTGACATCACAATAGCTCACATAGACAGTGTAACATGAGGTGGCATGAGTTTGGTCACACCCCACAAAAAAGTGTGCCCATGGCGCATCCTCTCCAGAGTCTCCACCCTCCTCCGCACATGAATTTCTAGTCTGGATAATCCGACCCAGGAGCAGAGCGAGCAGGAAAACCTGGATGTTGTGTGGACGGTCATTGACCACGAACAGCCCCTCATATAGTCCCTTGTTTCCCTGCCCATGTAATTTATCTGCATGAGTAGTTCCACCAGACAAGTGCGAAGAAGGTGATTCAGCCATTCAAAGTAGTACTGCACTTTTACAGCCATTCAAAGCAGTACTGTACTTTTACAGCCATTCAAAGCAGTACTGTACTTTTACAGCCATTCAAAGCAGTACTGCACTTTTACAGCCATTCAAAGCAGTACTGCACTTTTACAGCCATTCAAAGCAGTACTGCACTTTTACATCCATTCAAAGCAGTACTGTACTTTTACAGCCATTCAAAGCAGTACTGTACTTTTACAGCCATTCAATGCAGTACTGCACTTTTACAGCCATTCAAAGCAGTACTGTACTTTTACAGCCATTCAAAGCAGTACTGCACTTTTACAGCCATTCAAATTAGTACTGCACTTTTACAGCCATTCAAAGTAGTACTGCACTTTTACAGCCATTCAAAGTAGCCTAGTGCTGCACTTTTACAGCCATTCAAAGCAGTACTGCACTTTTACATCCATTCAAAGCAGTACTGCACTTTTACAGCCATTCAAAGTAGCCTAGTACTGCACTTTTACTGCCATTCAAAGCAATACTGCACTTTTACAGCCATTCAAAGTAGTACTGCACTTTTACAGCCATTCAAAGTAGTACTGCACTTTTACAGCCATTCAAAGCAGTACTGCACTTTTACAGCCATTCAAAGCAGTACTGCACTTTTCCAGCCATTCAAAGTAGTACTGCACTTTTACAGCCATTCAACGCAGTACTGCACTTTTACAGCCATTCAAAGTAGTACTGCACTTTTACAGCCATTCAATGCAGTACTGCACTTTTACAGCCATTCAAAGTAGTACTGCACTTTTACAGCCATTCAAAGCAGTACTGCACTTTTACTGGAAAGAAAACATGCTGCTTGAAGAAGGGCTGTATCTGATTAATGCTCGCCGGCTGTGTTCACTCATCAAAGTGATGTAACGTTATGAAAGCAGAGTACATTATTAACACCTTGAAAACTTTGCAGCTGCAGACTGCTGCACAGACGCTATCAGAGCACACAATTGGCCAAACTACTCACAGTGTCTGACAGTAGCTCGAGCAAATACTGGTGCCCAAAGCATGATTAAATGATAAATGATGTAGGTGATAAAGGCAGTGGAAGGTAGACTATAGTGCCTCTCTGAAGTCCAAATGATCTGGAATGATTTTTGTATTGTTGAAACCTCCACCCACAACCTGCAGTGCCTATAGTTTATGGTGCAGAAAAATCCATTGCACATGGGGTTGAAATTCAATACCCATTATCTCCAACTGCTATCCACCTCTTACATTATGTGTACGATTACACCTACTACAGCATGTGGGTGAGCGCATGTGAGCACACGCACGCACGCACGCACGCACGCACGCACGCACGCACACACACCATATTGCCCTGGGTAACATGTGCCCAATTGTTCCAGATGCGCTCCACGGTGTACATTTGCATAATACTCATTTACAAGGATGTTTGTTTGCTGATTGGTCAGAACACCCTCCCCCCTCTTTAATCATTCATCTGATTGGTCAGAGCGCCCTCCCCCCTCTTTAATCATTCATCTGATGACCCAAGCTTAATGGGCTTGGCACACCCAATGATACGCCTCGCTTCATGTAACGGCAGCTCGTTCCCTTTATCCAATCAGTGAGCTGGTTTCACTAACTGGTGACATACACTGTATGGAAAATGTGTTCCAATCATTTAAGCCATCACCGCGCGGTGCGAGGAGTCCGTGTTTGCACATGTACACATTAACATGGATCCAACCAGCTTGGTTGGATGCATACAGCCTGACGAAGACCAGAGAGGTTGAAACAGGGTTTGTCCACCCAATTTGCAAGGCGATTTGGAAGCCGATTTGGTCCCAGTCAGAAACCATGAGACCTGCCACTACCGAACTTGGTAGGTAGGTTCACAGAGTCACCTTTTACTATGGGCGGAAAAATTACACTTGTTGACCACTAGGTGGCGCTATAACAGCCCTCTTTACGTTTTGGTCCAAACTTTTGCAAAGATCGGCGCGGCCTGGGGTCCTTCAGGCTAGAGCGAGATACTCGCCGCAGGCGAATGACGTGCAGCGCACAGGCCTTCTTGAGGCGTCCTCTTTGCCCATGGTAGGATTGTCTTTACCCCGGGAGGGTCTGGTGAGACGTAGGAGGAGCCCAGCCTGGAGTCACCCACACAGGGCCTTAGACCATGCACCGAAGGGTCTTACAAAAAAACAATTGTGTCATTTCGACTATAGGGGGCGCTATGGCAACAATAAGTACCCGTAGCTGACAAACCATAAGAGCGACAGTTCCCAAATTAGGTATAGGTTCATAGAGTACTCTTCTACTCTGGCCTAAAAAAAATACACAGATTGACCTCACGGTGGCGCTATAGCTGCCCTCTTTACGTTTTGGTCCATAACTGTGGAACCATAGCTTCTACGATCAACATTCTTTCTACATAGACGATTTCCATCTAACTAGATTTTCCTCCATTTAGAATTTTGTCCAAAAGCATTTTTTCGCTATTTCTCCTTCCAATTTTGTCAAATCTTGACCAAACCACATCTGTACTGCTCAAAACCTGTTTTGTCGTTTTTTGAAAGACCTCACCGTTGCGATATAATCGACTTGCAAGTCACAGAAATCGCTATTTCGCCTTCTAATTTTGTCCAAACTTCACCAAACCACAGCACTGCTCTAAACTTATTTCATGGTTTTTTGAAAGCCTGCACCGCAGCATAGGCTATTTCATCATGATTATGATTTTGGGATACTGCTAACTGGGAGAGATGTAATTAGAACAATAGAAGTTGAAAAGGCACCATGAGGCTATACAGAGGGGTGGGGTCCTTTTAATGCTACAAATACACATCTTTTAGAATTTCACAATAAATACACGCACACACACACATGCACAGTTTAAAATCCTTCTGTTTGCCTACAAGGCCCAACATGACCTCGCCCCTAGTTACATCTCAGAACTCATTGTCCCTTACTCCTCTTCACGTCCACTCCGCTCCTCAAACTCTGCTCTTTTATCCATCCCCTCCTCCAACTATCGGACAAAAGGTGACCATGCTTTTACCGTTTTAGCCCCTACCCTTTGGAACCAACTTCCCCTTTCTGTTAGGTCTGCTGTTTCTTTGAGCTGTTTTAAACGTTCCCTAAAAACCCACCTCTACAGGCTTGCCTTCTTATCGATTTTTCTCTCCTGTTTTATCCATTTCTTTCTGGCTTGTTTCTTTATTCATTGTCGCTTTTATCTCTGTATTGTATTATGTTGTTTTTATAATATTACTTGGTTCATATGTGAAGCACTTTGTAACCTTGTGTTTTAATAATAACGCATAACGTTCATTTAATAATAAACGCACTGCATAGAAGATGTCAACTCGTCTTACAACAACAGTGGAAAATTACTGTAAAGTCGCGGTGCAATTTGCAATTTAGACTCTAAACAGTGACGGACGGACGGACGGACGGACGCGGAAAAGGAAGTGATGTGGCAGGAGAGGCGCGCTGTACAGGAAGTCTATTTTTCAAATAGAAATAGACTCTGGGTTCCCAGATTGTTAACCCACAAACTCACCTGAGAGGACCCAGGCTCTGCTCCCCTGAGGGGGTGGTGTGGATGACCTGAGAGGACCCAGGCTCTGCTCCCCTGAGTGGGTGGTGTGGATGACCTGAGAGGACCCAGGCTCTCCTCCCCTGAGTGGGTGGTGTGGATGACCTGAGAGGACCCAGGCTCTGCTCCCCTGACGGGGTGGTGTGGATGACCTGAGAGGACCCAGGCTCTGCTCCCCTGACGGGGTGGTGTGGATGACCTGAGAGGACCCAGGCTCTGCTCCCCTGACGGGGTGGTGTGGATGACCTGAGAGGACCCAGGCTCTCCTCCCCTGACGGGGTGGTGTGGATGACCTGAGAGGACCCAGGCTCTGCTCCCCTGACGGGGTGGTGTGGATGACCTGAGAGGACCCAGGCTCTGCTCCCTGAGTGGGTGGTGTGGATGACCTGAGAGGACCCAGGCTCTGCTACCCTGACGGGGTGGTGTGGATGACCTGAGAGGACCCAGGCTCTGCTCCCCTGATGGGGTGGTGTGGATGACCTGAGAGGACCCAGGCTCTGCTCCCCTGACGGGGTGGTGTGGATGACCTGAGAGGACCCAGGCTCTGCTCCCTGAGTGGGTGGTGTGGATGACCTGAGAGGACCCAGGCTCTCCTCCCCTGACGGGGTGGTGTGGATGACCTGAGAGGACCCAGGCTCTCCTCCCCTGACGGGGTGGTGTGGATGACCTGAGAGGACCCAGGCTCTGCTACCCTGACGGGGTGGTGTGGATGACCTGAGAGGACCCAGGCTCTGCTCCCCTGACGGGGTGGTGTGGATGACCTGAGAGGACCCAGGCTCTGCTCCCCTGACGGGGTGGTGTGGATGACCTGAGAGGACCCAGGCTCTGCTCCCCTGACGGGGTGGTGTGGATGACCTGAGAGGACCCAGGCTCTGCTCCCCTGACGGGGTGGTGTGGATGACCTGCGAGGACCCAGGCTCTCCTCCCCTGACGGGGTGGTGTGGATGACCTGAGAGGACCCAGGCTCTCCTCCCCTGACGGGGTGGTGTGGATGACCTGAGAGGACCCAGGCTCTCCTCCCCTGACGGGGTGGTGTGGATGACCTGAGAGGACCCAGGCTCTGCTCCCCTGACGGGGTGGTGTGGATGACCTGAGAGGACCCAGGCTCTCCTCCCCTGACGGGGTGGTGTGGATGACCTGAGAGGACCCAGGCTCTCCTCCCCTGACGGGGTGGTGTGGATGCATCTTTCAAACATGATTTAAAGGAGTGCGCCAGTGAGAGCAGCATTTAATAGCACACTCTTCAATTATTTACTACGTGTGATATATGAAAAGGAATGGATTTTATACAGCGGGTAGTCACAGCCATGGAGCATGACTGCTCTAAGACGCACTTCCAGCTGTGCTGAACATTTCCATAAAGCACAGTTATCTGTGCCAACTTTGGTTGCTATGGCGACTCTTGTGGTAACCAGGGAGCTAATTATTTCCTGTTTAAAAAAAAAAAAATACGTTTCAGTAAGTAGACTTGTGTTAAAAGCCATTATATAAAAGCCATTCCACCCTGGAGGACGTTCCTGTGATTATGGGGGCTAGCAGTGCAGCATGCCAAGCAGTATTTTGCAACACCATTTTACCCATCACCCACAGTGAGTGATGCTCTTTTGGGCATTATTGCTATAAAACAGACTTTGTATTGAGCACTGAGTTCCTGGCAGTCTCTCATAGTACATAAGTGCATAAAGTACTGTAAACTGTACATACATAAACTGTGTGAGGCTGTGGTTTAGTGATTTTACAACAGCGAAGAGGTGTGCACGGCACGCCGCATCACGGCGTATACCATTGTACAATCACTGTTGTAAAATCACTGTAAAAACTAGGCCTCTTTGGGCTTATGGCTTAATTTGAAACCTAGCTTATTTCCTGTCAGCTATTGTAAGAGCAAACACTGCAACAGGAAGTATGTTAGGGGCAATTTCGAAAGTTTATGTTGTCAGGTTAAAACCGTCTATAAAAACATTCATCAATGGAAGTTCCTGGCCGTCTCTTACAGTATATAATGTAGGTAGTAGAGATGCGCGGATGAGCTTTCATGCCATCCTAATCCGCGTGTATGCATGAACCGTCCGCCCGCCACAAATCCGCGCAAATTATTTCATACTATTTATAGATCCGCGCCCGCCATGCACCCGACGGTATAAACGCTATAAAACTGTATAAATGGAGCGAACTTACGGTTTCTGCTGCCGTTGGTGCGATCGCTGCAGTCCAAGACTCCAAATAAACTTCCATGCTGTATTATGTCCAGTCCACCACTTGCCCCTCATGTAGTTTACTCGGCTAACGCTATAGCATTAAGTTTAGTTTACTGGATTGCCTCGTTGTATGGGAAAATACGAACGCGTCTCCTCTTCAAACACGTCTTCAGCGGAGACTCCTTTTTGAGGGTGACATCATTGACCGGACGAAAAGTGGACCCTAGCGACGTAGCACATGGCTATTGTTGTGTTTACGGCCGTGGGTCCTTTGGGGGATCTACAATAGGCTACTAAGAATGTGCCTGACAAAAAATGTAACTTAAAATACGTTCATAGACTAGGGAACGTAATTAATATTATTTTCCCTCATTAATGATACATCGTTTCAACCGCCCGCAACCCATCCGCTATTAATCAGAATGTTTATTTTTATGATCCGGCCCGCCCGCGGGGCGGGATATCCGCGGTCAGCGTGGTTATAACTGCGGCCCGCACATCACTAATAGGTAGCCTACATATGCTTCACCACCTCAAATGCTCCGGTCCCCGAGATGTTTTTAGGGGGTCAAAAGATCCCAGACCTCCAGTTTAGGAACCCACTTTTTGACGACGTCCTATCTCATATTGAATGACAGGATCCAATTTGATGTGCTGTCTCTGTGAAGGACAGCCCACACCGCATGGGGATGTGATATAATACACATGAAGCAGAATGCTCTGTTTATAGCCTTGTAATGTCAACTGGGGTCTCAGACTCGTACTGCAGCGCGGCAACCGTCCCATATTATGCAGTGGATTTAATACCGCAATAACCTCCACCGCAACACAGAAGATTCAATTTCCCCCTCAAGCTTTTTTTATTTTATATATATATATATATATTGATGCATTATACTCAGCCGGATAGCGCCTTTTAATATCACCCTGGACACCTCCTCCACTTTTATACGAGTTTGTAAACTGGGTTTGGGTGAGTTCGGGGGATTGTTGGAAAAGAGAGAGAGAGAGAGAGAGAGGTTGTGTAGTGCTGTGTGTGTGTGTCTGTGTGTGCGTGTGCGTGTGCATGCGTGTGTGTGTGTGTGTGTGTGTGTGTGTGATTAGAGGGTGAAATTGGAGGTGTGCTATTAATCCATTGGTCCTCTTAGGACGGCGTAGATGATAGTCATATATGGGGACACGGTAGGTTCAGCAGCCCTGAGGCGCGGAGCAGACGTGCGTCTCTGTACCTGGGAAAAGAGCAACAGAGTTTCTCCCTGTGTGTGAGCACTTTCCTGGCTATTTCCCTACAGAGCTTTGCCTCACTAACTCAATCACACGTGTCAAACACTCCCATCCCAAGTTCATTCATTTCACACTAGAGTACCGCCGCATTAACCTGGAAAAAAAAGGGCTTTTTAAAGCATTTCTTTGCAGTGCAGGTGTTGGATCGATGCTATACTTATTAATTCTGTCCCGGGTTAATTATATTTGACTTGTGGTTTGGCAATGCATGTGTAAATAAACGGAATCTCGTTTTGCCTCGGTTTTTCTTAGCTCGTGCGCAACGCTTTTCTGATGACAGCGCTTCATTAGCGGTTACAGCATTTACTCAGTTTCATTGTAATGACATAAGAGCCATGATTCTGCCTTAGAACTCTGCACACAGTTAATGCATTATGGATTACGCATGATTGCAGTAAACAGCATTGTGTTCCACTAGCCTGTCTCCAGACCTTCGAAGTCCTGCCTACTCCACAGTTGTGGATTTGGCTGTTCTTGGTCTGGCATCGTCGCATGCAAAAGCGTCTCCGGTTGAAAATACAACCAAGGGTGCTGATTGGCTAACGCTGTTGTCAGTCAGTCCTGCCTGCGAGAGATCGCTGCCTGCTGGAGCTAAATATGTCGGTGCTCCGTGGCTACCTGGCTAGCACACCAGTCTCATGGAATAACGGATTCGGGACTGCAATAAAAAAAACGACGTGACTTGGAAGTGTGCGAGGATGTAGGACTGAAGTGGTAAGTTATGAAAATATGTGTCTCATTCCAGCATCGGTTGTATTGCGAACCAACATGCTGTGCTAGGAAGCGCTAACGTTAGCACTTGCTAATGTTAGCCTAGCACAGCTGCCTTTCATAGACATAATGAACAACTGATACCGTTTAGCCCAAGTAAGTAATGAAGGCACAGATTTTCAGAACTTGTAAGTTGCGATGTTAGTCCAACTTACTTGCTGACTTCTCCAAGTCCTCGTTTTTGTTTGGTCGATGTAGCCTTTGCTAGGAGACATGTTTCATACAACTCCTCTGGCCCACCTTGGCCAGTTAGCTAGCTACGTTGTTGTCACCAACACTTCTGATGTTTTTTTGTTTGGTTTGTTTTTGTATCCTTGTTTAAAAAAAAAAAAAAACATATTTTAAACAGCTAAAAATACCATAATATGGGACCTTTAATCATTTTGACATTTTGTTCAGTTGTGGCTTGAAAGTGACCCCGGGCTTGACGTAACGTTACGGCGGCCGCGATAAGTGAAGCCCTGCCCAGCCAGCGTAGCCCGGCCTAGCTGAGCTGTTGATAGCTAGCGGGGTGTTGATAGATCGATTGATAGCTTGTTTGTTATGTCCAAGTCACGGTTTTCGTCAACGGTAAAATGTGTTTTGACAATCCGTTACTCGTTGATATAATTGTTTTAGAACTACCAATCATGTGCAGTGTGCAGGAGATGACAAGTGCCTGGACCAGGAGTTGTGTCGCTTCCCTTGTGAGAAACAGACGGATTTTGCAGATGTTGTACAGGGAGAATGTACAGGAGCGGGCAGTCGCTGCCATGCAGGCCGAGCTGGACAGCTGGTTGTCAAGGATCACCCCGAGGTTCTTAGCCGTTTGAGAGGGTAACAGTAGTGTTGTCAATGGAGAGGGAGAGGTCTGTGAAAGGGCAGTCTTTCCCTGGGCAACATTCATGGGTCTACGACATTCAAGGGGGTCGGGGGAATGATCAGACTCAATGTGGAAATCACTGTCCGAGCCAGCAGAGCTGCGCGGCTACTCCGCGTCCATATACGGGTTTGGGCGTGTCATGCAGGTTGTTCGACTCTCATTGGCTATCGGCGAGCATGCTGCAGCCTGGCTTCATATGGGCCCCGCAGTCTCACAGTGAATAGCATTGAGAGCATTGGACGATTGCTGCTCTATGGCTGCTCCTCATTTGTTTTACTTGGCGACATTCAATTGATTTCAAATTTGACTCAGTGGTAGGTTAATAACACATTTCTCTGTGGTGTGACAAACTCAAAACACACATTCATGTTTGGTTTCCAGGGACTTGTGTGTTGCATTGCATTGTGCTCTGCTGTGTGAGGCTTTGTGTTGTTATTTCTCGGGGTGTAGTAGTATAGAGAAGGTGGTTAAACCATCCAAGGTGATGTTGTTTCGCCTCATTGATTGATACAGTTGATCTGAAAATATGTGAGTAAACTCTTTGCCTCATTTCAAAGAGGTGGGTAACGTGTATTTAATTATGTTTAACCTCCACTACACCCCTGGGTCTACTGTGTCGTTGCGTGTTGCGTGATTGCAATTAGGTTGCATCACTCTGTAGATCTGCATAGCCACAAAGACCTGGCTGTAAACACTGCTGCTGCTTACTGAGTCAATACTGCTGCTGCCCACTGAGTCAATACTGCTGCTGTCCACTGAGTCAATACTGCTGCTGTCCACTTAGTCAATACTGCTGCTGTCCACTGAGTCAATACTGCTGCTGTCTACTGAGTCAATACTGCTGCTGTCTACTGAGTCAATACTGCTGCTGTCTACTGAGTCAATACTGCTGCTGTCCACTGAGTCAATACTGCTGCTGTCCACTGAGTCAATACTGCTGCTGCCCACTGAGTCAATACTGCTGCTGTCCACTGAGTCAATACTGCTGCTGCCCACTGAGTCAATACTGCTGCTGTCTACTGAGTCAATACTGCTGCTGTCCACTGAGTCAATACTGCTGCTGTCCACTGAGTCAATACTGCTGCTGTCCACTGAGTCAATACTGCTGCTGTCCACTGAGTCAATACTGCTGCTGTCCACTGAGTCAATACTGCTGCTGTCTACTGAGTCAATACTGCTGCTGTCCACTGAGTCAATACTGCTGCTGCCCACTGAGTCAATACTGCTGCTGCCCACTGAGTCAATACTGCTGCTGTCCACTGAGTCAATACTGCTGCTGACCACTGAGTCAATACTGCTGCTGTCCACTGAGTCAATACTGCTGCTGTCCACTGAGTCAATACTGCTGCTGACCACTGAGTCAATACTGCTGCTGTCCACTGAGTCAAGACTGCTGCTGCCCACTGAGTCAATACTGATGCTGGCCACTGAGTCAATACTGCTGCTGACCACTGAGTCAATACTGCTGCTGTCCACTGAGTCAATACTGCTGCTGTCCACTGAGTCAATACTGCTGCTGTCTACTGAGTCAATACTGCTGCTGTCCACTGAGTCAATACTGCTGCTGCCTACTGAGTCAATACTGCTGCTGTCTACTGAGTCAATACTGCTGCTGTCTACTGAGTCAATACTGCTGCTGTCTACTGAGTCAATACTGCTGCTGTCCACTGAGTCAATACTGCTGCTGCCCACTGAGTCAAGACTGCTGCTGCCTACTGAGTCAATACTGCTGCTGAGCACTGAGTCAATACTGCTGCTGACCACTGAGTCAATACTGCTGCTGTCCACTGAGTCAATACTGCTGCTGCCTACTGAGTCAATACTGCTGCTGCCTACTGAGTCAATACTGCTGCTGTCCACTGAGTCAAGACTGCTGCTGCCCACTGAGTCAATACTGCTGCTGTCCACTGAGTCAATACTGCTGCTGTCCACTGAGTCAATACTGCTGCTGTCCACTGAGTCAATACTGCTGCTGACCACTGAGTCAATACTGCTGCTGTCCACTGAGTCAATACTGCTGCTGTCCACTGAGTCAATACTGCTGCTGTCCACTGAGTCAATACTGCTGCTGTCCACTGAGTCAATACTGCTGCTGTCCACTGAGTCAATACTGCTGCTGCCTACTGAGTCAATACTGCTGCTGCCTACTGAGTCAATACTGCTGCTGTCCACTGAGTCAATACTGCTGCTGTCCACTGAGTCAATACTGCTGCTGTCCACTGAGTCAATACTGCTGCTGTCCACTGAGTCAATACTGCTGCTGTTCACTGAGTCAATACTGCTGCTGACCACTGAGTCAATACTGCTGCTGTCCACTGAGTCAATACTGCTGCTGACCACTGAGTCAATACTGCTGCTGTCCACTGAGTCAATACTGCTGCTGACCACTGAGTCAATACTGCTGCTGTCCACTGAGTCAATACTGCTGCTGTCCACTGAGTCAATACTGCTGCTGTCCACTGAGTCAATACTGCTGCTGTCCACTGAGTCAATACTGCTGCTGACCACTGAGTCAATACTGCTGCTGTCCACTGAGTCAAGACTGCTGCTGCCCACTGAGTCAATACTGCTGCTGACCACTGAGTCAATACTGCTGCTGTCCACTGAGTCAATACTGCTGCTGTCCACTGAGTCAATACTGCTGCTGTCTACTGAGTCAATACTGCTGCTGTCCACTGAGTCAATACTGCTGCTGTCTACTGAGTCAATACTGCTGCTGTCTACTGAGTCAATACTGCTGCTGTCTACTGAGTCAATACTGCTGCTGTCCACTGAGTCAATACTGCTGCTGCCCACTGAGTCAAGACTGCTGCTGCCTACTGAGTCAATACTGCTGCTGACCACTGAGTCAATACTGCTGCTGACCACTGAGTCAATACTACTGCTGTCCACTGAGTCAATACTGCTGCTGCCTACTGAGTCAATACTGCTGCTGCCTACTGAGTCAATACTGCTGCTGTCCACTGAGTCAAGACTGCTGCTGCCCACTGAGTCAATACTGCTGCTGTCCACTGAGTCAATACTGCTGCTGTCCACTGAGTCAATACTGCTGCTGTCCACTGAGTCAATACTGCTGCTGACCACTGAGTCAATACTGCTGCTGTCCACTGAGTCAATACTGCTGCTGTCCACTGAGTCAATACTGCTGCTGTCCACTGAGTCAATACTGCTGCTGTCCACTGAGTCAATACTGCTGCTGTCCACTGAGTCAATACTGCTGCTGCCTACTGAGTCAATACTGCTGCTGCCTACTGAGTCAATACTGCTGCTGTCCACTGAGTCAATACTGCTGCTGTCCACTGAGTCAATACTGCTGCTGTCCACTGAGTCAATACTGCTGCTGTCCACTGAGTCAATACTGCTGCTGTCCACTGAGTCAATACTGCTGCTGACCACTGAGTCAATACTGCTGCTGTCCACTGAGTCAATACTGCTGCTGACCACTGAGTCAATACTGCTGCTGTCCACTGAGTCAATACTGCTGCTGACCACTGAGTCAATACTGCTGCTGTCCACTGAGTCAATACTGCTGCTGACCACTGAGTCAATACTGCTGCTGTCCACTGAGTCAATACTGCTGCTGTCCACTGAGTCAATACTGCTGCTGTCCACTGAGTCAATACTGCTGCTGTCCACTGAGTCAATACTGCTGCTGCCTACTGAGTCAATACTGCTGCTGTCCACTGAGTCAATACTGCTGCTGTCCACTGAGTCAATACTGCTGCTGTCCACTGAGTCAATACTGCTGCTGTCCACTGAGTCAATACTGATGCTGCCCACTGAGTCAATACTGCTGCTGCCTACTGAGTCAATACTGCTGCTGTCCACTGAGTCAATACTGCTGCTGCCTACTGAGTCAATACTGCTGCTGTCCACTGAGTCAATACTGCTGCTGTCCACTGAGTCAATACTGCTGCTGTCCACTGAGTCAATACTGCTGCTGCCCACTGAGTCAATACTGCTGCTGCCTACTGAGTCAATACTGCTGCTGTCCACTGAGTCAATACTGCTGCTGTCCACTGAGTCAATACTGCTGCTGTCCACTGAGTCAATACTGCTGCTGCCCACTGAGTCAATACTGCTGCTGTCCACTGAGTCAATAC
>NC_139626.1:50631299-50653799 GCF_964638095.1 Poromitra crassiceps
AGAGAGAGACACACACTTGAAACTGAACATAACTGAAAACATTTTCAAACAGCCTCCTGATCACAGCCCAAGTCTGCTTGCTTGCTGCAGCTTCTGTTTGTGTGCATGTGCTTTGCCACAGAACCTGAATGGAAAGAACGGTCATTCAATTCACCCTTTGCTTCTGTATAAACAGGTTAGTTTTGCAGCAATGACCAACGCTTCTCTGTGTCCTGGCTGCCATGGATTGCTAATTTCGACTACAAAAGCTATAGAGAGTTAGGGAGTTCCTCCATCCCTATGGTGATCTGGGGAGACTATAGACTAGCACATGCTTCCTCTGATACATGTGCAGTCACCAGCCTCTTCATTTCAACTGACAGCGAGGACGGTATATGCTGTGATGAAACTATTAACTCATTCCCCACCACCAGAGGTTTAGAGAATAAGTCACTAGCCACCGCCATTAAAAAAAAAAAAAAAATCATTAATTTTCCAAGACCCACAGAATATTTTCTTCTATGACTACGTAAATATTGAATATCCCAAAAGAAAGAAGAGAGTCTCTACTTTCAGGGGAGGGGGGGGGGGGGGGAGTTAGAATCTACCTTTGTCCGTTCTTTAGTTATCGACACCTGAATGTAGGTCGTTTTCACCAAAAACAGCCGTCTGTGACCAGAAAGCGGAGGAAAAGGCATTTTCGTAAATTGAGTCATCTTCACGGCTCCTGACCCGAATAAATGTCTTTGATGGCGGATACTGGTGGTGTTACACTCAACTATGATCCCCATAATGATTTGGTTTCCCCTTCCGGTCAAACACGCCTGTGGGCACAGCTTTTACTGTAACACCGGTGTGAGAAAGAGATTCGCCCCTCTATTAAGAGAGGGAAGCCCGTTTTGCGCGGGGGGGGGGGGGGGGCGAGGGGGGGGGTGCGACTGGTTGTCTGTGTACTGTATGTCAGGAGCAATCTACCGGCTAAAATGTACACGGTGTCAAGAGTTTAGGAACTAATTCCTGAGGACAAGTGATTTGTGGACGTGTTGTCGGCGCCTGCAGCGTGGTGGGGAAAAAATCCTTCACGTTTGAGTGACAGGCTGTTAGTGGCTAATGTTAGCCCCATCTATTTACAACAGTGGTTTACAATGTTAGCAAGTAGGAATTTGTTACATAACAGCTAGTGAACCCCAGCTGCTGGGCAATCTGAAGCCATTTTGTCCTTGATTTCGGTGTTGATCGTCATGGTGTTTGTCATATAAAAGTGGATGTTGAGAAACCAAATTGATGAGCCAGGTTTGGCAAGAGCAGTGGAGGTATGAAATCAGCTGTAAACAAAGGATTTCATTGGTCAAACGTATCCACAGGCAGAAATCCGCAGATGTAGATGTCCATTCGGAAAAATATTAATTGATTATATTTTTATATATATATTCTATTATATATACAGTATATATATTATATTTATATTATTCATTTATTTATTAATTATGCAATTATTATTATAATTGCAATGTGCAAGCTTCAATTACAACTCATTAAAACATTATTTCGCAAATCTCCCTGCCGATTATTCGCGCGAAGATCCGCACCGGTGTAAAACAGCCTTTAACCAGAGGAGGTTTTTCCAGTGAGGCATAGGAGGATGGTCCTCCTCTATTAGATTGGGGATTTTATATAAAAAATATATATATTAAAAAAATATATTTTTTATTTTTATTTTTATATTTTTCATTTTTCATATTTTTTTTTATAATAAAATATCAATCAAATGTGTTTTTTCTTATGTGCAGACGCTCATTTTTTCATTCATTATATAGCTCCATGCAGACGAGTCACTCTGGCCCTGGTCCCAGCATGGGGGAGGGGATTAAAAAAACACCCGCCCTGTGGGCTTGATTTATTTGGTAATTTATCTAATGAAAAAATAAGATTGGTTGAAAAAGACTTGCAATTCACAGAAAACAGTGAGAGTGATGTGTTTTCCAACGAATCAGATTGAGGAGGAGGGGAGCTCTCCCTTAGCCCGTGAAACCAGGTGAAACCCTAATTGGTTGTTGTTTGATAGATAGATTGCTTGACATTGATTGACATTCTGTATTGTCCAATGCTGATGAATACGTCTGAAAATCGGCAACGTTGTTCCACTGCCTGGTCTGTGGTCTCTCACGCTGAATCAAGGAGGTGAAATCCACTGCTTGACCTGACAGGAAGGATTTACTGAGACAGTAGCAGCATATCATATTTCCCTCTTATTTTTATTTACTTTTTTTATCAATCAGTAAGTGTTCACAAGCCAGACAGTCGTTGATATTGGATTACCACCAAAACGAGTTTCGAGTTGCGGGTAGACGAGCTGCGCGATACGGGCTTTTTGCAATGTCAGAAAACTGGAATATTTGCAACGTCTCGACTGCAGCGTTTCCCCTACAGACAGCACGGATATTCAAGTAAGTCAATTGATTTCAAGTTATCCGAACCTTCTATTAAATTCGGCGTGGAAATGGTTCACCGAGCAGCGCTATTTTTGTCGTATTGAAGTTTCATCCTGTAATTTCTTATACTAAAACCCGCGAACTTTAAATTCACACATTTTTTAACTGAATTTGGCCTGTAAATCGATAGCTGACAGCGGGCTCAATTTTAAAGCTTGAGTGGTGATCTTTATATCATATGAAAGTAGAAGAAATAAGGAATCGATTGGGATGAAGCATGTCAACCTAGGATGTCGGGAAGGGGGGGTAAATAACGCTCCAAAGTTGATAACTAAATGAGTAGTGCAGCACTGTTCACAGGAAGACACACTCTCGTTCCAGATGCAATTAAGTGTAATTTAACGCTATTTGACAACAGTTTCGGCCATAGACTTTGTCAAGTATCATACAAACAGTGCAAGACAGCCATTATAAAGACAGGTTAGCTGATTGAATGGACAACACCTGTCTTGTGAAAGCACACCTGAGTGTGAGACATCATAGGATGAATCAAAACATTGATGTCACAGGTAGGCTGTATACCATAATATATCATGAATCTATGTGAATAAATAGATTTATATAAATAGTAATCACAGCCTAATGCATAGAGATAAATCCTGAAACCTTCTCGCAACAGTTCTAGCCTAAGCCAGTGGTTTTCAAAGTGGGGTCCCCAGCAAAAAGGGGGGATAATCTATTTTCACTATAATTCCATGCCATCCATAAGTAACACAATCTAAGATAGTGTAGAAGTGAGTAACTACAGTAGGCTAATTATAACCATAACAGCACAAATAATTGACAAAAATCTCGAAATAAATATACAGTATTTACTCTGAGAAATGAAATAATGAGAAAAGGAACAATTATTGATGGTTAAAACTGAATAATGACATCACAACAGTCTAATCCTAATGCTAATTTAAAATGAGATTTGGGCGTTTTGGGCAAAAACTGCTTGTGGGTGAGAGTATCAGCAGCAGAGCACACGTCATATTTTCCCTGGGACCGCCTCAGGTGCCAGGTGCTGTTCCGTCCTGTAGTCCTCTCACTGGGTGCTAATGCAATGCTCCTCACTGGGTGGAAAGCTAAGAGGCTTGACAGCATGGGAAACATGGCAAATACACACACACACATGCGCGCGCGCGCGCGCACACGTGAAAAAAAAGCCCAAATTTTCGGTCGCCGCACTAGCTTCCTCCCCTGTTTCCAAGCTCACCAGCCACCACTGCCTTTAACCCTATACATACATGTGTTTGATGGTGGGAGGAAACCGGGGGCACCTGGAGGAAACCCACACGAACACGGGGAGTGCATGCAAACTCCACACAGAATGGACCTGGACGGACCGGTGTTCGAACCCCGGATCTTCTTGATGTGAGGCAACAGTGCTAACCACTGAGCCACCGTGCCATCTATGTTAGCTAAACACTATAATGTTCGCTTTCAGTTGAGTTTTGACAGCTTAGCCTCAACTGCAGTTCTCAAGAGTGACCGGCTTGCATTGTCACTTGTCACGAGAGCAGGGTTTCACCCATTATTTAACCCATATTTACTATGTTATGCTGTAGCCTAACCAAATGATGACAAACAGGAAGGACAGTTCTCTTGATTAAAGTTCTGTGGTTCAAACTTCTCTTCTCACTTCTCCCCCGGTTTGAAAAACCTGGCTCTCCCTCTCTCGTCCTCCTCGTCTTGCTCATCTTCCTCGTCCTCTCCTCGAACTCATTAATGTTGTACTCCTGGTATTTTGTTTACCATGCAAATCTAGCATCTCATCTGAAGTAAGCCAGGGCCGGCGCTGATGATAACGCACTTTAATTAGCTGATTAGGAATGGAGAGAGCTCGTTAAGGATGCTAGCCAGACGAGAGGACACTTGATTAGTTCATTATAATCATGTGTGTGTTTGAATACTGATATGAGCTATAATGCCACCGTGAGAATCTATTAACGCTCATAAGCTGGGGCTGTGTGTGTGTGTGAGAGAGTGTGTGTGTGTGTGTGTGTGTGTGTGTGTGTGTGTGTGTGTGTGTGTGTGTTAAGTTTAGAAGTTACAAGATAAGAAGACGTACATTCTCTTTCTTCACGCGTGTTGACAGGCTCATTTTCCTTGCAGCAAAGGCAATTTTTCCCGAACTTATTTTGTACTTTTGTATTTTGATGTTTTCATTTGATCTCATTAAGTCTTTGTACTCAGTTCACTCTGTCACTTTTTTGTGTGTGTGTGTTTTGTGTGTTTTTCCGAGCCCTTTTGGATTTCCTTCTCACACCAACACAGTTTTGAATTGAATTCCATTTATTTTCAGCTCCCCGTCCCCCCCGTCCCCATTTGTCTGTACAAGTACAGTAGATTCAATGTAATCCCTAAAGCTTTAGCAGTTGTGGCCGATGAACACATGGAATAAAGATTGATTTACCACGCTGAATACAGATTGATTTACCACGCCGATACTTTGATCCAAATTCTTCTCATTGTGGCCTTTTCAGGCAGAAATCTCTTCTTCTTTTGTAGACCCACATGCATCAGTTATGTATGTGAGTAGGTATGTGAGGTAAGGTATGCGAGTAGGTATGTGAGGTAAGGTATGTGAGGTAAGGTATGTGAGTAGGTATGTGAGGTAAGGTATGTGAGGTAAGGTATGTGAGTAGGTATGTGAGGTAAGGTATGTGAGGTAAGGTATGTGAGGTAAGGTATGTGAGTAGGTATGTGAGGTAAGGTATGTGAGGTAAGGTAAGGTATGTGAGTAGGTATGTGAGGTAAGGTATGTGAGGTAAGGTAAGGTATGTGAGTAGGTATGTGAGGTAAGGTATGTGAGGTAAGGTATGTGAGTAGGTATGTGAGGTAAGGTATGTGAGGTAAGGTAAGGTATGTGAGTAGGTATGTGAGGTAAGGTATGTGAGGTAAGGTATGTGAGTAGGTATGTGAGGTAAGGTATGTGAGTAGGTATGTGAGTAGATATGTGAGGTAAGGTATGTGAGGTAAGGTATGTGAGGTAAGATATGTGAGTAGGTATGTGAGGTAAGGTATGTGAGGTAAGGTATGTGAGTAGGTATGTGAGGTAAGGTATGTGAGTAGATATGTGAGGTAAGGTATGTGAGGTAAGGTATGTGAGTAGGTATGTGACGTGAGGTATGTGAGGTAAGGTATGTGAGGTAAGCTATGTGAGTAGATATGTTAGGTAAGGTATGTGAGGTAAGGTATGTGAGTAGGTATGTGAGGTGAGGTATGTGAGGTAAGGTATGTGAGTAGATATGTGAGGTAAGGTATGTGAGGTAAGGTATGTGAGTAGGTATGTGAGGTGAGGTATGTGAGGTAAGGTATGTGAGGTAAAGTATGTGAGGTAAGGTATGTGAGGTAAGGTATGTGAGTAGATATGTGAGGTAAGGTATGTGAGGTAAGGTATGTGAGTAGGTATGTGAGGTAAGGTATGTGAGTAGATATGTGAGGTAAGGTATGTGAGGTAAGGTATGTGAGTAGATATGTGAGGTAAGGTATGTGAGGTAAGGTATGTGAGGTAAGGTATGTGAGTAGGTATGTGAGGTAAGGTATGTGAGGTAAGGTATGTGAGGTAAGGTATGTGAGTAGATATGTGAGGTAAGGTATGTGAGGTAAGGTATGTGAGTAGGTATGTGAGGTAAGGTATGTGAGTAGATATGTGAGGTAAGGTATGTGAGGTAAGGTATGTGAGTAGGTATGTGAGGTAAGGTATGTGAGGTAAGGTATGTGAGAAGATATGTGAGGCAAGGTATGTGAGGTAAGGTATGTGAGGTAAGGTATGTGAGGTAAGGTAAGGTAAACATAGAGCCAATCGAGTTTCATGGCGCCCACAATGAAAAGAAGAAAATGCATCAGTCATTCAGCTGTTGAAAAGAGCGCCGGGGGAGGAGAGAGAAGTTCACACTGAGTGCGTTTACACATTCACACTAATAACATGAAGTTCACACTGAGTGCGTTTACACATGCACACTAATAACATGAAGTTCACACTGAGTGCGTTTACACATGCACACTAATAACATGAAGTTCACACTGAGTGCGTTTACACATTCACACTAATAACATGAAGTTCACACTGAGTGCGTTTACACATGCACACTAATAACATGAAGTTCACACTGAGTGCGTTTACACATGCACACTAATAACAGGATCATTATCAGATGTCTAGAGTGACCTGATTATTCTCAGTTATCTGATTATTGTGTGCATGTACCAACACCCTGTAGTTGCCGCGAGGAGACAGATGCACAGACTGCATGCATTTACCTTCCATGTTGATATTTATAGAATTCTGAAAATACATTGAAATCCCCCAAATGTATAGGAGCAGTCATGGATGTTTGGATAAAGTTTGGATGCCCAGTGGTTTCTGCCCATGCTGGCCTTTCTATTGATCAAATGAAATGGAGGCTTTATTTGGCAATTGATTCTTTCATTGTCAGTTCTTTATGAATAAATGATACATCATTTATTTATTTTACAGCATTCATCTCCCATTGCAATCTGGATTGTTATAACTGAGCAAGGAACCTTTAATGTAGTGGTGTTTATAACCGGAGGGTTGTCAGTACAAAGCCTGGTTTGAAAACAATCTGGATGGGGGAGTACAGCATATGGCACCCTTGCTGTTCCCTCAATAATATCTGCTGAAGTGCCCTTGAGCACTCGACCCTTAGCTTAAATGAACAGCTCCAGACATCTAAATGCAGTCATTACCTACTCCTCCTCTTACCAATATTAAATCAGATGAGTGTGTTTTTTTTCTTCATACAGCCTCCCAGGAGTTCTCCAGGCTCACTGCCAGAGAAGCTTTCTTCCAAACAATTGCAGTAAATTAAGTTCTTTCCAGTCACAGAGCAATCGCACGGCATCAGAAGTCATTCGCTTTTTTGCCCACTTTGAAGACTAAAGTGGTGTCTCCCAACCAGCAGTATGTGTATCCGGGTACTTACTGTAAGCAGCTTCAGGGGTACTTGGAAAGAATTGGGATTACAATTTATTTCCAAATTGATTGGGAGGGGGGGTCATTTAAAAAGTCATGTCATAAGGCCATCGTTAAAATGGCACGTGCACGCTGCAACTAGTTCGAGCCAGGTATCAACTGTTACATTACTGATAAATGGCTCAAAAACGTCCAGTTGCTGTCGCTCCAGATTCAGACCCAGACTTTACCATCTTATGACAACGGCTACCACCCCCACCCCACCCCATATAGTGACGGGATGAACCCTACTCTGCCTCTGATTGGGTTTGGGCATAAGGGGTGGTGATTGGTTGGGTTTGGGCATGAGGGGGTTGGGTTTGGGCATAAGGGGTGGTGATTGGTTGGGGTTACGGTAAGATCAGAGCAATCTAGTAAGAGAGTGGCGTCAGCGGAGGTCCAAAATGCGTGACTCAGTAGCCAATGAATAGCCAGGAAGGAGGCTCACGCTGCTTTTGAATGCTAAAATAAAGCAGATAGTGTACAATTTGATTCTTTAAACATCGGACCCTTTCAAAGTACATCACACACTGTCCATTTTGCTGCCACTCGACAGCGCTGCTTAATCCAGAACCTTACTTCAGGGGAACTCTTGAGAGTAAAAAAAACTGGTCCATTGGAGTGAACGGAGACTTCTATATACACAGCTCTGGGTAAGATATCAGGGTACGGCAAGCCAATCGGGCAGGCAGAGTGGGGCGGGTCATCCAGCCACTATCCTTGGAAAGAAATCTCGCACCCCGACGGGGCTGCTGGCCCAGTGCCGCAGTGAAAAGAGCACATACACACTGAATAGATCTTCCTTTTTCTATCTTTAAATAGAGATAAAAACGAAAATCACATCATTTGAAAGGTTCCTCCCCATCAATGTTATCAGTCTCGTGGGACAGAAGTGAAGAAGTTCATTTAACTTTTCCTCCGGCAGAGATACTATCTTTCAATTCATGCTCACACAAAGCTTGGCTGGCTGTGTGTCTGTCTATTGTGCGAGTGACAGGGTCAGCGAGCCTCCACGGTTTCAAGGCTGAAAGAGATACTCAAACTGAGAGGAAGGCAGAGTCCTTGTCATTAATAATAACACATTTTATTTGTAACCGCGCTTTTTTACGAGTATGGAAATTCAGCACCTGACGTCGCTTCTCTCGCCTCTGAATCGGAACTCGTCAAATCGTCCTCCTCGACACGCTCAAATACGCCGCTTATCTGAGGTGAAAAGCAATTATTTTCTCTTTGTTGTTTTTATCCCAGCACTCTCAACCAAGGGGTCACATTACATTAGGCTTGCTGAGATTCTGTCTCTCGGACCCAAATCTCAGAACACTTTTATGGTTGGATGTGAACCAGCTCAGTGGCCTTGTGGTCTGAGTGTCCGCCCTGAGACTGGGAGGTTGTGAGTTCGATCCCCGGCCGAGTTATACCAAAGACTATAAAAATAGGACCCATTGCCTCCCTGCTTGGCACTTAGCAGCAAACGGTTGGAATTGGGGGGTTAGATCACCATATGATTCCCAGAACAAATTTCACACATTGTGTGACAATCAGTGGGCCTTTACCTTTACCTTCTGTCCAGAATTCCAATAGATTACAATGAATCTATATGATCAAAACAATGATTCTTCTACATTCTTAACATGTTGTAAATGGAGTTTAACAATTCATCAGTTTGCTGGGGACCCCCTGGTAGGCTGCCCCCTCCAAGGAGCCCTGGTGGTCCCTAGACCCCACATTGTTCTGCATTATCATTCCAGCATCACAGATGTGTTGTCAGGAAACGGAAGGTTACACTCAATATAATTGGTTTTATGTAATTTTGACACCCTAGGACTTTAAGTTTATAGACCATTTTTATGTTGGTAAACAGTGATTACGTATTTTGTGGGCGGAGCCGAACTGGTTGCAGAAAGTGACAGCTAGCGGTTCAGCTGTCATAGAAATATGAACGATCCGGACGCCTCCTCCACATATTTGAAAGCTTTGCCAGCAACAGACAGGTTACCTTACACAAATAAGCGAACTCTTTCAATGGGCTGAGGTTTCTTGACCCGTAGGCTACTCACTGTCAGGATGGGTCTAGGATCCAACTACTGTATTCCGGGGATCTCTCAGTTTCGGCTTCACTTGCTTCATCAGAGTTTTGGATACCGCGATGCGTGCACAATTAACCCTGTGACGTCCACTCTAAATGGGTCTATTCTACTGTTCGACTTTTTCAAAACATCAGATAAGAGAATCAGCAATTTCCTAAAATGTAAAAGGTAGTAAGTGCTACAGTACATGTTAGAACCACTGACCTAAAGAATATGGACAAAGCTATCCCATTCATTTTGGTCTCCCATTTGGAATTGATTCGTTGGCCCTTGCCATCTAGATTTCTTTCGTCAGCAGAGTGGGAGGGAATGGGTTGAGTCCTTCCGCACCTCACGTGAGATGGGGGTTTCCCAGAGGCGCAACTCCGCCTGCTATTGGTCCGTGATCGGCAAGCTGCGCGATCACTGCGACAGGCGATCTGTCAATCACCCCCTTTTACATCGCCTATTTTACTCCAAACGGGCGAGTTATATAAAAAACTACCCCCTACAGTTGTTATGAAAAGGCGCAATTAGCTATGTCGACCAAAATCGTGTTAAGGCCCAGGATGTAAAGATGCTTAATTACTGTTACAAAGTGGGGCATTTTAACAGGAACGACGGGACTTCTGAGCCCTGCCTCAAGTGGCCATTTGAGGAATTACAGCTTAAACAAAGACTTCTGCATCTTCCGGGGCAGAGCTTGCCCACTGGTTAGAACACAGCAATATAATTGTGAGTAAAACTTTAGACATTCAAGCAAAAGCTTTCTTAGACCAAATTTAAAAGATTGCAACCTGAGGAACGATTGCATTTTACCCACTGTGCATTTTGAAACTACTTTGAAACGTATTAAACCAATGAAATCGAGTATATACCTCAATGCCTTGGGTTCATTAATGACTGTAACTTTGAAGCCAACGCAGCATTTCTCCACTGCTCTACTATTTCATCCAAAACGTTGTAAAACAGACCAGATGGCCAGGCAGGGTGAAGAATACATATTTTTCAATTCTACATTTAAATGTTTAAACTCCACTCCTCGGTGCTCTGAGCGCCAACAAAATAAAAATAAAATAAAAAATAAATGCCAAGCTCAGCAGCTCCGGTAGCCTGCACAGTGTGTCTGTTCCCAGCAGACACACCGGCTAAACCAAAACATGACCCCTGAGATTTGTGAAAGTAAAAGTCTACATAGCTTCTAATAGCCACCAGTTGAAATGTGAAAACTGTACTGCAATACTGTTGCTGCTGTTTTGATATAAACATCGGTCATCTGTGAAACTCAAAGCAAGTCTGCTATCATGAGGAAACAGAAGAAGCTAAATCCCTGAACCAAAGCCAGCCTCTCTGCATTCATAATGGTGGATTATTGCATGGGAGTGATGAGGATGCTGTCTGAAGGGTATGGCATTTCAAACTAAATGGGATCCCGCGAAGCAGCCGGGGGTGCATATTTGATATTAGAACTCTCTGCATGTATCAAGAAGCCGTCTGAGTCACTTTGTCTCTTTGTCTGGGAGAGACTGCCACGACAGTCTCCATAGCCAAATGTGACAGCTCGATGCCTTGCCTTGAAAGTAAACGCAGCCTCACTGAAGCAGGACTCCTCACAAAGATCTCAACTTTTAGCTCGACAGTTTGTCTGAAGACGTTCTCTGACCGAATTAGCTTTGTGAGCCATTTCTCAGCAGAGTTGGCGTCATTGTCCCATGCAAACTAACCGAAAACATGCTGGCGGTGTGGGCCTATTACAAAGTGTGTGAGATAGATAGATAGATACTGTAGAGATAGATAGATAGATAGTTACTGTAGAGATAGATAGATAGATAGATAGATAGATAGATAGATGCATAGATAGATAGATAGATAGATAGATAGATAGATAGATAGATAGATAGATAGATAGATAGATAGATAGATGCAACACATGCCTTCTGTGATGTACTAGGATAAAATAGCTTGCGGGGGAATTAAGAAACTAGCAATCCTTGCAGCCGTTTGTCAGACATCTGAGTAGAAAAGAGAGAGAGAACTGGCAGCTCGTCACATCTTGACAACGTTTCACTTCCGTTCTCCACGCCGAGTGTTACAGCAAAGTTTGGTGAGTTTGTAACGTTAACGTGACGTAACGTTAGCATTAAAGCACGGCTTCCGATATATCTGCTGTGTTTCAGGACAAGGATCGTGTGGTTATTAGCTCGCTTAAACCTCGCTCGAAGCATGAAGTATATAGCAAGACTGAAACGGCTTATGTAGAAGCGACAGTCTGGCTTGAGAGACTAACAGGAAGTGTAAACACAATCCGAAACCGATTGTGTTTACACTTCCTGTGCCAGCTAGAGCTGATCCCCGCAGCCTGCTTCCAGTGAGTCACTATAGCTTTGACCAGAGAAATGATCTCTGGTTTGAGCAGGTAAAACAGCAGGAGTTTTGAACAGGAAGTCGTAACAAAAACGGTCAAGTGGGCGTGGCTATATAAGGTGAGTAGGCTCTATCTTTGGAGGGTGTCTCCATTTATTTAACTCGAGTTAACAACACTGGCAACCGTCGTGCTCTGGTTATCTCACTAAGATAGATATAATCTGACTAAATAGATAAATAGGGACAACGAAACTCAGTTAGCAACACCCCAATACAAGGAACAGACAAGAGAGCAAATTAACAAACAAAAGCAATATAAACGAGCATTAAAGGTGACATTGTCAATATGATGGTGCATAGTGTGCAAATTGTGCAGTTTTTTTTCAGTGTGTGTGTGTGTGTGTGTGTGTGTGTGTGTGTGCGTGTGTGTGTGTGTGTGTGTGTGTGTGTGTGTGTGTCTGTGGCGGGGGTGCACCAACAGAACAGAGGTTACAGCTTTTTGGGAAGAAGATATATTTTTTAATCATGTTGCGATACATATAACGCATGCACATGGTTTTGTTTACATAATGATCAAGTCAATATTGAGGTAGGAAAGAAATAAGTGAATATAACATTGGATGGATGAAACTGTTACTGTGTGTTCACACCGGGCTGATTTTCTCATATTCACGTGACGCGACAAAATTACATACGAACTTACGAAGTCAATGCAAACGCGTGAGTATAGATGTGTAGTTTTGCCCTGTGTGGCGCGAATCACGCGAGTGAAGCCAATTTTCCCGACACGAATGATGCGATCTTCCCCTCATCGCCCGTTAGCTCGATATCTCTAATTCGCACCAGCAAACTCGCACGAGTGAAGCTTTTTTTCCCCGCCCCGGTGTGAACTCACATACATTATGCTGCATTCCAGACAACCAGATTTTCTGACCTCCTACTAGAAAAAGTGCACTGGAACGCCACTCAAAGTCGGAGCTCCGACGCGCGCTGTTAAGCTGTCTTGCTACTTGCCAAACAAAAAAGAGTTTGTCATGGTCCGCCATGTTTCTTCTTTGCGTTTTGCCTTTGTGCACTGGAACGCTTTGAAGGTGGGGCGTGGGACTTTTCCACTGGGAAACGCCCACGTCCCACTTGTCTGGAATGTAGCATTAGACCTACAGTAGCTATAATAGGTAGGCGACTGCTATACTGTACCAGCTGCTACTGTGTAACAAAAATAAACAAAAACTTAAAAAGATCGCCATGGCCGAACGGTATCGACAGATCTGTTTTATGTATGTTTTTATTCTGTTCTACGTTTTACGCTCTGTTTTTTGTGTTTTATGTTTTATGGGACAACGGATGGAAATTAGCCTCGTGCTAAATCCGGCAATTTTTACACTTTTACTATGTTCCAGGTTTTACTATCTGTTCTGTGGTTTCTGTGTTCATTAATTTTGCACTGTCCCGTCCAAATAAACGAAAAAAAAAAAAAAAAAATCTGCATCACTCATAGGGTTTCATCTGATCTTATCCATCGACGTACACGCACATAACCACATGCATAACAACACACACGCACGCACACACACGCACGCACACACACACACACACACACACACACACACACACACACACACACACACACACACACACACACACACACACACACACACACACACACACACACACACACGTCACAGTCAGGCATGAAAGCCAGTAGCCCCAACAGAGGATCCTTTGATCCCTCTGATCTGATCTGAAATCACTTCCAGCCTGCGGTCCTGACCTCACCAATTAGGAGGGAAATTGGAAAACTGACCTCCTATCAGCGCCGGGACGGGCGGATTCGATGTCTGTCTCTTTGATTGGGCGATTAACCTCAGGGGGGCACCCAGGGGGGCAGGGGGGTGACACTGTGACGCGGAGGCCAACCACATGTATGATGCAGAGAGTCAGAATGCTGATAAACACTGTCACCCATTCAGCACCCTGCTACTCTGTTTTGTTCCCTTTCTCTCTATCTCTCTCTCTCTCTCTCTCACACACACACACACACGCACACACACACGCACACGCACACGCACACGCACACGCACACACACACACACACACACACACACACACACACACACACCTCTCTCTTTCTCTCTCTCTCTCTCTCTCACACACACACACACACACACACACACACACACACACACACACACACACACACACACCTCTCTCTCTCTCTCTCTCTCTCTCTCTCGCGCTGCATGCTCTCTAAGTAACTGTGACAACAATTAGCAGCATACGCTTGGTTTCCGTGACAACAAGGAACAAATTAAAAGCTGCCTCAGGGGTGAGTTGAGCCGACAGATCTAAACACAGCCACAGCTACAACCACTCTGCAAACAGGTCTGCATTAGATAAAAAAAAATGCCATGTCGAGGGAGGAGTGGCGTTTGGACAGGTCAAAGGTCAACGCGGCTGTTGGAGTGTTTTCATGAGGCTATTCACCTTATTCACCACGCCCACTTTTTCTCTCTTCCGCGTTACACGCAAGTGTATTTGTTCTTCCGGTTCAGCGCTAGTTGGCGGCCAATTTCAAAACAAAACGTCACTATAATAATGAATGAAGTTTGGCAACATTCAGAATTAAGCTACACACTGCGGCCAACTTCAGTTACATGTTCATAGCGTTACTGCTGCGAGGAGCCGATGGCTGTACCCGGTTGGCATTTAACATTAGTTACAAAAGCACGTCGACAGTGTTTTCTCCCTGCCAGTAGCCTAACTACAGTAGGGTTTGACAGATAGCTAGTCCGACCGGTGTCAGCACAGTCAGCGCTCCCAGTCCTCGCTGCTCGTTAAAGATTTCCAAATAGGCGTTATTCTGATAAACTGGTCACATATATGTTACGTTCTCACCCGAAAAATATTAAAACTTTAAAACAGTTTGTTTTTGTTTGAAAACAGCTTTTTGGCAAGTCTAAAAATGACTACGGTAGGCGTAATCTACTTCCGACGATTACAAAATGACATCATGCAGAAGCGTCCCTGTATGGGCAAAGAATAAGGTGAATAGCAGGCGGAGACCTCCCTCCGTGTGTGACTCAGCCAGGAGAGCAGGGGGTGAGCATGGACAATGTGTAGAGAGGCGTCTCTGCATCACACTCAAATATAGATGTTGAAAGACACGCATGCATGCACGCGCGCACGCGCACACACACACACGCACACACACACACACACACACACACAGACATGCGCACACACGCGCACATTCAGCGATAATCACACACATTTGCATGTCACTCTTCATCCCACACCGGCAAATGCTCTCTCTCTCTCGCTTCCTCTCTCTTTCCTGCTCTCTCTCTCCCTTTCCTCTCTCTCTACCCCCCTCTCTCTCGTTCTCTCTCTGTGCCAAACCCAGACCCCTCCCTCCCTCCCTCCCTCCCTCCCTCTCTCTCAATTCAATTCAATTCAATTCAATTTAATGAGGCGTTATTGGCATGGTATTGAGGTACAGTATTGTCACAGCACATTGTACAAGGTAGTGCAGACAGTGGAAAAATGCAGTGTGTAACATACAAACAATGAAACATTATGTTATGTTATGCACATAGTTCAAACAACCATGTCAACAACATTTTGCAATGCATTGTTACATTCATTATCCCTCCCCTTCTATCCCCCTCTCTCTCTCCCTCTCTCTCATGCTCTCTCCCTCCCTCCCTCCCTCCCTCCCTCCCCCCTCATCCCCTCTCTCTCCCTCTCCCTCTGTCTCTCTCTCTCTCTCTGCTGTATGTGCCTGTGTCACTCTGCCAGACGTCTCCATGAGGCGACAGACAGAGCATAAGGCAAACCCCGGCTGTTCTCTACAAATATTTGACATCACTCATAGCACTCATCGTGTGTGTGTGTGTGTGTGCATGTGCGTGTGCGTGTGTGTGTGTGTGTGTGTGTGCGCGTGCGTGCATGTGTGTGTGTGGAGGGACGATCTTCACAATTTCTCTCACCTCCTCATTCTCCAATGTCATCCACCGTCATTGGTTACTAACCCTTCCTCCCCCTCTCTCCCTCCTCTTATCAATCTACAATGTGCTTCTCTGACTTTGCCCTCCATTCCCCTCTCTCTCTTGCTCTCTCTCCATTCCCCTGCATCTATCCCTCGCTCTCTCTCTCTCTCCCTCGCTCGCTCTCTCTCTCCCTCGCTCTCTCTCTCCCTCGCTCTCTCTCCATTCCCCTCCATCTCTCCCTCGCTCTGTCTCTTCGCTACCTCGAAGGCTGCACGATGTTGGGAGAGGGAAAAAACTGACATTATAATATATTTCGTTTCTGCGATATATATTCCAATGGGGGATGGGGGGGGGGGGCAGGAATGTTTCACCAAATGACTTGAATAACTCTATCAAGCCATGGCCCTTTTAAGAAGGTGGCCTATTCATAGCTTTCAAGGGGCGTTACGTGCTGCCGGGAACGCCCACCTGGCGGTCAAAAAACAAACTTGTTCATTCGCTACCAGCCAAGTCGACTAGGTTCTCACGCAGTGTTTGTTCAGCCGTTTGTACACACGTCTTTGCGGCCAACATTTCCTCAAAGGTAAGCTCAAGTAACGTTACAATAATGATTAAAATACCCCTTTAACGTTACTTGAGCTTACCTTTGATGAAATGTTGGCCGCAAAGACGTGTGTACTTTGATGGTAGCCATTTGCCCTCCCCAGCGACTGAACCACGTCTAATCGCACAAATCCACAACCTCCTCCTGTCTGAGTTTTCTTTCTCCGACGGCATTCTGTAAAAGCACAAGCCAGGCGTGTCTCCTCGTCGGTTTAGTGCAACCGATAGCACAACAGGTAGGCTATGCGGCACTTTGGCTGAACAAACAGCGTGAGTCGACTCGCAGGCAACGGAATGAACAGGTTTTTTTTTTACCGCCAGGTGGGCGTTCCCGGCAGCACGTAACGCCCCTTGAAAGCTATGAATAGTGGGTAACCCGTGCGGGTGATGTAGGAAGTGAGTGTGTTTTTAGCCAGAGTGAGTTGCAGGATGCTAAGTGAGTGAAGTTAGCATAGAGACACTGCATGAAATAGGCCACGCCCATCACGGGGGAAAGCTCTCCATTCACTCCCACACACCAATGTCATTTTCCTTGAATTAAACATAGCTAAACAGCTGTTGAGTGGTGGGGCTGTGCAGACAACAAATATAAAAAATCGCCAATTAAAGTTTTTTTGTACTTCCGAGCAAAACAAGGAAGCCATTGAGAATTGGCGAGAAGAAAATAGTGGAGTTGGAGTGTTCATCTTCCGTATATATGATCTTTGTGTGCAACACGTGACATAGGAGAGTATTTGGGAGTATCTGTACTTTACTCTATGCGTATTTATATCTTAATTATTATTATTAATTAATACACAGGACAAGATGTTACTATCCCTTGTGCCAAAATCCGAGGAAAAACACATTTAGAAGCCCAATCCAGAATAAAACAAGCTAACAGGCTAACAAACTAATAAACAAGACACAAATCACCAGTTACCTACCCTAGCCAACAGCAGTATGAAGCATGTCATTGGGGTTTTCAAGTGGGCACCTTCCTTCGCCGATGTTTCACTTCTACTCCAATACATTCCTCAAACATCTTTATAACAGTTCACAAAATGGAACTGGTGTTTTCATTTGGTACACACAGCCATATTTTCAAATGACACACACATACCATTCATTGAGTACACACAACTAAGCATTTGCTGCACACTAGCATTTACAGCACACTGAAGTGCAACATTGAAAACACAATCATAGAAATGGAACACACCAATGACAATGACTCTGGAGAATGAGCCATTTCTCCTTTTGTAAAATGTCTCAGTCTAGGCCTACTTTTTTCATAGTCATATACATAACATTACATTACATTACGTCATTTGGCAGACGCTTTTATCCAAAGCGACTTACAATAACACATTTTTCTGTCTGCAATAGAACAATCAACTATGGAGCACAGTCTATGACAACTACAGCTTCTGAAGGAACAGTGGTACAAGTTTAGGTTAGTGGTACAAGGTTGGTTAGGGTTTTTTTTTTTTTTTTTTTTTTATATAAGGAAAGAGAGAGACGAGGTTAGATCAAGAAGGGCCCAGATGGAGCCTGAAAAGGTGTGTCTTTAGTCTTTTCCGAAAGATCGGCAGTGATTCAGCAGTCCTGACCGAAGGTGGAAGCTCGTTCCACCATTGAGGTGCCAGGGACGAGAAGAGTCGAGATCGGGATGAGCGACTTTTGAGCCCCCGTAGTGAAGGAGGGGCGAGGCGACCTGCACTGGTGGAGGAGCGAAGGGAGCGGTGAGAGGTTTGGAACCTGACCATGGATTGCAGGTACCGGGGAGCTGTCTGGTGAACTGCCCTGTAGGCCAGTACCAGTGTCTTGAATTTGATGCGGGCCGAGATGGGAAGCCAGTGGAGCTCCTGGAAGAGGGGAGTGACGTGAGAGAATTTGGGTTGGTTGAATATCAGACGGGCTGCAGCGTTCTGAATGAGCTGGAGCGGTCGGATGTCGGTGGCAGGTAGGCCGGCCAGAAGCACGTTGCAGTAGTCCAGGCGGGAGGAGACAAGAGACTGGACCAGGAGTTGAGTCGCTTCTCTTGTGAGAAAGGGACGGATTTTGCGGATGTTGTAGAGAGAGAACCTACAGGAGCGCGCTGTAGCAGCTATGTTGGCAGAGCAAGACAGCTGGTTGTCAAGGATCACCCCGAGGTTCTTGGCTGTTTGGGAGGGGAGTACAGTGGTGTTGTCAATGGAGATGGAGAGATCTGCAAGAGGGCAGTCTTTTCCTGGGAGGAAGAGTAGCTCGGTCTTACCAAGGTTGAGCTTGAGGTGGTGGGCAGACATCCAGTCGCCAATGTCTTTGAGGCATGCAGAGATGCGAGCCTCGATTTGAGTGTCAGAGGGGGGGAAAGAAAGGAAAAGCTGGGTGTCATCAGCATAGCAGTGATAAGAAAAGCCATGAGAAGAGATCACATAGGCAAGAGATCTGATATAGAGAAGGAAGAGTAAGGGGCCCAGGACTGAGCCCTGGGGGACACCGGTGGTAAGAGGACAGGATCTGGAGAGGGACCCTCTCCATGAGACCTGGTATGAGCGGTTAGAGAGGTAAGAAGCAAACCAGGAGAGTGCAGAGCCTGAAATGCCGAGGTCGGACAGAGTGGAAAGAAGGATTTGGTGGTTGACTGTATCGAAGGCAGCAGACAGGTCAAGGAGGACAAGAACAGAAGAGAGGGATGAGGCCTTAGCAGTGTGAAGGGCCTCTGTGACAGCAAGAAGAGCTGTCTCAGTGGAGTGAGAAGCCTTGAAACCGGACTGCAGAGGGTCCAGGAGGTCATTTTGGGAGAGATAGAGAGAAAGTTGTTCGGACGCTGCTCGTTCGAGGGTTTTGGAAAGGAATGAGAGAAGAGAGACAGGTCTGTAGTTGTGAATAGCAGTAGGGTCAAGGGAGGGTTTCTTAAGCAGAGGCTTGACTCTTGCAGTCTTTAGAGCAGGGGGGACAAGACCAGAGGACAGAGAGGAGTTAATGAAGGTAGTGAGGAAGGGAGATATGTTAGGTGAGATGGTTTGGAGGAGAGAGGAAGGGATAGGATCGAGGGGGCAGTAAGTGGCTCGGTTTGAGCTGATGAGTTTAAGCACTTCCTCAGGAGAGAGAGGAGAGAAGGAAGGAAATCCAGGGACAGGGGGCTGAGGAGCAGGATTGGAGTCGGGAGTGTTAGTGAGGGTGGCTGGAGGAAGGAAGGAGGAGCTGATGTCGTCCACCTTTTTTGTAAAGAAGGTTACAAAATCGTCAGCAGAGAGGGAGGAGGGAGGGGGAGGGGAGGGAGGGTTGAGGAGCGTGGAGAAGGTGGCGAACAGTTTACTGGGATTGGATGCAGAGGACTGGATTTCAGAGATGAAGAAGGAGGTTTTTGCTTTAGAGACAGCATCAGTGAAGTTTGAGTGGATAAGGTGGTAGGAAGAGAGATCCTCAGGGAGATGTGATTTTCTCCATTTTCTCTCAGCTGACCGAAGCTCAGTTCGATAAGTTCGCAGAGATTCAGTCAGCCAAGGAGAAGGGGGAGAAGATCGGGCAGGCTTAGTGGTGAGTGGGCAAAGAGAATCAAGAGCAGAGGAGAGAGAGGAGAGAAGAGTAGTGGAAGCCTCGTCAGTGGACAGGAGAGCAAATTGCTCGGCAGGGGGAAGTAGGGAGAGGACGGTAGAAGAGAGGGAGTTGGGAGAGAGAGTTTTTAGGTTGCGTCGGGTGGTGGTAGAGTGGGGGGGAGATGGGTGGGAGGAGGGGAGGGGGATGGGAAGGGAGAAGGTGATAAAGTGGTGATCGGATACAGGAAGAGGGGTCACAGTGAGATTAGAGGTGGAGCAGGATCTCGTGAAGACCAGGTCAAGCACATTCCCTGCTTTGTGGGTAGGAGGAGATTGAGAGAGGTAAAGGTCAAAGGATGAGAAGAAGTTAAGGAAAGACGGAGATTGTAAGGTTACTGGCTGGATGTTGAAGTCTCCCAGAAGGATGAGTGGAGTACCATCCTCAGGAAAGATGGAGAGGAGGGTGTCCAGCTCGTCCAGAAAGTGACCAAGCGGACCAGGCGGGCGGTAGATTACCACAATGTTGAGCTTGATGGGTAGGGATACGGCAACTGCATGGGACTCAAAAGATGAGATAGACAGATGAGAGAGAGAGGTGACAGTGTAGGTCCATTTGGGAGAGATGAGGATACCAGTGCCACCTCCACGGCCAGAGGCTCTAGGGGTGTGCGAGAAGGAATATGCAGCAGAGAGGGCAGCAGGTGTAGCTGTGTTTTCAGGAATGATCCAGGTCTCTGTGAGAGCTAGAAAGTGGAGGGTTAGAGATAGAGCATGAGCTGAGATGGTCTCAGTTTTCTTAACAGCCGACTGACAGTTCCAGAGACCTCCGGCAATAGTAAAAGGACTGTTAGCGCGCTTAGGGTGGGAGAGATTACCAGGGTTACTACACCTGAAGCAGCCGTGTCTACGGCGTCTGTGGGCTGAGGTTACAACAGGGATGGGAAGAAAACACATAGTAAGGTAGAATAAGAGAGGTAGCAAAAAACCCTAATCTATGGCCTCCCTTCGAAGGACTCCCACAGAAAGACTCCCTTGTCTTTGTGCCCGAGTCTTCGTGCCCGAGGCTACGTGCCGCTTACCGCTGCCGCTGTAGACTGACAGTGTTCAGAAATACTGCTTCAGCAGGGCTATAAGCCACACCTCTTCTAATCAGCGCCCGTCGTTCCCAGGTGATTGGGCTGCTGTCAGCTGAGAGCCATTAACCAGCTATCAGCCAGCTGCGCCACAGTTTCACTCAGAGACAAGACTAGCCTAAAACACTACTCCTTTTTAAATAAGGAGTAAGCACACACAGATAACACTAAAATAACACAGCCTATATCACTTACCCAGTGAAGTTAAAGTTAAATCACAGAGAGGGGGATCCACAGCAGAGCAGTTCAATGACAGACAGCAAAGTGTAACTGACAAGAAACTTACTGCAGCCCAACTTATATGCCGGGCTATAAGCCACACCTCTTCTAATCAGCGCCCGTCGTTCCCAGGTGATTGGGCTGCTGTCAGCTGAGAGCCATTAACCAGCTATCAGCCAGCTGCGCCACAGTTTCACTCAGAGACAAGACTAGCCTAAAACACTACTCCTTTTTAAATAAGGAGTAAGCACACACAGATAACACTAAAATAACACAGCCTATATCACTTACCCAGTGAAGTTAAAGTTAAATCACAGAGAGGGGGATCCACAGCAGAGCAGTTCAATGACAGACAGCAAAGTGTAACTGACAAGAAACTTACTGCAGCCCAACTTATATGCCGGGCTATAAGCCACACCTCTTCTAATCAGCGCCCGTCGTTCCCAGGTGATTGGGCTGCTGTCAGCTGAGAGCCATTAACCAGCTATCAGCCAGCTGCGCCACAGTTTCACTCAGAGACAAGACTAGCCTAAAACACTACTCCTTTTTAAATAAGGAGTAAGCACACACAGATAACACTAAAATAACACAGCCTATATCACTTACCCAGTGAAGTTAAAGTTAAATCACAGAGAAAACAGCACACAAATATGCAGCAAAAAAGAAGTTTTCTGTTTGTCTCTCTCTTCAAAGTTCTCCATTGGTCAACAAACAAAACAGAGGCTCAAGGCACTTTTATGCTGCAGTCCTGATTGCAAATTGCTCAACAGACCTGTTTAGAGATTTGAATATTTGTGTGTTGTAGGTTGATGCTTTGAGATCTTACTTGAGAAGTGTGTGCAACAACTGAACATTGTGTGTAGTGTTTTGACAACAAGGTGATGTGTAATTGACATCAGAGTGTAAAGAAGGAAAGTCAGAGTCTAATGCAGATAAGGGAGTGTTAAGTAGTGCCAAATTGGGTCGAGCGATATGAAGTGAAGGCTGTGAAAATTGTGCCGAATTTTCGCTTTTTGTGTGTTAACAATTGTGAAAAATTGTAAAAAAAAATTGCAGAAATGTGGTAGCCTGCAAGCCAACAGGTTTGGTAAATCAGTGCACCCTAGCTTGCAAATTACGTTCATCACAATCCACATTTCAGTTGGTGGCGCTAATGGACCATACTGTTGCTTGCCAACCAACC
>NC_139626.1:50658799-50663799 GCF_964638095.1 Poromitra crassiceps
TGGAGAGAGAGAGCCAGAACAAACACGAGGGAAATCACACGGTAGAAATTACAACCAATGCTTTCAGCGCGATAGCAGGAAAGCCCCGGCAGGCTTGCTGTCAATCTCCTCTCCAGTTCCACATCTGAGAAGAATATTCATCGCCTCAGTGACTGATGCATTATGGGGATCTGGTAGATGAGCAATTAGCCCGCCGCTGAAACGGGAGCACAGATGTTGTTAGTGGTTTTGGGCCGCCGCCGTCTCCGGAGCCGCACGTGGACCCTGCTGGCCTGCGAGATCAGATCCCATGAAGCAGCTTTAAGTGTCTCCTCCTGTGTCTGCCGCTCTTTAAATCTCCTACGTAGAGCCCAACGGATATATCGGTCGACCGATATTATGTGTGTAGTATGTTGTCCGATATGCGAATATCGGATGATATATTGATATATTGATAATGCTAATGTCAGGTCAGGCCCTGCTCCTATACCCCTCCAATGAAGAAGAACAAAAATCCTAGTGGGAGTTGGCGGTGCTGGTGATGCTGTTTTAAAAACATAACCGCATTACGACGATGCCCCAGAGTTCATTGATTATTCAAGTTGATCCGTGAAATCAGGCATAATCGTGCCTTGTGATTTAGCTCCTGCTCTATTGCTGCTCATGTGGGAGCCTGAATTGGAGCCCGGCCCGGCTCTGTCGGGACCAGGGGCCTGTACTACTAAGCTAGTTTAACAGATCCGCGATAAGTCCCTTTGATCTGGTTTGACTGAACAGGATCAAAGCTATCTAGTTTAAGGATACTACGACGCTGGTTTTTTACTCGATAACTGAAGCTGGGATCTGCCTGTGCACGCGCACGTTTTTCGCTCGTGCACAGGAGCGCGTCCACGCGAAAGAGGTGCGCTAGCCAATCACATTATGAACAGCTGAGTTGATCCACGCCCACACCCATTTCCACACCCATTTCCTCGTTCAATGAAAGCGCAGTGCATGATCAGAGTTTTAGCGGATATTTAATGTATCCGCGATTTAATGTCAGAATGAAAATCCGCGTTGGATAGTCTGCTGAAGGGCTGTCTAAAGCAGCAGCTTGTATTCACATCAGTCATTTGATTTACTTTGATCAGCGATTTCTGTCTGATACAGCTGCATTGATACAGCAGCAACAAATGTAAATGTGTAATCTCAGTCTATACATTTCCACAATCTGTAAGCCTATTTAGACCATAGATTTAGAAACGCATGCCCAATGAATAATGATCTCTATCACTCATGTGTGTGGTTGCACTGATCGAATAATTCATATATAAAATAGCCTAGTATAAAGCCTACTAGCCTACTATAAAAGAGAAAACTGCTTAACTGAATTGAGACGATGCGGGCATAGTTATCATTGATAAAAACTATCCTATTTTTGCTCATATATTGGCATACAGCCTACAGGACACAGTTCCAGCTGAAACATGCAAGAAGCCTGCATATTTAGTATGTGTTTTTTTGCTGTATGAGAAAGAGCCATGTCTGACTGGCAATGTTGAGCAGCTTTCTGAATAAAGGCGTGAGTTCACTGGAGTGCGAGAGGTTGAAAATTGGGGTGCGTGTCTGTGCACGCGTGCGTGTGTGAATGTGTGTGTGTGTGTGTGTGTGTGTGTGTGTGAGAGTGAGAGTGAGAGTGAGAGTGTGTGCACGCAGGCCTGTGTGTGTGTGTGTGTGTGTGTGTGTGTGTGTTTATGAAGGAAGGGGCAGAGAGCAGAAATCCCATTAACAGTATGAGTTTGTGAAGGGAAATGAAATAGTTTTTTAAAGGGCCTCTTTATCGAGCCGAGATGGACAATTACCATCCTCCTCTCTAAATGGACTCCTTATTTTCACCCCCACCCATCTTCCTGTCTCTCCTTCACTCCTCCCTTCTCTCCCATCCTACTTCCTACTCTCCTTAGCCCCTCCCTTCACCTTCCTCAATAGAGGGAATGCACCGACGCCATGCCCCCTCCCGAACACGCCCCCTCAGCCGGACTGAGCAGCACTGAGTGTCAAATTTCCAAAACAAACGTGGCTTCCGCCAGGGGTAGTAGCGAAACCACGGCTAATATAAACGATTATCTGCTTAAATTAAAGGCAGTTGGACTCGAATGTGACCCTTACAGCTTGCCAAAGAACCAGTGGTCCATGGACGTAGACATGTGGCCAGGAATAGGGTTTCCTGACATTTATATGTATGCCGGGGAAATACACAAACCAAAGCATGAAAGCATACAAGAGCCTGGACGCATGGTCGTACTTCAAGGCTGGATTTGTTGGCGACATTAAAGTAACGAGGACAGCAATGGATATTCTGGTTGTATGTGGAGAGGTAAATATTTATTTTATTACAACTTTTATTAAGAAAAATATAGCATACGCTGTCACTAACACACGCTAGCTTTGTTCATAGTGAACACTGTCACTCATGTAACGTTATATATGTGCAGGTAAAACACAGCCAGAGAATGAATGAGCCCTCATTGAAACCATGGATAGCTGCAGAGAAGACCGGGACCGTTTCATTAGCTTTCGGCAGCCTGTAAAAAGATACCTCCGACGCCTTGTTGAATCTATTTTTACAGTCAATGGCACATCAGCACTTTCCCATTTTCATTGTTTTCTCGCGGAAGCTGAACGCTAAACACCGTGACCGGGCGGCGCCACCTGGCTTGTTTAGACGTTTTGACACTCACTGCAGCTGAGTGGGCGTACCCGCACTGACTGTCGCGTCCGTGACGTCACGTGCATTCCTGCTATACTACTCTCCTTAGCCCCTCCCTTCACCTTCCTCTATACTACTGTCCTTAGCCCCTCCCTTCACCTTCCTCTATACTACTGTCCTTAGCCCCTCCCTTCACCTTCCTCTATACTACTCTCCTTAGCCCCTCCCCTCACCTTCCTCTATACTACTCTCCTTAGCCCCTCCCTTCACCTTCCTCTATACTACTGTCCTTAGCCCCTCCCTTCACCTTCCTCTATACTACTGTCCTTAGCCCCTCCCTTCACCTCCCTCTATACTACTCTCCTTAGCCCCTCCCTTCACCTTCCTCTATACTACTCTCCTTAGCCCCTCCCTTCACCTTCCTCTATACTACTCTCCTTAGCCCCTCCCTTCACCTTCCTCTATACTACTGTCCTTAGCCCCTCCCTTCACCTTCCTCTATACTACTGGCCTTAGCCCCTCCCTTCACCTTCCTCTATACTACTGTCCTTAGCCCCTCCCTTCACCTTCCTCTATACTACTCTCCTTAGCCCCTCCCTTCACCTTCCTCTATACTACTGTCCTTAGCCCCTCCCTTCACCTCCCTCTATACTAGTCTCCTTAGCCCCTCCCTTCACCTTCCTCTATACTACTGTCCTTAGCCCCTCCCTTCACCTTCCTCTATACTACTGTCCTTAGCCCCTCCCTTCACCTTCCTCTATACTACTCTCCTTAGCCCCTCCCCTCACCCTCCTCTATACTACTGTCCTTAGCCCCTCCCCTCACCTTCCTCTATACTACTGTCCTTAGCCCCTCCCTTCACCTTCCTCATAGTCTCCTTAGCCCCTCCCTTCACCTTCCTCTATACTACTGTCCTTAGCCCCTCCCTTCACCTTCCTCGATACTAGTCTCCTTAGCCCCTCCCTTCACCTTCCTCTATACTACTGTCCTTAGCCCCTCCCTTCACCTTCCTCTATACTACTCTCCTTAGCCCCTCCCTTCACCTTCCTCTATACTACTGTCCTTAGCCCCTCCCTTCACCTTCCTCTATACTACTCTCCTTAGCCCCTCCCTTCACCTTCCTCTATACTACTGTCCTTAGCCCCTCCCTTCACCTTCCTCTATACTACTCTCCTTAGCCCCTCCCTTCACCTTCCTCTATACTACTCTCCTTAGCCCCTCCCTTCACCTTCCTCTATACTACTCTCCTTAGCCCCTCCGTTCACCTTCCTCTATACTACTCTCCTTAGCCCATCCCTTCACCTTCCTCTATACTACTCTCCTTAGCCCCTCCCTTCACCTTCCTCCATCCTACTCACACAGACCCAGAACATTTTTGGGCATGACACAAAGGGCCCTATCTTCGCAAAAGCGGTAAAGCGTGCAATGCAAATTGGGGGCGTTCACAATCGCATTCCTGTTATATTTGTACATAGGCGTGCCACATGCCAAACCAGGCATACAAAAAGCCTACAAAAGAAACCGTCATCCCTGCGGTAGCCTACTGTATTAAAGAGGAAGTTCTTGAAGTTGATGTGTTGGAAGCAGGGAAAATGGGCCAGCATGATCCTCCCACGCGTTACATCCTGCCGGTGAAATTCCTCGCTGTCAGGCGAAAAGAAGCGGCTGGCGACTGCACATGTATCAGAATACAGTTTGTGCGTTTAATATTCAAACGTATTAAATAATGTGCTGTGTGTGTTTCATAACCATCAAATCCTATCCCTAAATTCCGGCCGTGATTAACGCCAGAATTATCCTAATTGTTGTTGTTGTTGTTGTTGCTTTGTTGTCATTTCTGTTGTTTTCAGTGTGTCTAAATAGAATAAATTAAACTAAACTAAAACATCTCAAGGCAGCTCATGATGAACGTAATGTTTTAACTGCTTGGCTTTGCAAGTGGCTGCAGCTGTACATGTACATCTGTCTAGAACGAAAAATTGGCCAGACATCCCTTATAACTGGAGCAGGGGGACTTGTACCTCGACCTCACCCATCACACAATCTCCTCCTTCCCCCTCGGAGGAGCTAGACAGGGGTCTGGAGGTGAGACTGAAAGCCCAGGGGAGGGCTTCAGAGTCGGGTAGGATTTGGCTAGGTGACCCCCTCACCACAGCCCTCCATCCAGCACCATGGATAGCACTGACACCATACAGTACCCACTTCATCCAGCACCATGGATAGCACCGACACCATACAGCACCCACTACATTCCAGTGTTTTGACACCTCTGAAACAAAAGTCGCGTGGACTCACAAGTAGCTTGTTCATTGGAGTTTTCACGTAGTAAAAA
>NC_139626.1:50668799-50681471 GCF_964638095.1 Poromitra crassiceps
CACACACACACACACACACACCACGCACGCACGCACACGCACACACACACACACACACACACACACACACACACACACACACACACACACACACACACACACACGTACAAACACAAATGCATGAGACCCCACACTCCCCACAAGTTACAGACCAATTTCACAATTAAATTCTGATATAAAGTTATTTGCCAAGACCCTAGCTCTTAGATTAAACACAGTTATTTCCAAATTAGTTCTTCCAGACCAAACGGGTTTTGTTAAAAAGAGATTATAGCAACAGACAACATCAGAAAGTTATTACATATTATATTTTCTTCCTTTAATTTCAACTCATTGCCTGCTGTGATCTCCATCGATGCAGAAAAGGCATTTGATCGGCTGGAATGGAATTTTCTTTGGTTTACTTTGAGGTGCATGGGTTTTGGCAAACAATTTTTGAATATGTTGAACATCCTATATAACAACCCGTCTGCTTAAGTATTAACTGGAAGTAATTTCGCACGCCAGTTCCCAGTTAGTAGAGGATCCCGTGAAGGATGCCCTCTTTCATCGTTATTATTTGCATTATCATTAGAACCCCTAGCACAGAAAATATGCCAGTCACAGAATCTAACTCCAATCATGGTAGGGGAATGTTAAGAATTAACGTGAACATATTGCCTAATATTAATTTCATTTTCAGCATGCTCCCATTACCCACACCACCTCAATATTGGAACAGGATACAGGGCATTCTATCCAAATGTATTTTGAAAAGGGAGCGACCAAGGCTGAAAAGCAAAACTTCATGTCAGAGTAAATAACAAGGAGGGTTTGGTTTGCCCGATTTTGAGTTATATTATCTATAATTTACAGTATGCTCCGTCCTTTAGAGAAATTGTTCTCCCTGGATCAAAATACACCATGGCTCTTAATTGAGTGTGACATAGTCACCCCTTTTAAGTTATTTTCTGTGGTTTGTCTCATAAAATCTGCCAGGAAAAATGTGGCCCTATCATATCTCATTCTATTCAAATATGGCAGAGGGCTGAAAAGATGGGAAACTGATGTGAAATGGCATACACACACACCAATCTTCCAAAATAATTTACTTTGCTCAGGTGGTAAACCTTTGATCCTTCCCACATGGTCTAAAGACGGTATCCATAATAGTTCCCATATTATCAATAAGGTCTAAGATAATTTGAAGATCTCAGAAAAAACGTATAATTTACCATCTAACTTCCTTTTATTTTTACCTACAACTGAGGTTGGTTATTCAAGCCCTTGGAGTTCCCTGTAGAAATGCCCTTCGCATTCATCCATTACTCAATTATATAAATTCCAAACCTAAGTGTGATGGTCTTGTATCTACTATGTCCAAGAAATTCCAAGAATTGACATGACCAAAGTCTGGAATGTTGATTTAAAGAGCTGGCAGGGGCCGATTAATTGGAAGATAATCTGGGAAAATGTGTCCCTTTCATCCTGGAACTTTAACTTCCAAATCATTACTTTAAAATGTATACACAGATTATTTGACTCCCAGGAAACGCTTCCAATTCCAGATTTGTCGCACACCAATTTGGAAATTATGTATAATGAACTTGAAACTTACTTACATATGATGTGGGACTGTCCAGATGGGAACCATGTCTGGTCTAGCTGTGCATGTGCTATCTGATGTAACTGAAATCTGTATCCCTATATTACCTAATGTTTTACTTTTAAATGATTACTCTTTAATAAGACGAATCAGCGTGACGTCACTTGACACCCAGAAATGCGGAACCCCGCGGCAGTTATAGTATGAGTTGTGCCAAACAAACGTTAACATCTCAAAAACTATACATGACATTGCTTATATTTTGACATTCTGAGTGAGAGCAGAAGTAGCTCAAGAGTTTGGTGTATAATATATGCATGTCATGTTAAAGTTGTGTGAACTGTCAGTTCACACAGTTTTTAAAATGTAAACAGAGTTAACCGTCCAGAGAGATCGGCAAGGGACAATATGATGGTGTGTGTGTGTGTGTGTGTGTGTGTGTGTGTGTGTGTACGTGTGTGTGTGTGTGTGTGTGTGTGTGTACATGCACGTGGATACCTGTGTATTCCCCTTCTATTAACATGAGCGAAAGTCTGATCTGGCAGTTTTACCGGATCCACAACGCAGCCGTAACGCATCTGGTGTACATTGGGTGTAAGACTATACAGTGAGACAGAACCTGACCCACCATGTGTCGTTACGAAGACATTATTAGTTGAATATTTTGATCGAAATCGCTTGTTGAAACAAGACACAAATTCACAACACAGCGGGACCTAGCTGGCTCACTGCCGATGATGGAGGCTGTTTCCGGGAGGCAGTACACCGAAGAGTCGATAGTCGAGAGGACCGACCGGGTCACGGCAAGTTTTCTCCAGCCTACGTTTGATTACTTTATCCATAATGTGTTTGTCAATTATTATTGTGTGATCTTATTGCCAGTTGAAGCACTTTTTTTCTTGATCAGTGAGATAACATTGAAGGTGTTTCAATCAGAGATGATGGGCCCTGTCTTGGTACAGGCGATATCCCCTATTTGCGCTTGCGCACCTGTTTGTGTGCCTTAACGATAGCAGACCGCCTTGAGCACGTGTCCAGGCGTTATGCCGAGTTTTCCACCCCCGCCCGGCAGCCCCCTCACGGGGGCATATTGTAATGATTTATACAGAAACATAACTGTTTTATAAAATGATATAATTGTTTGGGTAGACGTGACCTCCCTGTTTTTAAGCGCCAAAATATGGTGGGGATGCAATTACTCGCGGGAGAGCATAACTCATCACAACAACGGGCGCAAGCGCAGATTAGAGGCATGCCAAATAATTTATGCACGGCGCAAACGGGATTTGGGCGGTGTTAACCACCAGAATTATTCACAGGTGTGGCCTGGCAATGCCTGGGCGTTACATCCATCAGATTCACATATTGCACTCCCTGTACAGTTTGCGTGAGGCATGCTATAATTCTCCCCATGCGTAATTTGGATAGGTGTATGCCTATTGACTCTATTTATTATCCCTATCTCATAAGGACACCATGACATCATATACCTGTTAAAAACATCTGTTTTGATGCAATTCGGGTTATTTTGTTGACTGGGCTGGGACAATACAAACGTGTTTGCAGCGGGTAAACGGCGGAGACAAAAGAAAAGATTGGAGGATTTACAGTGGACTCAATTAAAACTCTGGGAAACATTGAGCTGCCGACTCGTGCCGAGGACAGAGAGAGATGGAGAGAGCTTGTGACAGATCGGCTGTGGTGCCAACGACCCTCTGGGTTATGGGATAGCAGTAGGTGAATAGCCTATTGCAAGTAGGTTACAATGTACAAGTTTTCTCAACTCATTTACCATAACCCCTCCTTGCGATGTGATAAAAGTTTCTCAGTGAATTATAGTTGCTTGCCTCACCGAATAATCTGCTGGTTACCCAATTTTAACAGCAGAATTTGATGTCCTGGGGTGGCACGTCCGTGCGTAATGACGTTTCTGCGCTGCGCGGAAATTATGGTGCGCTCAACCGCAGCGAGTGTTTTAGCGCCTAAGAGAAGTAATTGTGCGCTGCTGACGATAGGATAATGCCATATATCCCAAATTTTTGTGCTGAAACGCCTGGTTTGGCATGTGGCACGCCTATTACAATTATAACAGGCATGCGCTTTTGCATGCCCCTAATTTGCATTGCGCGTGGCATTAAACGCTAAATTACCGAGTTTGTGAAGATAGGGCCTGTTGACTTTAAGCCTGCCCCTGACTAGACGTAAGACACCTGGTCTTAGCAGGGAGAAGGCTTAAGCCTACTTGGTGCAACCGGCGTAACTGTTAGGTCGTACTTAGACCATCAAGTTACGACCGACTTAGCTTAAAACCAGGCGTCAGCCCTGATGCTGCAACCGCCCTAGGCTATAAGCTCCAGAGGTGCCGTTAGGGCATGGACAAGTCAAGTCAAGTCAAGTCAAGTTTATTTGTATAGCACATTTCATACACAGAGGCAATTCAAAGTGCTTCACATAAAATGGTTGACAGGAAAAGAAAAGAAAAGAAGAGAGTAAAAACACACACACACACACACACATACACACACACACACACACACACACACACACACACACACACACATGCACGTACACAAGACAAAAAAGATGCAGACACACTCATACATATTAAAATCCAAAGTCTCACACAGAGACAGGGTTACCGTCAAAGGCATTGTTGCTGCTCACTTACACACACACACACACACGCACGCACGCACGCACGCACACACACAGACACTCCTAGAACACCTGCTCTTAGATGGATGACAGTGACCCTGAAACATCTTAGAAAGTGGAACCAGAGGGCTGAGAGAGAGGAGAAAAACAGTGCAGGAGAGGACAAGACTCAGTAAACAGGTGAGAGAGGAGAGAAACAGTGAAGGAGAGGACAGGACTCAGTAAACAGGTGAGAGAAGAGAACCCATGAAGGAGAGGACATGACTCAGTAAACAGGTGAGAGAGGAGAGAAACAGTGAAGGAGAGGACAGGACTCAGTAAACAGGTGAGAGAGGAGAGAAACAGTGAAGGAGAGGACAGGACTTAGTAAACAGGTGAGAGAGAGAAACAGTGAAGAAGAGGACATGACTTAGTAAACAGGTGAGAGAGGAGAGAAACAGTGAAGGAGAGGATATGACTCAGTAAACAGGTGAGAGAGGAGAGAAAAAGTGAAGGAGAGGACAGGACTTAGTAAACAGGTGAGAGAGGAGAGAAACAGTGAAGGAGAGGACAGGACTCAGTAAACAGGTGAGAGAGGAGAGAAACAGTGAAGGAGAGGACATGACTCAGTAAACAGGTGAGAGAGGAGAGAAACAGTGAAGGAGAGGACAGGACTCAGTAAACAGGTGAGAGAGGAGAGAAACAGTGAAGGAGAGGACATGACTCAGTAAACAGGTGAGAGAGGAGAGAAACAGTGAAGGAGAGGACATGACTTAGTAAACAGGTGAGAGAGAGAAACAGTGAAGAAGAGGACATGACTTAGTAAACAGGTGAGAGAGGAGAGAAACAGTGAAGGAGAGGACAGGACTTAGTAAACAGGTGAGAGAGGAGAGAAACAGTGAAGGAGAGGACAGGACTTAGTAAACAGGTGAGAGAGGAGAGAAACAGTGAAGGAGAGGACAGGACTCAGTAAACAGGTGAGAGAGAGAAACAGTGAAGAAGAGGACATGACTTAGTAAACAGGTGAGAGAGGAGAGAAACAGTGAAGGAGAGGACAGGACTTAGTAAACAGGTGAGAGAGAGAAACAGTGAAGAAGAGGACATGACTTAGTAAACAGGTGAGAGAGGAGAGAAACAGTGAAGGAGAGGACATGACTCAGTAAACAGGTGAGAGAGGAGAGAAACAGTGAAGGAGAGGACATGACTTAGTAAACAGGTGAGAGAGCAGAGAAACAGTGAAGAGAGGACATGACTTAGTAAACAGGTGAGAGAGGAGAGAAACAGGAAGGAGAGGACATGACTCAGTAAACAGGTGAGAGAGGAGAGAAACAGTGAAGAAGAGGACATGACTCAGTAAACAGGTGAGAGAGGAGATAAACAGGAAGGAGAGGACAGGACTCAGTAAACAGGTGAGAGAGGAGAGAAACAGTGAAGGATAGGACAGGACTTAGTAAACAGGTGAGAGAGGAGAGAAACAGTGAAGAGAGGACATGACTTAGTAAACAGGTGAGAGAGGAGAGAAACAGGAAGGAGAGGACATGACTCAGTAAACAGGTGAGAGAGGAGAGAAACAGTGAAGGAGAGGACATGACTTAGTAAACAGGTGAGAGAGGAGAGAAACAGTGAAGGAGAGGACAGGACTCAGTAAACAGGTGAGAGAGGAGAGAAACAGTGAAGGAGAGGACATGACTCAGTAAACAGGTGAGAGAGGAGAGAAACAGTGAAGGAGAGGACAGGACTTAGTAAACAGGTGAGAGAGAGAAACAGTGAAGAAGAGGACATGACTTAGTAAACAGGTGAGAGAGGAGAGAAACAGTGAAGGAGAGGACAGGACTTAGTAAACAGGTGAGAGAGGAGAGAAACAGTGAAGGAGAGGACAGGACTTCGTAAACAGGTGAGAGAGGAGATAAACAGTGAAGGAGAGGACAGGACTCAGTAAACAGGTGAGAGAGGAGAGAAACAGTGAAGGAGAGGACAGGACTCAGTAAACAGGTGAGAGAGGAGAGAAACAGTGAAGGAGAGGACATGACTCAGTAAACAGGTGAGAGAGGAGAGAAACAGTGAAGGAGAGGACATGACTTAGTAAACAGGTGAGAGAGGAGAGAAACAGTGAAGGAGAGGACATGACTCAGTAAACAGGTGAGAGAGGAAACAGTGAAGGAGAGGACATGACTCAGTAAACAGGTGAGAGAGGAAACAGTGAAGGAGAGGACATGACTCAGTAAACAGGTGAGAGAGGAGAGAAACAGTGAAGGAGAGGACAGGACTCAGTAAACAGGTGAGAGAGGAGAGAAACAGTGAAGGAGAGGACAGGACTCAGTAAACAGGTGAGAGGAGAGAAACAGTGAAGAAGAGGACATGACTTAGTAAACAGGTGAGAGAGGAGAGAAACAGTGAAGGAGAGGACAGGACTCAGTAAACAGGTGAGAGAGGAGATAAACAGGAAGGAGAGGACAGGACTCAGTAAACAGGTGAGAGAGGAGAGAAACAGTGAAGGAGAGGACAGGACTCAGTAAACAGGTGAGAGGAGAGAAACAGTGAAGGAGAGGACAGGACTCAGTAAACAGGTGAGAGGAGAGAAACAGTGAAGGAGAGGACAGGACTCAGTAAACAGGTGAGGAGAGAAACAGTGAAGGAGAGGACAGGACTCAGTAAACAGGTGAGAGGAGAGAAACAGTGAAGGAGAGGACATGACTTAGTAAACAGTGAGAGAGGAGAGAAACAGGAAGGAGAGGACAGGACTCAGTAAACAGGTGAGAGAGGAGATAAACAGTGAAGGAGAGGACAGGACTCAGTAAACAGGTGAGAGGAGAGAAACAGTGAAGGAGAGGACATGACTCAGTAAACAGGTGAGAGAGGAGATAAACAGGAAGGAGAGGACAGGACTCAGTAAACAGGTGAGAGAGGAGATAAACAGGAAGGAGAGGACAGGACTCAGTAAACAGGTGAGAGAGGAGAGAAACAGTGAAGGAGAGGACATGACTCAGTAAACAGGTGAGAGAGGAGAGAAACAGTGAAGGAGAGGACAGGACTCAGTAAACAGGTGAGGAGAGAAACAGTGAAGGAGAGGACATGACTTAGTAAACAGGTGAGAGAGGAGAGAAACAGTGAAGGAGAGGACAGGACTCAGTAAACAGGTGAGAGGAGAGAAACAGTGAAGGAGAGGACATGACTTAGTAAACAGTGAGAGGAGAGAAACAGGAAGGAGAGGACAGGACTCAGTAAACAGGTGAGAGAGGGAGGACTAAGTAAACAGCGTCTTTATTCCCAGGGCATCAAACTCGCTCGGCGCTCAGCGCTCTGATAGTGACGTACAAGGTCAGGCGCACTGGAACATATTTTCAGCAGGGGGTTGTTGCCTTGCATGCGTGTGACAGCTAAGTAGGCACCATGTTGTTTATGTTTATGCTTTTTAAATCACTGATGATGTCACAGACAGTAATGAGATCATAAATCACAGATGATGTCATACAGTTCTAGACAGCTCGGCCTGGTGGCCAGGTCACTATGCGATGTCATTAGTCTCTTAAAACAAACAGTTGGCTGTCGCAATTTTCAAATGCTTCCGCCTAAAGGTGTACTTCAAGCGGGACATCTGCTCATTAGTCCAATCACATTCCAATATGTGACACTTCTGTGGGACTGGCTGTTTCCGTGTTCGCTGTACGTACAGTAGCTCCGACTGGAAAACAAAACAGCCGAATGCTAGCTACAGTAACTTGCTACTGAGCAGAAATGGAATTTGGACAAGATCTTTTTTTTCCGGGGGCAACACATTTTTCGTGGACATACGGACATAATACATAATTCCATCGAACTTCCTTCCAGTCTGAAGGTTTTTCCCCCCCAACTTCCTTTGTCCATGTTCTTTGGGCGTGAATTACAGACTGTTTAAGATACATTGTAGAAGAAACAGTCTGGCTTGAGAGACTATGATGTCATGTATCACCGATCATGTCATAATAATGTCGAAATGTGGGGGGTGTATATTCTACATTCACACTCGAAGCAATTGTGATGTCACTCGAGGAATTGTGATCTCATCGATGATGATGTCATCAGTGAGTGATGTCATCAGTGAATGATCAATCAGATGGGAGAGAGCTCACATTCTCTATTCAGCCAGTTTGAGCGTCTGAGCTCTGGGAGGTGCTCTGGATGTATGTACGTATAGTCCTTCACCCCTAACTGGAATGAATCAGACGAGGCACTTAAAGTTCCAATAGACAGTTGGACAGTCTGTTCCAGCAGCAGGTGGAAATTGGCCTTAAGAGTCATTAGTTTGTCCCCCTGCCTACTCACATACTGAAGGTCAATCTGAATAAAATGCATCCGCTAAACGCATGGAAATGTAAAACACTCGCATGTGTTTTGTTCCACCGGCGTTGGAGCTGGAAATTCTCCAACGAGACCTCAGCCACTAGACTTGCTGGGAGAGTTCAGAGCCCCGACCAGACTCAAGAGCCCCCCGGGCACTTTCCACATTATACTATAGGTTACTAATAGGTTAAATGCTGCTTCAGTTATTTAGGTTAGGCATGAGTGTAGGGATGGTACACTCACATGGAGAGTCATGTGTTTAGCGGCAACCCATTCTCATCACAGGGAGTCCAATTCCACCACCATTAGTTAGACCCAATATATAGTAGGCATGGTTACATTACACAGTAAGGGAGAATTCCGGTTTTTACAACCTGGACCTTATTTCCAGCTTCAATTATTATTTTTAACTCACCCAAAAGTATTTTTATATATATATATATATATATATATATATATATATATATATATATATATATATATACACACACACACACACACACCATAAAGCATAATGTGCCGTGCAGCGAGCGGCTTGGAAACGAGGAATACAGTGCACGTGTAAATGCGTGCATTTACGTCCTGCAAATAGCTTATTTTCTGACACGCAGCGTATTACACATCCGTATTATATCATAGAGACAATGAGAAAATGAACAATGTATTTACTTTGTTGCAGCGTGTTCAGCCTGGCAGTCTGATGTCCGTCACATTGGTAGAGATAGCAGCTCGCGTTCCCCAGTTTGTAATCGGACGTTAGTCCAGACCGGCTCAAATGAATACTAATCGATTTTAAATGCATCGTCTATCGAAATCAGATAAATTATCCAGCCATCCTTGGCTTGATCGACTGCAGAGCAATGGATGGCTGGCAAAGGTAAAGACAACCGGTCGCATTCATGCCAGTATCATATGATAAGGACATTTATGAGCCGTTACGTGTCAGAAAATAAGCTATTTTTACAGGGCGTAAATACACACGCATTATACACATGGCCCGTATTCCTCGTTTCCAGGTTGCTGCTCAGCACTTAAGCTTCGTGGTGCATCAATATAAAATAAAAACTCCAGGGTGAGTTAAAAATCATAATTAAAGCTGGAAATAAGGTCCAGGTTCTAAAAATAAAAATAAACAGAATTCTCCTTTAAAAAGTTAATTTCATGCCTTTAAATTTTTTTTTTTTTGTAATTTCATCCAGGTTTTTATATTCAAACAATAAGAACATTAAGTACCCATGAAATGAGGTTGCATTCCTTTTAATTCCTGGAAATCACTATATTTCATGGTGACTTCATGCTGTGTCAGGAGGCAGAACTAGATATTTCTACACCATAAAACAATTTTGAACAGTCTCACCCCTCCCATCAAACCAAGCTTCCTTTCGTTCCGGACTCAGATCAGTGTGTCTGTCATCAGTGATGGAAGAAAGTGGCCAAGGCGCCGATGATGTCACACCAATGACATCAAAAGAAGGAAAGAAACAAGTTATATGTCCCCACAAACGAAATAAAGTGGACATCACTGTATATGACATCACTGATGATGACATCATCACCAATTACATCACAAGGTCTCTTCTTCTTCTTGGTGTTTTATGGCAGTCAGCATCCTTAATGTTGCATTACCGCCTTCTTCTCAATCTATCCATCCACTGTTTCCCTACATTCTCGATCTTCTCACTCCCGATCATCTCCGATGATGTCACATCTAATGACATCGCAATTGCTTGAGTGACATCACTGATGACATCTGCATAGGTAGTGAGCTGCTGTCATAGACATTATGACATCAGCAGTGATGTCATAAATCCTTCCCTGCAGAAGTAAGACTGTCTCACAACTGATTAATTCATGGGTGATTTATGACATCACCGATGATGTCATATCATCAGTGATGACATACATCCTTCCTTGCTGAGGTTATAAATCAGATTACCTTTGCTCATATCCAGTAAAACCTCCCCTCCCTCACCAGGAAGAAATTGGATCGATCTACAAAGCTAACATTTCTGCATGCTTTGGCGGGAAATATAATGGAGTGTTCCATGTGGAAGATAGTGGCCATGTTTGTCGCTATAGTGGGTTGTTCGTTACCTGTCGACGCAGATGAGCATGAACACACGTACAAAGACAAAGAGGAGGTGGTTTTATGGATGAATACAGTGGGGCCTTACCACAACCGACAAGAGACGTACAATTACTTCTCTTTGCCCTTCTGCATGGGCATGAAGACGACCATCAGTCCCTACCATGAAACCCTTGGAGAGGCTCTGCAGGGAGTGGAGCTGGAATTCAGCGGCCTAGACATCAGGTTCAAAGATGAAGTCCTGAAAACAACATTCTGTGAAATTGATCTGGACAAAGCCAAATGGGATGTCTTTGCCTATGCTATCAAGAATCACTACCATTACCAAATGTACATTGATGACCTGCCCATCTGGGGTGATGTTGGCGAAGCAGATGATGGAAATGGAGAGGATCGTTGTCATCTGTGGACCCACAAGAAACTGGAGATTGGTTTCAATGGCAACAGAATTGTTAATGTGACTCTGACCAACGAAGGCAAAGTTAAGCTTATGCCAAACACAAGAATTGCAATGTCTTACTCTGTTAAGTGGAAGGAGTCAGATGTGAAGTTTGAAGACAGATTCGACAAGTATCTTGAGCCATCGTTTTTTCAGCACAGGATTCACTGGTTCTCCATCTTCAACTCCTTCTTGATGATCATTTTCCTGGTCTGTGTGGTGTGCATGATTCTGATGAGAACGCTAAGCAAGGATTTTGCCAGATACAGCAAAGACGAGGAAATTGTTGAAATGGACAGAGACCTGGAATACGAGTATGGGTGGAAGCAGGTTCACGGAGATGTGTTTCGGCCGTCCAGCCACCCAATCATCTTCTCGTCGCTCATCGGTTCCGGCTGCCAGATCTTTTCCGTCTCCCTCATCGTCATCATCGTCGCCATGATCGATGATCTGTACACACGGAGAGGATCCATGCTAAGTACAGCCATTTTTGTGTACGCTGCAACCTCTCCTGTCAATGGCTACTTTGGGGGAAGCTTGTACGCAAAACAAGGAGGCAGAAGATGGATTAAGCAAATGTCCATCGGGGCCTTCCTGATCCCAGCCATGGTGTGCACGATGACCTTCTTCCTCAATTTCATCGCTATCTACTACCACGCTTCCAGGGCCATCCCATTTGGCACCATCATGGCTGTTTGCTGTATCTGCTTGTTTGTAATTCTGCCGCTGAATCTCGTAGGAACAATTTTGGGGAGAAATGTGTCTGGCCAGCCAAACATTCCCTGCAGAGTTAACATTGTGCCACGGGTAATCCCTGAGAAGAAATGGTTAATGGAGCCGGCTGTCCTCGTGTGCCTGGGCGGAATCGTCCCATTCAGTGCCATTATCATGGAAATTAACTTTGTCTTCGCATCTTTTTGGGACTACAAGATCTACTATGTCTATGGTTTCATGATGCTGATCTTGCTAATCTTGTGCATTGTGACTGTGTGTATCACCACAGTGTGTACATACGTCTTGCTAAATGCTGAGGACTACAGATGGCAATGGACAAGCTTCCTCTCCGCTGCATCTACAGCTGTTTACATTTACATGTACTCGTTTTACTATTTCTTCACAACTAAGATGTACGGGCTCTTCCAGACATCCTTCTACTTTGGTTACATGGCTGTGTTTAGTATTGCCCTAGGAATCATGTGTGGTGCCATTGGATACGTGGGAACAAGTGTCTTTGTGAGGAAGATCTACACAAATGTGAAAATTGACTAAGACAGAAGCAGCAACACAGGGATAGGATACCCTTGCATGTGCCCAAATGTACCATAAGTGTATCCTGGGTTGTTGACTACCGGTCTGGCAGACCGCAGTATGTGCAAAACTGTGTCAGACAAAGTGTTCAGCAACACTGGGCAAGCGCAGGGGGACAGTCTTCACTGTACACAATGGATTTCAACTCATCAGACAGCCTTGCCATCTTCACAAGTGATCTGACTGCTATAGTTGGATGTATCAGCGATGGGGACGCATTTCAGACAGACATGGTTCTGGTTCTGGCTCTGGCTCCGTTCTGGAGTCTCAGAACCTTGGTGCTTTCTGGGGAACCAGCCC